>NC_053434.1:99361084-99713010 GCF_007990345.1 Gossypium hirsutum
CTCCATCTTTTGTACTCTTCGTTCTTTTTGTCATTATAGTAAAATTATCTTTACCCGTGGTTTTTTATCCTCTTTGGAGGGGTTTTTCCACGTTAAATTTGTGTGTTCAATTTTTCAATTTATTCCGCTAATTTTCTTATTCGTTGCTTAATCGGGTCGAAATCCTAACAATTATACATTTTATAATGAATATAGATACCTAATTTTGTATGAATTAAATTCATAATGATTGGGTCTTCAATGTGCTAAAAGGGGCTTTTAAATAGGATTCAAATTAAATTAGTTTTAGAGTTAAATTAATTTTAAACTAAGATTGGCATAATCTCGGTTTAATTATTTGTTTTAATTAGAATATAGTATGGTGGGAGATATTTAGATATCCAAAGTTGGGGTTCAAGTGTTCTAGAAAAAAGAAAATGATTAAAAATTAATTTAAAATAATATAATTTTAATTGAGAATTAATTAAAGTCAATTAGGTTATAAGTTTAATTTAACAAGAGACTCTTAAACTATGCTTTTTGTTTAAATTAGAAATTTAAACTTTTTTTATTGAATTAGATACTTGATTTTACATCCGTAATCAATGTAGGTCCTACCATTACATTTATTTAAAAAAAAAACTAGTAAAACTCTAAGTCTTTGCATCATCTCTTTCCCGCACTTCCGCATCAATATGAGAAGAAGAAAAACTCCTTAATTGAACCAACCAACCCTGCTTCCACCCTAGAGATAGCTCTCCTTAAGAGCTAGAACCATCAACATCAATACCATTCTCAAAACCGCATAGCTTATGAACTATTTCCATCCTCATTGCACTTATTTTTGTTTCAATAAGAAACAAAGTCTGGGGTTGAATTACTCTTTAACTTATTCCTGATACGATTGGCTGCCATGATTTCCCCATCCCACGACCATTCCAATTTAAAATTTTCATTGCATCCGACTGGCCTGCAAAGCAGAACCTGCAGATATTGCTTTGATAGCTTTCAAATCTACCGAATCATTAGTATTTGGAACTTGTGAATTTGAACTAAGTAACCATTACCTCTTCTTTTCATAAACTCTCAACTGATCTAAGAGAGGATTGCATAGAGTTTTCAATTGAATTATATGACTTCATATTATAGATGTATTGATAATGAATTATATAATATCACATAATATAATTATTTATATCTAAATTGAAGAATTTTTTCTAGTTTCATTTTTGTCACTCAAAATAAAATCCTTACAAAATTTGTCACCCAACTTTTAAGTAAGGTGCTTTCATTTTAGTAACTCAAGCGTTAAATATCAAACAACTATTAACTTTACATATCACATCATATTTACACTGTAACACCCCTTACCCGTATCCAACACCGGATAGGTACGAGGCATTACCAAACACATACACTTGTAAACGTATTTAACCGAGTTATAAATTTCATCAAAATTAAAACTTTCAAAATAATTACATGTTTCTATAACTTTCACAATATATCCTCAAAATATTATAATCATAATAATTAGGGCCTGCGAGACCCGATACATACTCATGCAATTTAATGCTTCATTTCCATTTCATTCAATTCGCAATTTCTCATGCTCATAATTTAAATCATATCACTAGCAATTTCCATTTAATTCACGTACAATTCAATGACATCAAATTCAAAACTAATACGATTTACATTTAACTCAATGTTATTGATTATACCATTCAATAACACTTTATGAATTCTCAATTTAGCAATGAAAATATCACTTAGTTTGAATAACAACATCGTCCTGATATAATACACTACCACTTATCCATTTACTTTAATTCTTTTGGGCCATTTGTCATTACATCTTAATCAAATTACGGAACGGTCATGGAAAATTGAGTACTTCACTTTCACTTTGCCATAGTATAACTATGGCTTACGTATGATCACTTATCACTTGTCCCTGATCAATAAGTGTAGCCACCTATCACTTGTTTCTTGATCAGATAAGTGTAGCCACTTATCACTTTGTTCTGATCAATAAGTGTACCACTTATCACTTGTCTCTTGATCAGATAAGTGTAGCTAAAGCTATCACTTATCACTTTGTCTCTTGATCAGATAAGTATAGCCGAAGCTATCACTTATCACTTTTCACTGTCACTGATCAGATAAGTGTAGCCGAAGCTATCACTTATCACTTTGTCACTGATCAGATAATATAGCCGAAGCTATTACTTATCACTTTCCACTTGTCACTTGATCAGATAAGTGTAGCTAAAGCTACCACTTATCACTTTGTCACTTGATCAAAAGTACTCAAATCCCGGCGTTCCGGCTCAATTTGATTCATTTATTCATATATCAGGCTTACCAACATGTGTTAATTCATAACCATTCATGGTATTATTTCATGCCCAAATCATATATTGAATATACCATACACACATACTATGAGACTTTATTTTCACACATGAGCTTAAACCATGACCAATAATGCACAAAAATAAGCATCATTCATATTTCATCGTTTATGAGTTATAATCAAACATATGACATTTATACACGAATCATTCATATATTCCCAATTTCCTCCTCCTCCTCTCCATTCCACATCCTTAATGTGTATAACACACTTAAACAACATTAACCATAATTCAATATTCACTAACATGTATATTCAAAGCTGTTTATCCGAGTCAAAGTCACTAAATTATTTTTATCGGAGCTAAAGAGCTCAAATTAAGATCCGTTAATTTTCCCTGAAACTAGACTCACATATCTTCATACCATAAAATTTCATAATTTGGTTCAGCCAAATAGTACAGTTTATCTTTAAAGTTTCCCCTGTTTCGCTGTCTGACAGTTCCGACCACTCTTCACTAAAAATTAATTATCTCATTGTACAGAATTCGGATGATGTTTTAGCTTGTTTCTTCTAAAAATAGACTCATTAAGGATTCTAACCATATAAACTATAACTCATAATCATTTTTACAATTTTTAATGATTTTCCAAAGTCAGAACAGGGGAACCCGAATTCATTCTGACCTTGTCTCATAAATCTATTATATCTCATGATTACAATTCCATTGCTCACATCATTTCTTTTATAAGAAACTAGACTCAATAAGCTTTAGTTTCATATTTATTCATCCTATATTCAATCTCTACAATTTTTGGTGATTTTCAAAGTTACACTACTGCTGCTGTCCAAAACTGCTTTAGTGCAAAATGTTGATTTCCATTTTGCCCCAAATTTCACAGTTTATACAATTCGTCCTTTCTCAATTAACCCCTCAATTAATCTAATTTTCTCATTAGTACTTTACTAGACATTATAAGTTGTTACACAACTATTGAAATTCAGAATTTCCACATATAACTCTATCTTCAAACTCTTTTACTATTAGGTCCCAAACATTCACTTTCTATTCAATTCTTTCAATAAAATCAGCATATGAACAATTTAAAGCTCTAATTTCATGCTAAATCATCATATACTTCCAGCACATATTCATATCAACTTTCAACTTCTTTCATAAAATCAAAAACTAATGGATTTAACAAGTGGGCCTAGTTGTAAAAGTCATAAAAATACAAAAAATTTCAAGAAATAGTCAAGAATTGAACTTACTTGTAATAAAAATATGAAGAACCAGCTTGAAGAAGCCCTTCCATGGTGTTTTAGCTGATGAGAATTCAGAAAAATGAAGAGAAATCTAGATAATTCCACTTGGGTCCTAACTTTATTAAGCAAATTTTGCAATTTTCCAATTTTGCCCTTAATTCTCCTTACTTTCTTGCTGATTTCATGCCTCTGCCGTCCAGCCCAAATAGACCTTGGGTCTATTTGCCTTTTAAGCCCTCTTCCTTTTTCATTTAAGCTATTTAATCATTTCCCAAAATTTTGCATTTGTTACAATTTAGTCCTTTTTGTTCAATTAATTATCGGAACTTTAAAATTTCTTAACGAAACTTTAATACTAACTTTTTAACACTCCATAAATATTTATAAAAATATTTATGGCTCAGTTTAAAATCCCCGAGGTCTTGATACCTCATTTCGATTCTAATTATTTAATATTTATTTCTAGTGCACTATTCACTATTTCAAAAATTTTCCTAACTTCATATTTAACTTATACTTACTAAATTAATAATATTTTCTACCCATTTGTCGAATTTAGTGATCTCGAATCACCGTTCCGACACCTCTGAAAATTCAAGCCATTACATTTTTTTTTCGTCGGATTTGTGGTCCAAACCACTATTCCGACTAAGCCTAAAATCGGGCTATTACAACTCTCCCCCTTTAGGGATTTTCGTCCCCGAAAATCTTACCAGATGGTAGGTTAATGATTTACTTCCACAGTATATTTCAAATTCACACATGATTTTGGATTTTCATATCTTTTATAGATAATCACATAGATTCATAAGAAAATCAGGATAGCGATATTTCAGCATCTGAAGCTACACAAAGTATCGAAAAATTACAATCCATATAGAATGATATCCATTTTGATAACCTGAGTAGTTTTCAGAACTATCAAATATTTCTCTCTTTTATATTGTCCTCATTTTCTAATTCATTCACTTTTCCGACCACATTATTATTCTCCCGTACACGAACTTCTGTAACACTACACTCGTAAGCTTATTCAACCAAAATCTCACAAATTTCATTGTAACATTTTACTAATATGGGGGTGAGTGTAATAAAGCCTCAAATTTATCTTACACATAAATGCGCATAACACATACCATCACAATAGCCAATTCATTACTAAGTTCACATTCTCAAAGCATTTAATAAACATTTGCTTTTAATCACTTTTGTTCTCAACACAAAATTCTAACTCAAATCACTAATTCACAATCAAAATTTCTATATAGCATCATAATCCAAATATCATAACTCATATGCTTGTATAATTATAACATTCATCAATAAAAAAAATGTTTTATTCTTTGATCCATACCTTTATGAGTTCAACTCATAATCAATACATTTTCACTCAAACATTTTAGTATTTATTTCTATACTATTAGAATTAACTCAGTTGAAAACATATCTGTCTCATCAAGATAATTTTCGTCATAGAACAATACTGATAAGGGGGTGATGGTGAAGTCATAAATCTTTCAACTTGCTCTCATAGATACATATATATATATGATTTTGTATTCATCATCAATGTAATACCATCATAACCACGTAATTCATTCCAAGCAAATTAACACATCTATTTATTACAAATGTTTTCTGTCACTCACAATTTCACACAACGATTTACTTACTCAAGCTCAACGTTAATATCTAATTAAATTCCAATACTTGGCTTCTATTTTACTTACCGACATTTGCCAAATTAGAGAACGTCTTACGGAATGAGTACTTCGTTTTCTCGATGCCATAGTCCAACTATGGTCTTACACGTAATCACAAATCACATACCGATGCCATAGCCCAACTATGGTCTTACACGAAATCACATATCACTTACCGATGCCATAGCCCAGCTATGGTCTTACACGGAATCACATATCACACATATCACTTACCGATGCCATAGCCAGCTATGGTCTTACACGGAATCACATAATCACATGTTCACATGTTGCCATGGTCAAACCATGGTCTTTTCCGTCAATTCATCACATATCACTGAACGAAAGTACTCATTCCTGCGTTCTACTCAATTTGACTTCGAATTCAATTTTTCATACTATTATATATTCATGGTTTAGACATAAAACAAATATCTTATTATCTTTAATTTAACAATTAAACATAAGATTCTATCATATGAACATACTAATTTCACTTATTCAAGCAGATGTACATACACACGTTCCATCTATTTAAGTAAATTTGCTTATCATATTCACTTAATCAAATATGTTGAGCACATAGCATTATATAATCACCAACATACTTGGATGAGCTTGTCACAACATAAACTTTTTTTTTTAACTTATAGTCATCTCTTTTCATACATGAACACATCCATATCACAAATTTTTATACTTACCTTTCCAAATTCCAACATAACGTGAGCATATTTCATTTATCTCAATATCATTTTAGCATTATCGAAAATAGCTCGATTGAAAATCATCTCTGTCTTAACAAAGCAATTTCGTTAGAGCCCGGAGATATCACATCATCAAGAGTAATAACGTGGCATGTATAGCTAGGCTCACATATGCTACGTTTGGTCCGAGAACCGACTAAACCGTAGCTCTGATACCACTAAATGTAACACCCCTTACCCGTATCCAACACCGGAATAGGGTACGAGGCATTACCAAAACACATACACTTGTAAACGTATTTAACCGAGTTATAAAATTTCATCAAAATTAAAACTTTCAAAATAATTAACATGTTTCTATAACTTTTCACAATATATCCTCAAAATATTATAATCATAATAATTAGGGCCTGCGAGACCCGATACATACTCATGCAATTTAATGCTTCATTTCCATTTCATTCAATTCGCAATTTCTCATGCTCATAATTTAAATCATATCACTAGCAATTTCCATTTAATTCACGTACAATTCAATGACATCAAATTCAAAACTAATACGTATTTACCATTTAACTCAATGTTTATTGATTATACCATTCAATAACACATTTATGAAATTCTCAATTTAGCAATGAAAATATCACTTTAGTTTGAATAACAACATCGTCCTGATATAAATACACTACCACTTATCCATTTACTTTAATTCTTTTGGGCCCATTTGTCACTTACCATCCTTAATCAAATTACGGAACGGTCACGGAAAAATTGAGTACTTCACTTTCACTTTGCCATAGTATAACTATGGTCTTACGTATGATCACTTATCACTTGTCCCTGATCAGATAAGTGTAGCCACCTATCACTTTGTTTCTTGATCAGATAAGTGTAGCCACTTATCACTTTGTTTCTTGATCAGATAAGTGTAGCCACTTATCACTTTGTCTCTTGATCAGATAAGTGTAGCTAAAGCTATCACTTATCACTTTGTCTCTTGATCAGATAAGTATAGCCGAAGCTATCACTTTTCACTTTTCACTTGTCACTTGATCAGATAAGTGTAGCCGAAGCTATCACTTATCACTTTGTCACTTGATCAGATAAGTATAGCCGAAGCTATTACTTCTCACTTTCCACTTGTCACTTGATCAGATAAGTGTAGCTAAAGCTACCACTTATCACTTTGTCACTTGATCAGAAGTACTCAAATCCGGCGTTCCGCTCAATTTGATCATTTATTCATATATCAGGCTTACCAACATGTGTTAATTCATAAACCATTCATGGTATTATTTCATGCCAAATCATATATTGAATATACCATACACATACTATGAAACTTTATTTTCACACATGAGCTTAAACCATGACCAATAATGCACAAAAATAAGCATCATTCATATTTCATCGTTTATGAGTTATAATCAAACATATGACCATTTATACACGAATCATTCATATATTTCCCAATTTTCCTCCTCCTCCTCTCCATTCCACATCCTTAATGTGTATAACACACTTAAACAACATTAACCATAATTTCAATATTCACTAACATGTATATTCAAAGCTGTTTATCCGAGTCAAAGTCACTAAATTATTTTTATCCGAAGCTAAAGAGCTCCAAATTAAGATCCGTTAATTTTTCCTGAAACTAGACTCACATATCTTCATACCATAAAATTTTCATAATTTTTGGTTCAGCCAAATAGTACAGTTTATTCTTTAAAGTTTCCCCTGTTTCGCTGTCTGACAGTTCCGACCACTCTTCACTAAAAATTAATTATCTCATTGTACAGAATTCGGATGATGTTTTAGCTTGTTTCTTATAAAAATAGACTCATTAAGGATTCTAACCATATAAACTATAACTCATAATCATTTTTGTACAATTTTTAATGATTTTCCAAAGTCAGAACAGGGGAACCCGAATTCATTCTGACCTTGTCTCACAAAATCTATTATATCTCATGATTTACAATTCCATTGCTCACATCATTTCTTTTATAAGAAACTAGACTCAATAAGCTTTAGTTTCATATTTTATTCATCCTATAATTCAATCTCTACAATTTTTGGTGATTTTTCAAAGTTACACTACTGCTGCTGTCCAAAACTGCTTTAGTGCAAAATGTTGATTTCCATTTTGCCCCAAATTTCACAGTTTATACAATTCAGTCCTTTCTCAATTAACCCCTCAATTAATCTAATTTTCTCAATTAGTACTTTACTAGACATTATAAGTTGTTACACAACTATTGAAATTCAGAATTTCCACATATAACTCTATCTTCAAACTCTTTTACTATTAGGTCCCAAACATTCACTTTCTATTCAATTCTTTCAATAAAATCAGCATATGAACAATTTAAAGCTCTAATTTCATGCTAAATCATCATATACTTCCAGCACATATTCATATCAACTTTCAACTTCTTTCATAAAATCAAAAACTAATGGATTTAACAAGTGGGCCTAGTTGTAAAAGTCATAAAAATACAAAAATTTCAAGAAATAGTCAAGAATTGAACTTACTTGTAATAAAAATATGAAGAACCAGCTTGAAGAAGCCCTTCCATGGTGTTTTAGCTGATGAGAATTCAGAAAAATGAAGAGAAATCTAGATAATTCCACTTGGGTCCTAACTTTATTAAGCAAATTTTGCAATTTTCCAATTTTGCCCTTAATTCTCCTTACTTTCTTGCTGATTTCATGCCTCTGCCGTCCAGCCCAAATAGACCTTGGGTCTATTTGCCTTTTAAGCCCTCTTCCTTTTATCATTTAAGCTATTTAATCATTTCCCAAAATTTTGCATTTGTTACAATTTAGTCCTTTTTGTTCAATTAATTATCGGAACTTTAAAATTTCTTAACGAAACTTTAATACTAACTTTTTAACACTCCATAAATATTTATAAAAATATTTATGGCTCAGTTTAAAATCCCCGAGGTCTTGATACCTCATTTCGATTCTAATTATTTTAATATTTATTTCTAGTGCACTATTCACTATTTCAAAAATTTTCCTAACTTCATATTTAACTTATACTTACTAAATTAATAATATTTTCTACCCATTTGTCGAATTTAGTGATCTCGAATCACCGTTCCGACACCTCTGAAAATTCAAGCCATTACATTTTTTTTTCGTCGGATTTGTGGTCCCGAAACCACTGTTCCGACTAAGCCTAAAATCGGGCTATTACATACACTTTCATTTTAGCCACCCAATTTCTAAGTCGCTTTCATTTTGGTCCACCAAAAAATATCTTTTTTTAAACTATTGATTGAGGTAAAAAAAATTGAAGATTAAAACAAAAAGCAGTAGAAACTAAAATATTGCGTTAAAAAATTTGTCAAATTGTACTTCTTTACCCCCTAGCCGAAAGTTCTAATTTTTTTTCAATGTTGAAAATTTATTTTTAAAACATCAAAGCCAATTAGATCAATTATTTAAAAAATTTATCCCTTGATAGTGGCTGTCGATTTATTACTACAATATTGAAATTAATTAAATTAATTAATTTTATCTCCTAAAATTTTAAAATTTATTTTATGTTTCCAAATTAAAATCAATTCAAATAATTCATCTTTAATAATTGTCTATGAAATACAAATTTATTTTGAATATATAATCTTAAATCTTCCATGCTAAGCTAAAAACAAAGAAAAATCATTGTATTTAATTTAATTAATTAATTTTATCTTCCATGCCAAACAAAACTCATACTTTTTCATTACTTCTTTACCCAAATGAAGAATAAACGATTAATTTAATTAAGTTTCGTAGGCATTTATTCAATATGAGTTATTTGAGTTGATTTTATTGAAGAAATATAAACATAAATTAAAAATTTAGAAGGATATTAAATAATTAATTTAAATAGGCATAATGACAAAATTAGCCCCTAATGTTTGGGTGTTGGATCACTTTGGCGCCACACGTATGTAGATGCTGACGTGACATATAAGACAAAATAATGTCATGTCAATAAATGAATTTAAATTTAAAAAATAATTAAAATTAAAAAAAATTAAAACCTTAACTAACACACACGGGCAGAATTAAAAGAAATTAGTAGCTCCTAAATGAATAACCCTAAATCTCAAATCCTCTCCCTCTCTATTAAAATTCTTTAGAAATTGAAGCTTGAAATTTAGTGGGTTTGTAAAAGAATCAAAAATATTGTTTGAAAAAAGTGATTGGAAGCCATCAATGGAGAAATTACCTTATTCGAAGCTGGTTTCATCATCACGAGGGGAGTTCGTTTATGATGAAGAGAAAAAAAGATGTTTTTGTAACAAGTTTCTCCAAGAGAGACATCATGGAGCGATTTAAACCCATGCAGAAGGTATTATGGTTGCTCAGATTTTTGGGAAAGCATATATTTAGTCGATTTGTTTTAGGGTTCATAAGAAATTGAGAATTTTTTATTTTCTTTATTATTGTGTCAGCTGGACTAAATTGGTGCTACAGTTCATCATAACATTAGAATTAGGATTGGAGTAGTCACTATATATTAGCCGATGTAGCAACGTAAAAATTTTAGTTTCGCTTGGTCGCTAATTGTGGCGATTTATTAAACATTTGAAAACCAACTTTCGATTTTATTAACAAAGGGAGTCACTACCGATCCTTTTTATAGGTGTGATCGGACACCTAATAAAATTATTTTTAAAACAAAAAGAAGGCCAAATTTAGGTCTACGTGAAAGTCCAGAGAAAAATTGGGGTTCGGGAGTCGGTTACGCGCGAGGAAGGTATTAGCACCCTCGCGACGCCCAAAATTGGTATCTCATAAACATGTGTTGTCTTGATTTTCAAAAATACGAGTTCAATATAAGATTTAATCGTGATCCGATTGAAAAGATGAGAACTTTCAATTTTTTTGATTTTCGAGAAGGACATACCGTTTTAACACGAGTCCATTGATATTTACCCAACATAGCGATGAAATCGGCGATTTAATGTTAAATCGGTATGTTGCCTTATTTATTAGAATAAATAAAATAAAAAAACGTGAATAAAATATTTTTAAAATAGTGAATAGCGACATGATACGAAATGGGCGAGCAACAGAAAAATAAAGGTTAGAAATACATCAAGGTACATAAATAACACGACAATTAAGAATAATGACAATGCATTTGATATTTTAAACATAATAATAGTATCAAACACGAAATAAAAACTATGAATGTATATTCACAATAATAATATTAAGAACACGTACGTAAAATAATATATATACACGAATACAATAGTGTTAGAAGTATATACTATAATAAAAACATAACTTCCAATGTTAAAATATATACATAATATATACAATATGATAAAAAAATAAACATATACATATAATAGAATTTAAAAAATATATATACATGGGGTAATATGGAAATATGTACATAGAGTAATATATACAAAAATATAACTAATAATATTGAAAATACATGTTCATAATATATAAAACATACACATAATATAATATTAAAACATTTACATAATATGTACACACATAATCACGATGTTAAAGGTGTATTAACATTAATAATAATACTAATATTACATGAAGATATACTTATATAAATATATATTAAAGATATATACATATATAATAAAATACACGGATAATACGATATTTAATATATACGTAATGTGTAGTAAAAATAATAATATACATAATATATATAAAATACACATACTATATACGTATATAACAAAACATATACTATATTAACAATTATAATAGTGATGGTATTAAAATACAACAAGAACAATATAACATAACAAAAATACTATACATATAAATCTATGTGCATAAATAAGAATATACTATTATAATAATAAATATAATAGTAATATTAAAATACCAAAAACAAATATAATAAAGATATTGAAATGAAATAATAAAAAAGTCGATACGTACAAATATATACATATACATATATACTAAAACATATATATATAATAATAATATAAAAATAACAAGAATATTTAGTAAAGAAATGAAAATAAACGAAGAAAGGATCAAAATTAAACTAAAAACAAAGTTGTGAGGTCGATTTAAAAAGAAAATAAAGAGAAAGGGCCTATTTGAACACGTGAGAAAATAGCGGGGGACCAAAAATGCAATATTCCCTGTTGTCCAAAACGCAGCGTAGCATAGGGGACTAAATTGAAAACCATGAAAAATTATGGGGCTAAATTAAAATATAAAAAAACTTAATTGTAAATGCATGAAAAAGCGGAGGGGTCGATTGCGCAAATAGCCCCTCCCTTAAAAAAACACGCGGATCCTAGTCGGAGCGGGTCGGGTCGACCCGACCCGGGGCAAAACGATGTCGTTTTGGGGCTTAAGTGTAGCCCCCAAAACGACGTCGTTTTGGAGGGCTATAAATAGGCCCATTTTCAGAAAAAAAAATCATTTGAAGGGAGAAAAGAAAAAAAAATGAGAGGAAGAGAGAGGAGGGAGAGGGGAAAGGAGAGAAGGGGCTGCCGGCTAAGGGCCGGTCACCGGTCCGATCGCCGGACCGTCGCCGGCGCCGGCGCCGGCCACCATGCACGGTGGCCGGAAAAGGTAATTTTTTTTACATTTTATAATATTATTCCTTTATTTATTTTTATGTTTTTACAGATACAGAAGAACTGATTTCGAAAATAAAATGAAAAAAATAAAAAATAGAAAATTCACCTTAGGTTTTAGTTTGATTTGATGCTATTCTACTACTTTGATGTTTGGAATTATTCTTGTATCTGCTCTGCTAGTATTTAAAACAAAGAAAAATTTTTTATATTCATAGAAAAAATTCCCCCTATTACAAATGTTTATTTCTCGGCTTTATAGCCAATTACAAAACTAGGAAAATATTATTTATTTTTGTCCTATTCTGTTTGGTCTGCTTCTGTCTTTGCAGGGTATGGAGGTGTTAAGGAAGTGGAGGGGAAGCATGCGGTGGCAGACGGTATGGGAGTGACCAGGGATGGTGCTAGTGTCAGATGAAAGTGGGGCGTGGTAGCCAAGGGCAGAGGGGCGTGTGGCGGCTACCTTGGGGAGGGGAACCCTAGGGTTCCTCCAAACATGTTAAGTTTTCGAGCTGGGCTTAGGGTTTGTAAAACTGGGTAGTAAATTTTGGATTTTTGGGCCTGCTGGGTATGGGTAGGGGTTAGGTTGGTATTGAGTTGTATTTGGGTTTTAGGGGGTTTGGGTAATTGGGTTGTACTTGGGTTTTATTTGTAAACAGGCCAAAATTGGCCTACAACAGCTGGCCCTCTTTGCTCATTGTCGTGTAACGAGAATAGAGCAAAGACATAAAGAAAGGCCAATTTTGCCTGGTCTTGCTGAGTCTTGACTTCTTTGCTCTTTTTGTTCAAGTAGTCTCCTTCCAGCCCACCGCATCTTGTAGCTTTGGTTTAATCCACGGCATCTTCTGACATATGCCTTGTAGCTTCAATTTACTCCAATGTAATTTCAAGGATATGAAATTTGGCTTCGATCTGCTTCACTGTAACTTCAGAAAGATAAGATCTACAACTTTCATCTATTCTTCTATCGCATTAGTGGGATAAGGTTTGTGGTGTTTTCTTCAGAAAGGTAAGATCTGATATCTTCGATCAGCTCCAATGACAATTTCAAAGAAACAACAATCTGGTCTTTTCAATCAGCTCCAATCTTTATTCTTTACTTGGCATGTGATCCTGAGGTTCAACTCACCTCTCGTAATATGAGTTCATTTTTGAAAAGCATAAATTGAAAAAAACATTAATTGAAAATACCTCAGCGTTCCTCGAGGCTCAACTCATCTCTTGTAATATGAGTTGATTTTTGAAAAGCGTAAATTGAAAAAACAGAAACCGAAAATACCTCAGCGTGTCCTGAGGCTCAACTCACCTCTCGCAATTATGAGTTGATTTTTGACAAACATCAATTGAAAATACCTCAGCGTGCCCCGAGGCTCAACTCACCTCCCGCAATATGAGTTGATTTTTGAAAAACATAAATTAAAAAACGGAAATCGAAAATACCTCAGTGTGTCCTGAGGCTCAACTCACCTCTCGCAATATGAGTTGATTTTTTTGAAAAGCAGACATTGAAACTACCTCAGCGTGCCCTGAGGCTCAACTCACCTTTCGCAATTATGAGTTGATTTCTTTTGAAAGCGTAAATTGAAAAAACATCAATTGAAAATACCTCAGCGTGTCCTGAGGCTCAACTCACCTCTCGCAATATGAGTTGATTTTTTTGAAAGTAGAATTTGAAAATACCTCGGCGAGCCCCGAGGCTCAACTCACCTCTCGCAATTATGAGTTGATTTTTTGAAAACAGAAATGAAACATCCACATACCAAAAGATGTCATCTGGTGGAGCTCAGGTGTCTTTTCCTTGATTCAGTATAACTAACATTGCATCCTCTTGCTCCGCTGGAGTACCTGTATATGTCATTCATGATGTTATCATGATATGTACATGTTTGTCTTAAATGCCTTTATGCCTATATGATTATGCTATGAGCTTTAGGCATGTTTGTCATATATCCCTTTTTTGTCACGATTTTTGATGATCTGCGTTCATTGCTTCGACTCTTGACTTTCTCTTCAGTACCCGCACCCGTCCTCAAGCTTCATGGATAATCTGTGTTTCTCAGATATCACTCTTTTGCTCCTGGTTGAACTTTGTCCTTGCGTTGAAGCTCTTGTACTTATCAAATTCTTACCCAGGTAATGCTTAACATTTCTTTTGTTTAGAGTACGTCATTTCACTATTTATCATGTAAATGAACCACATAATGAGATGCATGAAAATGGTCAGGTAGGGACAAAAGGATACCTCACATTTATTCATTTCAAATGTAGCAAAGAAAGAAAGTTAACCAATGATAGTAAAAGAGTTTCATAAAGAGAAAAGGGATTGCATTCAACGAATACAAATGCTCTAGATATTCAATGCATGTACTCTTCCCTATTCCTCAATCAAGAACCTTTTCGAGCATGGCTTCTTGCGTAGAAGATTTCGAGCTTTCAGAAATGCTTCAAATACTGTAGTCTCACTATTTGACCCACCGTTCAAAACGCCTTGTTCTTTAAGCCTGGATTTACTTCATTAGAATGCCCTTTCGGGTTTTCATCCTAATCTTTTGTGTTTAATCAAGACGCCCCTTTCGGGTTTTCACCTTGATCACCTTTTTTTCCTTTTTTTTAGATGCCCTTTTCGGGTTTTCATCTTGGTTTCCTTTTTCAAGCATAATATTTCTTTACAGCATCTGAGTTCACTGGATTCGGTAACTCCTTCCCATCCATCTCGGTGAAAATCAAAGCTCCACCCGAGAATGCCTTCTTTACGACATATGGACCTTTCCAATTTAGCGCCCATTTTCTTCGGAAGTCTTTTTGTATTGGGAGAATCTTTCTCAGTATGAGTTTTCCTTCATGGAATTCTCTTGGCCGTACTTTCTTGTCATGGGCTGCGATCATTCTCTTCTGGTACATCTGTCCATGGCAGACTGCCTTCAGACGTTTTTCTTCAATAAGGTTTAACTGGTCATATTGAGCTCGAACCCATTCTGCTTCTTCTAGTTTTGATTCCATTAAGACTCGTAGAGAGGGGATCTCAACTTCGATGGGTAGCACAGCTTCCATTCCATAGACCAGAGAGAAAGGAGTTGCTCCCGTAGATGTCCGCACAGATGTACGATATGCATACAAAGCAAATGGTAGCTTTTCGTGCCAGTCTTTATATGTCTCGGTCATTTTCCCAATAATCTTTTTAATATTCTTATTGGCTGCTTCAACAGCTCCGTTCATCTTTGGGCGATAGGGTGAGGAGTTATGATGCTTTATTTGGAATTGCTCACACACTTCTTTCATCATCTTGTTATTCAAATTCAAGGCGTTATCTGAAATGATTCTTTCAGGCAAACCATATCGACAAATGATTTCCTTTTTCAAAAACCTGCAAACTGCAGTCTTCGTCACATTGGCAAACGATGCGACTTCTATCCATTTTGTGAAGTAATCAATAACCACAAAAATGAATCGGTGTCCATTAGAAGATTTTGGGGAAATTGACCCTATAACATCCATGCCCCACATAGAAAAAGGTCATGGAGAAGTCATGACGTGAAGAGGCAAAGGGGCTACATGAATTTTATCACCATAAATTTGACATTTGTGGCATTTTCGTGCGAAATTAATGCAGTCGCTTTCCATCGTCAGCCAGTAATATCCGAGTCTTATAATCTTCCTGGTCATAGTGAAACCATTGGCATGTGTCCCACAAATTCCCTCATGGACATCTTTAAGTATTTTTCTGGCTTCAACAGTATCTACGCATCTCAAGAGCACCTGATCTTTGCCTCTTTTGTATAGGATGTCCCCATCAAGAACGAATCCCCCTACCATTCTTCTGATTATTCTTTTGTCGTTCTCGTTTGCTTGTTCGGGATACTTTTGATTCTTGATATATTCTAAGACATCATGGAACGATGGCCGTCCATCTGGCTCTTTTTCAATGCTGAAACAATGTGCAGGAACTTCATATATGCTCATTTGAAGAGGAATTATTTCCATTTCTCTGTTTGCTTTGAACATTGAAGCCAAAGTGGCTAGGGCATCAGCCAATTGGTTTTCTTCTCGTAAGAGGTAATTAAAAGTTATTTCTTCGAATTCTTTAATCAACTCTGCCACTAGATCACTGTATTTAACCAGTTTCGAGTCTCTCACTTCCCAATCTCCACAGATCTGGTAAATCACCAAGGCTGAGTCTCCGTATACCTCTAAAGTTTTGACGTTTTGTTCAATAGCTGCGCGAAGTCCCATGATACATGCCTCATATTCCACTATGTTATTAGTACAGAAGAAGTTCAGCCTAGCAGTGAGTGGGTAATGGTTCCCTTCTGGCGATACTAAGACTGCTCCAATCCCATACCCCAATACGTTCGATGCACCATCAAAGCTCATCTTCCATGACTTCTTTTTTGATGACTCACCCTCTTTTCTGTAATGCACATCAAATCTTCATCCGGGAAATCAAATCTCAATGGCTCATATTCATCCATTGTTCGGGTTGCTAAGAAGTCAGCTATTGCGCTTCCTTTTATTGACTTTTGACTCACATAGACGATGTCGTACTCTGATAGTAAGATCTGCCACCGTGCCATTCTTCCTGAGAGTGCAGGTGATTCCATCATGTACTTTATTGGATCTAGCTTTGAAATTAATCATGTCGTATAATACAACATGTATTGCCTGAGTCTCCGAGCTACCAAAACCAGAGTGCAACAGTATTTTTCAATGGATGAATACTTTGCCTCATATTCAGTAAAATTTTTACTGAGGTAGTAGATCGCCTTTTCTTTCTTTCCTGACTCGTCATGTTGCCCTAGTACGCAGCCCATTGAATTTTCGAACACAGTCAAATACAATATCAATGGTCTTCCCGGAGTTGGCGGTACTAGCACTGGAGGACTAGACAAATATTGTTTTATCTTATCAAAGGCCACCTGGCATTCCTCATTCCATTCTCCTGGGTTATGTTTTCGAAGAAGCCGAAAGATTGGGTCGCATTGGTTGGTAAGTTGAGCGATGAATCGGGCGATGTAGTTTACCCTCCCTAAAAATCCTCTGACTTCCTTTTGCGTGCGCGGAGGTGGTAACTCTTGAATGGCTTTTATTTTATCTGGATCAACCTCGATACCTCTTTCACTGACAATGAAGCCCAGCAATTTTCCCGAGGTAGCCCCAAACGTACATTTGGCCGGATTGAGCTTTAGCTGGAACTTTTTCAGTCTTGCGAACAATTTCTTCAGGTTCACTAAATGTTCTTCTTCCCCTCGAGATTTAAAAATCATATCGTCGACGTAGACCTCTATTTCTTTATACATCATGTCATGGAATAACGTCACCATAGCCCTTTGATATGTTGCCCCAGCATTCTTTAACCCAATGGCATCACCTTGTAGCAGAATGTTCCCCACATTGTTATGAATGTAGTTTTCTCCATATCTTCAGGGGCCATCTTGATCTGATTATAGCCCGAGAATCCGTCCATGAAAGAAAACAATGAATGTTTTGTTGTGTTATCCACCAAAATATCAATGTGTGGTAAGGGAAAATTATCTTTAGGACTTGCTCGATTCAGGTCACGATAATCCATGCACATTCGTACTTTACTGTCTTTCTTTGGTACCAGGACTATGTTAGCCACCCATTCTGGATATTTGGAGGCTTGTAGGAAGCCAGCATCAAATTACTTCTTGATTTCCTCTTTTATCTTCAACAACATCTCAGGCCTCATCGTTCTTAGCTTTTGTTGAATGAGCTTGCATTCTAGCTTTAATGGGAGCTTATGGGCCACTACATCTTCATCCAATCCTGGCATGTCCTGATATGACCATGCGAATATATCTTTGTACTTGCGGAGCAAAGCAATCAAATTATGCCTGGTACCCCCTGAAATAGAAGTCCCAATCTTCACTTCTTACTTCCTTTTTTCAGTTCCCAGATTTATTATTTCAATAGATTCTTGATGAGGGAAAATCTGTTTATCCTCTTGTTCCACCATTCTTAGCAAGTCAGGAGACGAGACATAGTCTTCGGTATTTTCTTCGGCTTTGAATTCTCCTAAACAAACAACCTTCTCAAAACCGATTTCAGGACTCGTAACAGGTTTGTTCATGCTATTGACATCTGAGCACCTGAAAGTTGAATGGAAAAGGAAACTATAGAGGGGCATCCAAGTATTGGAACCAACAAACGAAATGTTATGGCATGGCATGAGGCAAATGTAATGATTGGCTATGAAAGGAGAAAATGATTATGAAATTAGTGATAATGTGAAAGATTATGACAAAATGCATCTTCATTGATATTCATTTGAATGATAAAGAGCGAATGCAGGCTCTTACAAAAGAACTCTATTATATTTAAGGACATAATAGAATGTTAACGTTTGAGCATTACTCTGAAGACTTATAAACTACAAGTAGGTCCTCGGCAGTCCAATTGTTCAACCTGAAACCTAGGGGACAAAGGCGTATCCTTGGGACGTCTTTACTTGCGTTAGCTTCTTTGTCAATGACATTTATACTAATATTCTGAAACCCTTTCGATCATTAACATTGTGCCTTGTGCATTATCCTGCCCCGGGTATATCATTCCCGCAGACGTAAATGTTTTCAACAAAGGAGGGTACGTTATGGGCTCCTATTCTACTTCTTGGCCCAAAGTTCTCGCAATCCTTCTCTCCTGATCCTTCTTCCGTTGTTTTCTTCTTTGACGCATGTCCTGCTGGAACCCCAAACCGTATCGGGCCATGTGGTGCACTGGCTTTAGAGCCCTGACTATTCCTTGCAAGTACCTTCCCAAACCTTTCCTTGCTTGGGCTCCCTTTCCTACAGTCAACTTGACACCCATCTTGGTATTTCTCGACAATTTTGGCTCGGGAATTCTGTTTCCCTCAGCGACGAATGTGGCATTGACAAATTCAACGGATCGGAAAAAACATTCTACTGCGTCTTTGCTTACTTCGAGGTATGGCGCATCAGCAGAGATAGATGCGACAATGTCTTCTTCTCCCTCGACAGTGACCAAACAACCATCTATGATAAATTTCACCTCTTGATGGAGGATGATGGGACTGTTCAGGCGGAATGGATCCAGGGTCTTCCCAAAAGGCAGTTATATGATGGTGTAATGTCCATGACTTGGAACTCGATATCGTATATGTAGGGACTCACTTCTAGAGGAATCTCGATTTTTCCCATGACCTCTCGTCTTGTTCCATCGAATGCCCTTACTGTAGAATGGCAGGGCCTTAGATAGGACAAATCCATCGAAATCCTGGAAAGTGTGGCCAAAGGCATGAAATTGAGTGTCGATCCATTGTCAATGAGCACGTTCGGTATTATATAGCCCTTACAACGGGTTGTAATATGCAATGCTTTCACTGAGCCTCTACCATTGGGCGGTATTTCATCATCACTAAAAGAAATACAATTATCCGTATTCAAGTTGTTCATCCATCTATCCAGTTTTTCAACGGATACATTGTTTGCCACATAAGCTTGATTTAACACTTTCAGTAGAGCGTTTCGGTATGGTTCTGAATTCAAAAGCAGAGATAATACCGAGATTTGTGCTGGCTGCTTACTCAATTGTTCTACCACGTTCATCCATCTATCCCGTGCTTCTTTCTCATCTACCGGTTCTTTAGTTTTTTGTTGCTCGGACGGAGTTTCGTGCTTAGTTTCAGCCTCATACATTGGTGCCTTTCCTTTTTGTTTCAAATCACTATTACTCTTCACTGGTTCGACTTCTTTCAAATAACATCTCCCACTGCGAGTGAAATGACCTACTTCTCCAACGTTTCCAGTTACAGCTTTGGGTTTTTCGTGTTCAGGTGTGAGGATATTGACGTCGTATTTCCATGGTACTGCTTTATTATCCTTGTAGGGGAAAGGAGATGGTACTTCAATTATCATTTTTGGTTTCACCGGTTCCTTCCTTGCATCGTAATAAATTATGAATGGTCGATCGGCGCTATACGGAAAACTTGACGATTGATTGTCAGAAGCACATACTTCTCTCTCATTGACCTCTCCTTCATTAATGATCTCAATCTCTTTATTATCTATCCGGTTTTGTAGTAACCTTTTAAATTCCTCACATGATTGAATGTTGTGCCCTACAATTCCATGAAAATCACAAAAAACCTAACATTCTTTTCTGAGATTGTTGTCGAGGCAACAGAGCAATCCCTTCTTAACCAGTGTCTCCTAGATTTTCTGCAGAGGCGTCCTTATTTTTGAAACACATCTTCTGACTTACCATTCATCTTTTTTCCCCACTGTGCTCATATTTCCTTTGGTATGGTTAGGGAATGGGTTCTCGGTTGCACCGCCACTACCATCAAATCGCAGAATACCCGCATCGATTAGTCGTTGAACTCTCCTCTTAAAGGCTAGGCAATTTTCTGTGGAATGTCCCTGGTTTCCCGTATGGTATGCACAACTAGCGTTTGGGTCGTACCATTTCGGGTATGGGGGCCTCAAGGGTGCCATATAATGCGAGGATATCAATTGCTTCTCCAAAAGTTTTGAGTACAGTTCCCCATATGACACAGGAATAGGGGTAAATTGTGGCCTCTCGGAATTGAGTTTTGCTGGCCTCTGCTCGTTTTTGGGTTGACCTTGGGTGGGTATTGTGTTTTGTGGGAATGTGGCGGTTGGTCTCGGGTTACTTATGGCGTAAAGAGGGTAAGAAGAGTAAGGAGGCGGTGTTTGGTAGTAAGGGTTTGAGGAGGATAATAGAAATTCAGAGGTGGATAATTTCGAGGTCGGGGTTGGTTTGGATACAGATTAGGGGTATAACGGCTTCCTATTCCCACCATATGGGCTTCTAGTTCTTTCTTCTTCATGGGCGCTACCCTTCTTGAACTTTCTTGACCTTCCATTCTACCGCTCTTGACGGCGTTCTCTATAAGCTCACCGGATATTACAATACTCGCGAAGTCCTTCGTGGCGCTTCCCACTAGTTTGTCATAAAACGGCGTCTTTAAGGTGTTGATAAAAAAGACGGTTATCTCCGTTTTCGTTAGTGGGGGTTCCACTTGGGCTGGGACGTCCCTCCATCTCTGCGCGTACTGTCTAAAAGTTTCTGACGGCTTTTTCTCCATCATTTGTAAAGTCATCCGATCAGGCACCATATCTGATACATGCTTGTACTGCTCATAGAATATCGACACCAAGTCTTTCCAAGATCGGATCCTTTCCTTACTGAGCTGGTTGTACCATCGAAGAGCCGATCCTACTAGACTATCTTGAAAACAATGTACAAGTAGCTTATCTTCGTTCACGTAACCGGTCATTTTTTGGAAAAATATGACAAGATGTGCTTTTGGACATCTTGTCCCATCGTACTTTTCGAAATCAAGCACCTTGACCTTCGGAGGCAGGATTAGGTTAGGTACCAAACTGAGTTCTTTAGCACCTAGTACTGAGAAGGCTTCAGTGCCTTCTATTGCCTTGAGTCTTTCTTCCAAACTCCTATACTTCTCTTGAGCCTCGTGATCATCTATTTTCAACTTAGCTATTTCGATTGGATCATCTAAATCTGGAACTACAGGATTGACAGGGGTTGCTCTGGGATTTGACATAAATGTTCATTGCCCAAGATGAGCAAATGGCATAGGTCGTTGTTCCAAGCCTGTGGATTCTCCTTGAGTATACCCTCTTTGTGCTACGTGGGCATGTGGTGGAGTGAATCCTAGGGGATAGAGTGGATCCTGGTCATGATTAATTCTTGATTGAGGTTCCATACTATCGGGGTTCTGCATGGGTCATTTTCCTTTGACCAAAACTGACATCATCTCCATCATTCTAGCCGTTTGATCCTTTTGTTCAAGTGATTCCTCTCGAGATCTTACTATCAAATCCCTCGTTTCTTGTGGTGACTTAGCCAATTGTTCTTGTAATTCCTTCTGGACTATTTCCATCCTTTCGATTCTTTCATTGAACTCAGCCTCCATTGCTCTAGCTTGTCGACGCGTTTTATACGAATGGCGTGGTTTCAGATTTGAAGTGTTGCAATTGCAAATTATATGATTCTAACCTTAGCGAATGATTATGGGATATGTATATATGCAATGAATGGATGAATAAATGTTGAATGAATGTCAGTCATGAAAGAAATACGAGAAATTGGTATTGATCTCGAGATAGTCCCTATTAGGCATTTCATTCATCAAAAGAGTTCATTACAAAATATTTCGCCATTTTTTATTCGGCCATTACACAAACTTCCTAGCTATATCGCTATATTTCTTTACTCGCTCTAAGAACTCCGATATGCTCAATTGTTGGCTCGGCGGAAATTGGCAACTGAGATTCTCTGCTTCATCTGATAGTTGTACCATGTGCACAGCCGCTTCACGGATTTTGTTGATCAAAAAGTCAAGTTGCAATTCTCTTTCTTGGAGGTCTATTTTATAAGCGTAAGTGTCTCTATCATATTGATCATTCTTTTCTTCCAAGGCTTTTAAGAGAGTATCCAATTGTTGCTGACGAGCTCACAACGAGTCTTCTAGATCCTGTACTATTTCTCTTAAGCTTTAACATTCGGATTGACTGGTTGTCCATTTGGTAGACATAGCTTCGTGTTCAGCGCTTTTCTTTCTCAATTCTATCATAACCCGCGCAGCCTTTTCCACTTCCTTCTCTGCCCTTTTTTTCTAAAATTCCATCATGCCTTTAGCATTGTTTAATTCTTCTCTCCACTCTGTTGACGACTTACCCAACCCACTATTCTTGATAGTGACTCTTAACTTTTTATTTTCCAGATGAAGGTCCCTTAAGTCATTTCTTACGACTTCAACTTTTTTGTACTTTCTCGGTTTTAGACCTTTCGATCTGGATGTCGATTTCAACTAGTAATTTTCTTCTTGAAGAATACTAATGTCCCGCAACATTTTTACCTTTTCGCGCTCAAATTCCTGTCTTGCTATTTCTAGCTCAGATGGCACTTCTGCCGAGAAAGGATTCTGGACGGTGTAATTTGTCGACGAGATTTGCTGGCTGTTCACCCGTTGCTTTCTCCATATGTCGTAATCTTGGGTGAGAGTATCAGCATATAGAGCTAATTCCATGTGATGAATTCTCTTCCAAGACTTTGCAGTATCTCGGACCCTCTTGATATATCCTTCACCTGCAAAAGCAAACTCTGATTGTGCTAATCCTCCGGTGGCGGGTACGAATTGTCGTGAAAAAATTTGCCTTTAGACCATTAACGGATCATATCCAACTCCTCCCCATAACCCGAGTAGTGGCATCCAATCTTGATCTCCGACCTTGTATAGCAGAACTGACGGGCGTATCCACGGGGCTCTCCAAGTAATGTCATCGGCGCGAAGATTCTGAAAGACTGAGACCCAGTGTTGTTCGGTGACCTCCTTCGGCCATTCTTTCTTGAGATAAGCTTCTAACGGGGAGAATGTTTTAGAAAACATATGGAACGGTGTGCGCTCCACTTTCCAGAAGTGGCTCAGAATCCAAACATTGAGTAACTACGCGCATCTAATAAAACGACCTTCCCCTTTCTTCCTACAGCTACTTAGTGATCTGAAGGTTTCGGCCAGGATAGTTGGGACGGGGTTGATTCCTTGTTTTAATCTTTCGAAGAAATCTACCACCGCAACTTCTATGTGTCCAAGGACCTTCAGGAAGATGATCAAACCGTAAATAGCCAGAGCGAACAGATTTACCCTTTTCAACATGTCGGGATGGTTCAGAACCAAGTCTCGTAGGGAAGACCATGGGATGCAAATGGTTTCATTCTTCTTCTTTATCTATTTTTCGACCCACGCGTCAGTCATGTCTGTCAATCTTACTAACTTTTTCTTGAAGGTCATTGGCTTAGGCTCCTTCACATATATCTTATAGGGTTGTACATTATCGACACGGAGCAAAGCAGCGTACTCCTCTATAGTCGGAGTCATATCTTCTTGGTTGAAGATAAAACATGCGTAAGCTGGATCCCAAAATCTGACCATGGCTTGGATTAATCGTTCGTCTACGTTGACAGCAATCAAATTGGTTATGTCTCCATATCTCTCGGTGAAGATACCTCTAGCATCCGAGTCCCACTGATTCCAAACCCGAACCAAATCTTCAAGGTTATTCTGGCGAACATTTACAGTTACGTGCTCGGGCAAATTGGCAATACATCCCTCCACTAGACTATTCCCTCTTTCTTTCTGAGTCTTTAGAGACCAGTCTCGTACCGCAGCATTCCTCTCGGTTGATTGTATAATTGACTCTTCCATTAGAAACTCGTTTTTTGGCAACCGATCTCTAGTCAACACCTTCCTAATATGATGCCTATAATGCATGATGTAAAATAAGAATAAAAACAAACAAACTTGGTTAGCACAACACATATGAACAGAGAAAAACTGTAGACAATCTAATAAATTAAGCTACTTGGTCCAATGGACTCGATTCCCTTGCATAGAAAGTAAAAGAAACAGAAGGTAAGATGTGTTTTTCCCGTGTACTTATTTCGGTGACTAGTAAACGGATGGAGGTTTGGCACGGCTCTAGTTGGATGGCTCGTATGGTTCACTATATGCGGTTTTGGTTCTAGATGGGTACTCGAATCGTCTGTACTGTCATCTACTAAGATTGGTACAGAGCCTCAGTCATGGCCCATCATAGTCTTACGAGATCAATTCGAGGGATTACATTTACTTATGCCTATACGGAGGGACAAGTTAACTCACGAAAGCATAAGTCATATGTAACCCGAAAGTATTCACTAGCCTGTGCGGAGGAACGAGTTAACTCACGAAGGCGTAGCGTTTACTTTCACTTAACAGGGACGGAGCCCGGGTATAGAGCTCATGTTATGCAATAAATATGCATGTGCACGGTGCGTGGGGAGAAACTTGCAAACCTTTCATTCATTTTAAAACTACAAAACTAAAACCATAAAACTTAAAACTGAAGAATGAAAGATAAAACAAATTAGGAGATATGTATGTATGATTTTTTTCGAAAACAAAACTTAAGGATCATGATTAAATATTAATTTGAACACGAAACTTTGAAAATTTTGACAACACGCGTTTAATTCAACTCGACTCTCAAAAATGGTCCCCAGCGGAGTCGCCAGCTGTAGCGACGTAAAAATTTTAGTTTCGCTTGGTCGCTAATTGTGGCGATTTATTAAACATTTGAAAACCAACTTTCAATTTTATTAACAAAGGGAGTCGCCACCGATCCTTTTTATAGGTGTGATCGGACACCTAATAAAATTATTTTAAAACAAAAAGAAGGCCAAATTTAGGTCTACGTGAAAGTCCAGAGAAAAATTGAGGTTCGGGAGTCGGTTACGCGCGAGGAAGGTATTAGCACCCTCGCGACGCCCAAAATTTGTATCTCATAAACATGTGTTGTCTTGATTTTCAAAAATACAAGTTCAATATAAGATTTAATCGTGATCCGATTGAAAAGATGAGAACTTTTGATTTTTTTGATTTTCGAGAAGGACATACCGTTTTAACACGAGTCCATTGATATTCACCCAACATAGCGATGAAATTGGCGATTTAATGTTAAATCGGTATGTTGCCTTATTTATTAGAATAAATAAAATAAAAAAACGTGAATAAAATATTTTTAAAATAGTGAATAGCGACATGATACGAAATGGGCGAGCAACAGAAAAATAAAGGTTAGAAATACATCAAGGTACATAAATAACACGACAATTAAGAATAATGACAATGCATGCGATATTTTAAACATAAAAATAGTATCAAACACGAAATAAAAACTATGAATGTATATTCACAATAATAATATTAAGAACACGTACGTAAAATAATATATATACACGGATACAATAGTGTTAGAAGTATATACTATAATAAAAACATAACTTCCAATGTTAAAATATATACATAATATATACAATATGATAAAAAAAATAAACATATACATATAATAGAATTTAAAAAATATATATACATGGGGTAATATGGAAATATGTACATAGAGTAATATATACAAAAATATAACTAATAATATTGAAAATACATGTTCATAATATATAAAACATACACATAATATAATATTAAAACATTTACATAATATGTACACACATAATCACGATGTTAAAGGTGTATTAACATTAATAATAATACTAATATTACATGAAGATATACTTATATAAATATATATTAAAGATATATACATATATAATAAAATACACGGATAATACGATATTTAATATATACGTAATATGTATAGTAAAATAATAATATACATAATATATATAAAATACACATACTATATACGTATATAACAAAACATATACTATATTAACAATTATAATAGTGATGGTATTAAAATACAACAAGAACAATATAACATAACAAAAATACTATACATATAAATCTATGTGCATAAATAAGAATATACTATTATAATAATAAATATAATAGTATTATTAAAATACCAAAAACAAATATAATAAAGATATTGAAATGAAATAATAAAAAAGTCGATACGTACAAATATATACATATACATATATACTAAAACATATATATATAATAATATAAAAATAACAAGAATATTTAGTAAAGAAATGAAAATAAACGAAGAAAGGATCAAAATTAAACTAAAAACAAAGTTGTGGGGTCGATTTAAAAAGAAAATAAAGAGAAAGGGCCTATTTGAACACGCGAGAAAACAGTGGGGGACCAAAAATGCAATATTCCCTGTTGTCCAAAATGCAGCGTAGCATGGGGGACTAAATTGAAAACCATGAAAAATTATGGGGCTAAATTAAAATATATAAAAACTTAATTGTAAATGCATGAAAAAACGGAGGGGCCGATTGCGCAAATAGCCCCTCCCTTAAAAAAACACGTGGATCCTAGTCGGAACGGGTCGAGTCGACCCGACCCGGGGCAAAACGACTTCGTTTTGGGGCTTAAGTGTAGCCCCCAAAACGACGTCGTTTTGGAGGGCTATAAATAGGCCCATTTTCAGAAAAAAATCATTTGAAGGGAGAAAAGAAAAAAAAAGGAGAGGAAGAGAGAGGGGGCTGCCGGCCAAGGGCCGATCACCGGTCTGATCGCCGGACCGTCACCGGCGCCGGCGCCGGCCACCGTGAAAAGGTAATTTTTTTTACATTTTATAATATTATTCCTTTATTTATTTTTATGTATTTACAGATACAGAAGAACTGATTTCGAAAATAAAATGAAAAAAATAAAAAATAGAAAATTCACCTTAGGTTTTAGTTTGATTTGATGCTATTCTACTACTTTGATGTTTGGAATTATTCTTGTATTTGCTCTGCTAATATTTAAAACAAAGAAAAAAATTTTGTATTCATAGAAAAAATCCCCCCTATTACAAATGTTTATTTCTCAGCTTTATAGCCGATTACAAAACTAGGAAAATATTATTTATTTTTATCCTATTCTGTTTGGTCTGTTTCTGTCTTTGCAGGGTATGGAGGTGTTAAGGAAGTGGAGGGGAAGCATGCGGTGGTAGACGGTATGGGAGTGACCAGGGATGGTGCTAGTGTCAGAGGAAAGCGGGGCGTGGTAGCCAAGGGCAGAGGAGCGTGTGGCGGCTACCTTGGAGAGGGGAACCCTAGGGTTCCTCCAAACATGTTAAGTTTTCGGGCTGGGCTTAGGGTTTGTAAAATTGGGTAGTAAATTTTGGATTTTTGGGCCTGCTGGGTATGGGTAGGGGTTAGGTTGGTAGTGGGTTGTATTTGGGTTTTAGGGGGTTTGGGTAATTGGGTTGTACTTGGGTTTTATTTGTAAACAGGCCAAAATTGGCCTACAACAGCCGATATATTTTAGGGTTCATAAGAAATTGTGTGATTCTTTTTTTTTAATTGGATATTGTTGAAACATTTATTTTCCATGCGTGAAATGTATTCGAGTAAGCATATTTAGCTGATTTGTTTTAGGGATCATAAGAATTTGGGTTTTTTTTATTTTTTTTTATTTTTTTAATTGGATATTGGTGAAACATTTCTTTTCCATATGTGAATATTAGAGTAGTCACTGTATATGAACTCAGTTGTGGATATTTCATTTTTCTTAAATGGCGTTACTAGATTACAGAGTTGACAAGTATGACATTGAAACTTCATTTGGTCATTTTGGGATAGGTGTTGAGGATGTAAACTCAAACATTGGCCTCTATGAATTGTGTTAAGTTTTCTATTTTTAACAAAATGATTGTTCTTGTATTTTGGAAGTGTTGGGTAAATCTGAATTAGGGATGTAGAAATTATGTCATCTTACAATTTTGTATGTAGAAAGACGAATGAATTTCTCATGGAATTATGATATCTGTAAAATTGAGCTTTTCTACATATAGACTAAATTGGGGAATTGTAGAGTTTATATAATAAAAAGTCAATTTTTTGTGTGAAATGTAGTTAATCGATGTTGATTTTATAAGTGGTATGATGATAAGCTGTGTAACAGGATGGATGAAGTAATACGTGAGTTACGTGATAGTGAATGAAAACTTCCAAAAGAGAATACAAGACTTTGGGAGTAAATAATGAAGTGTGGAAGTGGTGAGATGTTTGAGAGTGGCAGTAAAAGCAGTAATGTTAAGATGTCTGAGAGTTGCAGTGTACAAAATGTGGGTAAGGACAACCAAACAAAAGAGTTGAATCATGATGTTGTGGATAACATTGAATTAAACACAAAGATTAAGAGCTTGAAGCATAAATGTAATTCACTCAAGAAAGAGAAAGAGTTTTATAAAAAAATGTTTATTTGCAGTGTATTGCTTATCTTATTTGTCAAATTATTTAGGAATGTTATAATTTGACCAATTTATATGTACTAAATGTTCGGGGATTGCAAACATTTTTAATGTTTTATTAGGATTTGGCAGCCTTAAGGGAACCTTTTTAATGTTGTGGATTATTGTTGGATTATTAGTTGTCTAATGAACAGTCTATCCATAATATGGATAATAGTGTTACATGAAGAAAATCATTAGATTATAACATCCAGAAATAAAGTCTTCTAAGATGGTTTTGGGTAGTTCCATTTTGATTTTTATTGGATTAAAACCATTAGATTAAAACTGCTCTGTATAATTTAGTTTTTATTGGATTTGTTCATTCCATTATTCTTTGTTTTGATTTCAGTTTCACGTATTTGAACAGCTTAACTAAAACCAGCAAGTAAGGCTAACATTAGTATAAAAATATTCCCCTACAAAAAAAAAATCTAATACACTTGTCAATTTCATGTTCACTATTTTCATATATTGGGCTTCACCAATTTCATGTTAAAAAATCTACTATAGCAGTAATGGTATGCATCTTTCAACAAATCATTTTAAAAACAAACAAAATATGTTATACTAACAAAATGATCCTATAGTAGTAAGATGTTAACCAACCATTTCAATAAATAATTTCAAAAAATAAACAAAATATGTTAACCATCTCAATTCCTTTCTTCATCTTCTTTAATGCAGTGGATTATTGTATGTTGATAAGTTCTTGATATGCCATCCTTTTTTGGCTTCTAGTTGTCATACTTGTACCAAACTGAGAACAAAAATTAGAACCCTAAATTAAATTTAAATAATTTGTAATTGACATTAAAAAAGTGTTTACGATATACCTGTGATCCAGCTGTGTTAGGTTGAATGCATGGTATTCTATTGTTCTTTTTTTGGCTTTTAATTCGTGTACTCGTACCAAATTAAAACCTAAAAAATCAGAACCCAAATTAGATTAAAATATTTTTGAATTTACATTAAAATAGTGTATACGATATACCGTGATCCAGTTGTATTAGGCTGAATGCTTAGTGTTACGTTGTTATTTTTTGGGCTTCGAGTTCTCGTACTCGTACTAGACTAAAACCAAAAAAAATCAGAACCCAAATTAGATTTTAATATTTTGGAAATAAAAAATGAAAAAAGTGTTTACGATATACCTGTGTTCCTGTTGTGTTAGGTTGAATGCATGATCTTTTGTTGTGACCCTCACCACCACATTTCCTGCATCTCATAATTAGACCAGCCCTACTGTGTTGTCCAGGCTTCACTTTTTTCAGTTCATTTTTTGCCTTCCTTCTATTCTTCTTTGGCCTACCAGGTATTGTTTTCTCAACTGGTGGAAGCACGAGCTCAATACCAGATTTAGTCCATTCATGTGACCCATTTATGGGTAACAAAGCATATTCATATGCATTCAAATATGTGTCCTTGTGATAGTACCTATGTAAATAGTCATTAGGATCTTGTTCAAGATGCTATAAAACACAATAGGCATGGGGACATGGGATCCCATATAATTGCCAACTTCGACAACTGCAAGTTTTATGCTCTACATTTATTACGTGCTATTTTCTGCCTTTCTTAATTTCACACTCATTTTCCCCATTCCAGATCATCTATCAATCAACACCTTCCTTCTTGCTGTCATAAATTTCTTCTTTATTAGTGGAACATAATTGTATTTCCATGAATTGTATTGTTTCCTCTTAGCCACTATTTTGGTCATCATATTAATTCTAGTTTCCTCCAACATGGTTATTATGCTCTTAAATTTAGACTCCAAGATACTGGAGTTAAATGCTTCACAGAGGTTATTGTCTATAATATCTGACACTGAGTGTAACACTGGAAGGCATTGGTCCAAGCTTTCAAATTCTTAGAGAACAACTCCTTTACAACACCTTCATCAAACTTATACAAGTCTTCTTTGCTTTGTTCCCACTCCCTCTCTGTTGTAGACTTCACAACTTTCCAAAAAGCAAATTCGAATATCTTTGCTTTCTTCCTACTAGACCAATTTGGTAAGACATGTCTAACACAATTTCTATGCTCTACTCTAGGCAGAATGTCATTAATGGTTATCTTGAGACCCTGCATATTAATTTACAAGACATAAGTAAATCATCAGTAATAATTAATAATATTAGTAATAAATAAATAAAAAATAAATAGTTTACTTTTTGTTGGTCACTAATGATGGTATACCCAAAACCATCTTCCATTCCTAAGTCTGATGTTAATAAACTAAGAAACCATGCCCAAGAATCAATGCATGCCCCCTCAACAATAGCCTAGATAGGAATATCTAATTGTTTCCATCTCTCCCAACATCTCACCCTTAAATGGACCTTTTTAAAAGCAACCATCCAAACCTAGTATAGGTCCGCACCCTTCCTTCCAACCACTTTTCAGTGCTTCAAAACATACATAAAACCTCTTAAAATATGATGGAGATTCAAGTGTGACTTTATTCACTACAATCTTTATAGTATTTCTAGGATTCTTTAGTCTCAACTCATTAATATAATCCCACAACATAGCAAATTATTGTACGAAGTTCCCTGCCAACTTATCCTTCACCATTTTCTTGGCCCTTCTACACCTTGTTATATTAACATTTACATGCATTTCTTAAGCTATCCTTCTTTGTATCTGTAACGCCCCAATTTTTGGGAATCCTGTGAATGTTGGCATAGGTTTAATTATGTTAGTGGGCCTCTAGAAGGCCCAAGCTTAAGATAGAACCCAGTAATTTTAGTTAATTTTTGTTCCATAAGAAAAAGGGAGTGAAATTATGAAATAGGACCTATGTGAAAATGTTTGAAAATGCTATAGGCTAAATTGAAGTGGCCAAATAAATAGGAGTGCAAAATAGGAGGATTTGCATGACAAACCTCCCATTTTACATGAAGTGGCTAGCCATCATGTTGTTGTAGACAAAATGTACACTTGATATCCATAATTTATGGTACAAATTGATACAAATTGATAATAGGTTAGGTAAATGTTCAATGATAATAGGTTAGGTAAATGTTCCATGATAATGGGTTAGGTAAATGTTTCATGATAATGGGTTAGGTAAATGTTTCATGATAAGAATTTCATGTCTTTTGTATTAAAGAATTAAATGGATGAAATATGAAGTTTTATTAAAAGAAAAAGGGGTGAAAAGAACAAAGTTTTGTCCATCTTCGTTCATCATAGCTGAAAGTTAGAGAAGAGAAAGGAGAGGAGAAAGCTCTTGAGTATTTGGTCATTAGGAGGAGGAAAATTGAAGGTAAGTTCTTGGTACCTTGCTTCTATTTTGAGGTTCATGAGTTCTTCTTGATTCTACCTTAACTCTTGAAGTATATTTTGATTTTTAGTTGTGTTGTGAGCATTTAGTCATGAATTAAAATGAAGGAAATGGTTATTGTTTCATGTTCTTTTGATGAAAAACGAAAGATAGGTGAAGTTGAGCCAAACAAATGAGCATGAATGTGCCTTAGATGTTAAAGGGAAAAATCAGCTAACATGTTGTGCTTTAAAATGATGAAATGGAGATTATACTTAAGTAAAATCATAGATATGTGATGATTGATTGGTGATATACATGTTTAAATAACATGCATGCAAGGTATGTGTGAAAGAGTGATTTGGTAATAAATCTGCTTGGGACAGCAGCAGTAACGTGACTTTGGAAAATCACCATAAATTGTGGAAGATGAATTAGAAGCTGAATAAATTATATAATTAAAGCTTATTGAGTCTAGTTTCTAATTAAATAAACAAGAAAATATTTTGAATTCTTTACAATGAGAAATTTGATTCGTAATGAAGAGTGGTCAGATTAGTCAAACAGTGAAACATGGGAAACTTTAAGAAAAATCTGGTATTGATTGGCCATACCAAAAATTCTAAAAATTTTATGGATAAAAGATATATGAGTCTATTTTCAGGGAAAATTAACGGCACTTGATTTGGAGTTTCGTAGCTCCAGTTATAAATAATTTAGTTACTGTTGCTCAGGAAGACAGCTTGCAGTGAAATTATGATTATGTGGTAAACATTGACAAAAATTTGTTAATGAGTTGCTTATTGATTTCTTATAAGCTTACTATGATCTGTAGGTGTGGTTGGCCGAATATTGTAAGGGGTTAATACGTAGTTTGTATTTGAATAGTTAGATTAACGTGTCAGTAATACAATTGTAGGCGGTTCGTGTGTGGATCTCGTCAGCATATCGTCGCAAATAGGTGTGTAACTAACACCCTCTCATAGACTAGATTGGCAAAAGCCGAAAAGTCGAAATGCCGAAAAGTCAGTATTTTGGGAATTTGCGAGTGTGCGAATGCTCGTAAGATAGTTGGGTTTGTATATTTGGTAATCTAAAGTAATAAACTGCAGTACGCGCGATTTCGTACATTTTGATAATTTGGGCTTAATGGGCCAAAGATCGGGTTCATGGGCCAACGGGCCCAATTCAGTAAGTATGTGCGGTAAGTGTTCTGATAGTACGTAAATAGTTAGGATATGCATGAAAACCCTAAAAGTAGCTAAATTACTATAATACCCCTATGTATGGAAAATTACTGTTATACCCCTAGGTGCAAAATTACCGTTATACCCCTAGGGTTAATTTTGACTGAAAAGCATGACGATCTGATTCTGTATGATGTATGCCATGATTATATATCTGTTGCATGGGGACATGGGTTATATTATGGAGGAAGCGTTCTGGTGGCTATGCCACAAATATCTGATCTGGTGGCTTTGCCACAAATATCTGATCTGGTGGCTCTGCCACATATATCTGTTCTGGTGGCTCTGCCACGATTATCTGTATCTGGTGACTCTGTCACATTATCTGTTCTGGTAGCCATGCTGCAAATTCTGTGGTGTGTAGCGGTTGGGTGGGTCGAGTTGTCTCCCCACACGGTGTAAGGTTGGTACGGGGGTGTATACGGTTGGATATGGTTGGGTTTCTGCATAAACATGTAATATCTGTTCTGTTCTGTTATGGGCCTATGGGCTTTATTTTGAATTCTGTTCTGGGCTAAGGCCAACTTATTCTATTTCTGTGGTTTAAGCTGATATAGGCTATGGTTGGGTTAATTTACACACTGAGTTTCCCCAAACTCACCCCTTTTATTTTCATCCACGCAGGTAATCCCCAACCATAGTGGGCTTGGAGCTGTGAGGGAATTCGGAGTGGCCACCTGTTCTGAAAGTTTGATTTTCTTCTGGTGAACTGGAAATCCTTTTATTTACGTTTGAAGTTTTGAGTTTTTAAATGTAATAAGGCCGCTTATTTATTTTTGATGGTTTTTTATATGTATTACTAAGATAGGTAATACTTATTTTAACTGTTGAAATTGGATAGCTTTAGGGCGCGTTTTCAAAAAACAACAGTTGATTTCAAAATAACACGACAACAAGCAAAGCTTCCGCAATGAAAGTATTTTCCAAAATTAATCACTTTTCCTAAAAATGACTTAATCAAATCGGTTTCCTAGAAATATCCATGACGTTAAAGTGTGGCAATGGCGGTATGCATGTCTAGGATTGGATCCGAAAGGAGCTTGGTACTTAAGCAGTCCGATGGACTCACCACCTCTTTTCTGGTTTCCTACCTGGTGCACAGCTTCCATTCACTTTAACCTTTAATGAATTAATCTTTTGAACATCAAGTACGATTTTCTGGACTTAGAATGGAAATTTTTTTTTACGTTTTTGATGTGGCATGCCGGATCCGGCCATAACTTCTAGGCCGGGTTTGGGGTGCTACAGTATCTCCTTTAGTTTCATTTTTGGGTGGTCCCCAATAGTAGCTTCAAAATGTTCTACAATAACTTTTACATTGACCATTTTCTTTCTAAAACTAACACAATAGTTGTGCTCATCATGAAAACTTTTCACCTGTATACATCTGACAATGTTATTGTAACTTGCAAATATTCCCTATTTACACTTTTTTGATGTAATGCGTTTAACTCTAACCCTATTTGGTTCATTCCTGATTATCTTAAGTTCCCTTCTATAACACATTGGGCACTTACGAATTATGGATTTCAATTGCTTACCATCTTTACACAGCATCCCAATACAAAAGTGTGAACTTGCTGAGTTTGGATTACATGTGAGGAACCTACTTCTTCTTTTACAAACATCAGTACTGTCATCATCTTCTGACCCAAGTATGCTCTCATAATCAAAATATTCAGCTGCATTTCCATCTTCTTCCCTACCAACACTATCATTTAGTCCTTCACTATCGACTTCTTCAAGGACCTCAGCCTCAAACTACTCTCCAAAGCTTTCACTTTCAATCTCATTAAGTATTGTTTCCTTACCTTTCCTACCAGTTTTCCCATCCACTTCCCTAACACCCTTCTCACCACCTCCATCACTCTCACCGCATTTACTGATAGCAACATCATCAACCTCCACACCTAAACCTTTACCAACCTCACCACGCTTCCCAACACTTTGACCCTCAACAGCCTCACCACCTTTACTTCCAGCAACCTCACCACACTCACCCAAACTCTCACCATCTCCCTCACCCTTACCTTCACCACATTTACTGCCAACAACCTCACCACCCTCACCACATTCATTACCATCACCATCAAATTGCAAACATGTTACAGCTAACATTGATTCATCATCGATAAAAATAGTAGTGTCAATCTCGTGCTCTACATATAAGCCTATCTCCTTATGCTTAACCCAGTAGTTTATCATATCAATAGTGCTACTATCATTCCACACAACCCTAAGGTTATCCTATAAAGTCCTACTGCCACATACATGGAAATAAATTAGTTGCAATGTATTAAACCCTAACCCTTCTTTAACAATTTTACACAACTCAAAATACGATATCGTATCTAGATCCTCTTTAAGCCTTACCATCTCACCACCTAAATACCTAACATGGGGATCATGTACAAATTTACTCCCAACATGCAAGTTGATGTAATATTCCTTCTCTACAAACATCTACAGTTTAAAGGAAAAAAAACATAAGCATAATGACAAATAATGTGCAGCCAAAAAAGGTATATACAAATAAATTATTCAATAATATAAATCATAAACAATTCATATAAAGTTAAATGATTTAATAATTATATATATGTCATAAAAAACAACAATAAAACACAAAGGGACCACTTATATTCCTCGTGTAGTGAAAAATCTAAAATTATTGCCCCCATGAAGAGTTATTACTAAGTTCACAGAAAATCCAAAATTATTGCCCCCACTAAAGTTGTCAGCAATAGCAAACAGAAATAGTAACCAATAGACATATTAAACATAGAGTTTCTTCTTCGAAAAGGACATGCTGAAGGCTACATACTGGAGGTTATGGTTTGTAATAGTGTTATTTAATTTAGAGTTACAAAGGATGGTAGGGAAATAATTGGTGAAAGAATAAGGTATATTTGCCAAATGCATTAGCGAAGTGCTTGGAAAATTATCTGTACAAAGGATGCAGAACTCAATGAAACTACGAGTTAATATTGCAAATGTTGAACCTGCAAAAGATAAGATCTCTAGTTTGGCAAAGCAAGCAGAAAAACTTCTTAGCAAAAGGAACTGCATATAGAATTCAATTTAAATTTAAAAAATACAAATTATTTACTAAACATAAATAAAATATTCTTAAACAAAACTAATAGTAGTCTTTTTAATTAGATCAACAAAACTGTAGTTATATTGGTAAAATAAGTATAAATTGCCAGCAATTGTGAAGGCTCGAATACTTTTCAATTAATTACTTCTCCAAATTTATAGTAATAATAGGGAAACAAAACACGATATAACATAGTTTCTTAAATTATTAAAATTATTGGAGAACCTTTTACATGGCTAAGCCATTCAATTATATATCATTATAATAACTAAATTTTAAAAAAATAATAATAATTAAACTCCTCTAATTTTCAGTTAATGATAATTAAAAACCACGGAAAGACAGATAATATTTGAAAAAATAAAGAAACTAGTACAGTACTAGATTTTTATTTGACATTAGTTCATTCCCCAGTGGATCTATCCTTAAAGTTCTGCCAAGAGTGCAGACAAAACTGCCTTTATGCACCAAGCTCGGGCCGCACTACTTAAACATGGAGAGGCCTATAATTTAAGCTCAATTTAAATTCCTAGAATCTATTCAATTAATAATCAAAATTGTTTTTAGTGATATTAGTTTTATATTCCATGACAATTTCAATGAGCAACACAAAGCAAAATGATGAAATTCAAAATCTGGCAAGGAGGATATATATATGTTCTAACCTAAAAGCTTCAAAATTTTTCAAACTTCAATTTTTATTGCTTTTCCTTATCCCTCTCTCACTTCTCTCTCGCTTCAAAGATGTTTTATTGTTTCATATTGTAACACTTCAAACCCGGCCTAGACGTTATGGTCGTATCTAGCAATGTCACACGATAATGTTTTTGAAACCTCGTTGTTAGACGAAACATTCCATGTTATTATCTTTAGTAACCCTTTGCTAGAAGTTAGGAAGTCATCTTTATTCATTTAAAACAATTGTTTTCAAACATCCCTAGTTGCGGAAGCTTCAATAAAACAGTCTAAGTAATCATGCGTTTAGAAAATATTTTAACTTTTTGAAAACTGAAGTTCCTACGACTAGCAGGTATAAATCCATAAAGTAAAATAAATAAACAAAAACATAAATTTAAAACCAAAGTCCCGGAGGGTCCTTAAATTACAACCCAAATAATCAATAATATTCAAATTATAAATCGTAAATTGAAAACCATCAAGTCCAAAAATTATTGTGGTCACCGCTGAGTCCTCCATCGCACCAATCCATCTAAGTCTGGGGATTACCTGTGAACATTAAACAAAAAGGGTGAGTTTACGTAAACTCAATGTGTAATCTCGCAGAAACAAACAAACAATCAGTATTCACAGTGCATAGTTGAACAGTCTTGGGCCTAAGCCATTTTCAATATCAGTGACAGTTTGGGTCTTAACCCATCTCAGTACAGTGTCAAAAATGCAGTGGCCTTAGCCAATCACAGTATCAGTAGCAGTAACAGTTATGCAGTAGCAAAATCCTACCCAACCAGCCTCTACACACCATCTCCATCCAACCCTACACTCCATATGGAGATATAATCAACTCACCCATCCTTACACTCCAAGTAGTAACGAATGTGGCACAAAATAGTAGTTTGCAGCTAAGCTGCCAGTAAATTAGGCTTAAAGCCTTTCAATACACTTCCTCCGAATAACAACCCCTAACCCAATGCAATGCAACATACAATGGATGATATGCTATTGTGTAATTTCAGTACATATATTCAGTTAAGTTATTAACATACTCATTACAGATATCATTTAGTCAATTTCACACATTTAGGTGCCTAAGTAGCGCTTACCGACCTTACAGTAGGTTCATAGTCGGCTTAGGCGACCCGTGCAACCTTAGAAACATTTCAGTAACTATGGGCTCACACCCATGTGATCTGTCCGTGTTGGCCCACACGCCCGTGTGACCCACTCGACCCAAATTGGCCTTGGCTGTGTGATCCATTTCTAATGTACCCCATGCTAGCTAAATATTCATATATGTTTTCACTATTTACTTATATGTTCATTCAAAGTTGTCTACTTGAGTCATTGTCACTAAATGCAACCCCTAACCCAATGCAATGCAACATACAATGGATGATATGCTATTGTGTAATTTCAGTACATATATTCAGTTAAGTTATTAACATACTCATTACAGATATCATTTAGTCAATTTCACACATTTAGGTGCCTAAGTAGCGCTTACCGACCTTACAGTAGGTTCATAGTCGGCTTAGGCGACCCGTGCAACCTTAGAAACATTTCAGTAAATATGGGCTCACACCCATGTGATCTGTCCGTGTTGGCCCACACGCCCGTGTGACCCACTCGACCCAAATTGGCCTTGGCTGTGTGATCCATTTCTAATGTACCCCATGCTAGCTAAATATTCATATATGTTTTCACTATTTACTTATATGTTCATTCAAAGTTGTCTACTTGAGTCATTGTCACTAAATTATTTATATCTTGAGCTACAGAATTCCAAATTAAGCTCCGCTTGATGTTTTTGAAACTAGAATCAAATACCATTCTACCATTAAATTTTCAAAATTTATAGTTTATCAAATAAGTACAGTAAAATCTTCAAATTTATCCCTAACTATTGTTTGACAGTTTCAACCTTTCCTTACTAAAAATTATTTATCTCTTCGTACGGAATTTAGATGATATTTCCATTTGTTTCTCTTAAAAATAAACTCGTTAAGGATTTAAACATATAAATTTAAGCCCCTAATTATTTTTTTACGATTTTTGATGATTTACCAAAGTTAGAACAAGGGAACCCGAAATCATTCTGACCTTGTCTCACAAAATTTATTATATCTAATAATTTACAATTGCATTGTTTCCATGAAAAACTAGACCCAATAAACTTTAATTTCATATTTTATTTAACCTCCAACTCAATTTCCACTATTTTTTATGATTTTTCAAAGTTAGACTACTGCAGCTTTCCAAAACTATTTTTGTGCAAAATGTTGATTTCCAAGTTTATAACACCTTTACTTCCTTTCTCTACAATTTTTTTTTTTGCATCATTTTCTCTTATTTCTCAACAGCAAGCAATTTCGGCTTTTTGCCGAATCCCATTTTCTGCATTTCGGGTACACACTTGATATCTTCAGAACCTAAAAATCGACCAACATATCTCCAGATTAATCACTTAATTCATTTTTTAATCAACCAATTTCGGCAGGAACTCGACTAAAAGCCTAACAAAACCCTGGAACTCGACTAAAAGCCTAACAAAACCCTTACTTCGCTTGAGTATCCACGACTTTGCTCAATCATAGCGTTGATTCAAAACCACTAGCCCCTTGATTAACTCCTAAATACTAAAAATGAATCCCCATTTTAGAGATAAACCAAGAACGATTAATAATAGACAAAATCGTTACTCACCGAACACGCTCAACCAACGATGAACAACCGAATCAATTGGGAAAAAAAAGAAAGAAATGGAAGAGGAAACAACAATGGAAATTTCGGCAGCAACTAGGAGAAAGAATCAGCAGAGGAGAGAAAAAGAAGAAGAAGAAAACGTCAGAAAAAGTTTGGGGAATTGGAGAGAAAATCGAAACTCTATTATTATTTTTTATTTTTTATTTGCAACAAAAAGATAATCAGATTATTTTTTGATAACCTCTCCCAAATTATCTCCTAAAATCACTCCCTATTAGCCGACTAAAACACAACTACTCAAAATTTTTCCCAACACAACTCTTAGCCGAAATTGGAGCAAAAATACTATCTCCACGCCATAACAGAGAATTGAACACAAGACCTCTAATACTCCAACACTCCACTTAACCACCAGACTAGCAGGCCCATTCTAATATAAACTTACCAACAATTAAACTTAATCCCTTTGCACAAGGCTAAGGCTTTATTTATAAAAATATCAAAATTTGCCCAAGTAAGGCTTGAACTTGGGACCTCTCACACATACCCAAAACACTTAACCACTGAAGTAGATACACGGTTGTGTGTCACACATAAACTAAATCAAAAATTAAAAATTTTGGGGCATTACACATATTAAACATATTAGCTCGAGGGGAATCTTCCTTTAGTCATTCCTAAATTACAAAAAGACAAGACACAAACAATTTTATTGGTAGGAAAGCTTACATGAACTAATTTATCAAGGGAATCTTCCTTTAGACAAATTTATTTAACTCTAAATACATGAAAAAGTTACAGTAAAGTAAAAAACAAAAGTAAATCCCAACAAATACAAAAAGAAACAATCATAAAAAAACAAAACATTAAAATGAAGAAAAATTTGTTTGTTTGTACCTTTTCTTCTCTGTGATTTGGAGCATGAACCTTCACCAATCTTCACTACAAAAGAGACAAGAGAAAACATGTTATAAATGAACTGTAAACCTGAAATACCCAAAAAACAACAATCCCATAACCCAAAAATCCCAAAAATCCCCAAAATTTTGAAACCTAAACCAAAATCCCCAAACCCAAGAACCCTAAACATTAACCAAAATAACATATATAATAGTTTGAAAGTGGAAACTATAAAAACATACCCCAATTTTTTCCTTTCATGAGTTAGGGTTCTAATATTTTGTTATGATTAACTGATTCAAAAGTTAGGGTTCACTTTTTGTTGTGATCGATCGGGTTTCTCTTTTCTGGTTAGTGTTTAACATGTTTTATTTTTTTAATTTTTTTAATTGTGGGTAAACCTCAAAAATTTTCTAAATATATTTTAATTTTAATTATTTTTTAAGTTTAAATTCATTTACTGACGTGACATTATTTTGTTTTATATGCCACGTTGGCATCTATTATGACGCCTAGGTGGAAAAAGAAATTTCCACGTCAACGTCGTTAGTCCCTTAACGGCCACGTCAACAAGACTGTTAAAAATGATCAATTTGACCAAAAAAAAGGTTATGTATGAAAGTGCTCCACATAAAAACCTTAAGGGCCAAAGTGGCCGAACACCCAAACGTTAAGGGCTAATTTTGTTATTATGCCATTTCAATATTATAGTGACAAATCGATTGGTATTATCAAGGGATAAAAAAATTTCATCAATTTATTTAATTTATTTTGATGTTTTAAAATTTAAATTTTTAATATTAAAAAAAAGAAATTTATAATTTTCTATGATGGGGTAAATAAGTACAATTTGATAATTTTTGTATATTATTTTAGTTTCTACCAACTTTTCTTTTTAATCGTTGATTTCTTTTTACCCAATCAATAATTAAAAAAATTTTAGGGTGACTAAAATGAAAGTGAAAATATGATATGGCATGTACAGTTAGCTGTCGTTGGAGATTTAATGCTTGGGTGATTAAAATGAAAATGCCTTAAAAGTTGGGTAATGAAATTGTAAGGATTTCATTTTAAATGTCCAAAATGAAAACAACCTAGAAATTGAGAGACCAAAATAAAAGTATAAATATGACGTGGATTGTATTTACATTAGAGATTTAGAGCATGTTTGGTTGGTTGTAATACTAATACGTTACAGTTGAATTCAGTGGACCCATCACTAAGCCATTGTTTGGTTGGCTGTAATAAGTTAGTACAACCCTATTCCATACGGGATTATTCAAGGCAAAAGTGTTGTTTACAATTTGGTGGTATCCCCACGGAATAATGATTCAGCGAATGGGTGGGTGAAAAATTAGGTCAAACTTTCAACTTTACCCTCATTTCTTTCTCACTTTTAAAGTATTTTCCTCTTTTTCATTCTTTTTCCCATTTCCTCCCAACCTTATCTCCCTCTTTTTCATGCTTCTATCCTCACAACCCTCTCCTTTAACAAGCCCTAACATGGCCTTCAATCTAAGAATCATTTTTCTATCTCCAAATGCCCTCAGCAAGGCCTTCTCTTACTTTCAATTGAGGTGGAAACTTGAGAAGAGAAACAATCGATAATGGTTTGATGTAAGCAGTCCTCCCTCAAGTAACTCTTCTCCCGTTTTGATTTCCTTTTTCTCTAATTTTTTTTGTTAAATTAGTAGAAATAATAGGTTTCTTTTCAGTTTTGAAGATTGATACTAGTTTTATATTGATGAACTTTAATGTCCCTTGTTTTGATAGTGATTCTTAAATTTTGATGGTGATTTTTTTTTTCTGATTTTTTGCCTTCTTGCTTGATGTACTAACTGGAATATTAAATATTTACCAAAACCCATAATTTTTTTCTGATTTTTTTTTCTTGGTTCGTAAACCTGCTCACTGCACTTAATTATAAAAAACAAAATTTAGCTGCACTTAATATATTATATAATATAGTTTTAATACTATATCTGTATGAGGATGGACCATCTTACCATATTGACGAAAAATATATATTATGCATATATGTGTACTCAAATCATTGGTGATTGCTTACCACAGTGAGTCAATGATATTATATTTAATTTAAATCTAATTTGATCTAGTATGCTTCGTTCATTTATAATTTATAATTTTTAATTTTTTAATATCGAATTGGCACAATGGATCTCAAATATTTAATATTTAAGTTTGTAGTTGTAACTTTCTACTAGTTTTCTTTGTTATTAGTCTGTCCCTACATTTTAAAGGAAAAAGATAATGGAGTTTCTATTTTCTAAGATTGTATAGTAATTCTCCTTAAAAACTAATGAAAGCATGATCATATTTTGTATATATCTTCATCTATTTTATGCAATTTAAATTAAGGGTATCATTCATAATGTTGATAGTTGATTGGATAGAGACATTCTAACTTGATAACTAATCCATCGTAAGATTTTTGTATTGAGTTGCAGGCAATCGTTCCTTTCCCTCATTTTTTCACTGGTTTTCATCTATTTTGATTTATTCAAAAGCTGCAGATTTTATCTGGCATTTACATGGTTGCTAAGGATATCTTCTTGGAATGATTAGTTCTTTATCCATTTCTGTTCTCATTTTCCAAGTTTCATATATTTGATTTCTTCAAAAGCCGATAGTGTTCATGTTTCTCTTCTGACAACTTTCTTTTTTCAATGTTTCTCGACGCCATGTTTAGTTGTAAGTAATGCGTGTTGTATCTTATCATGATTTAGTGAATTATTGTGGTTTTAAACTTGTAACATTGTGTTTCCCATTCTTCCTTGTTTGATTGCTCATAAAATTGAGGGAAAATGGGTATTTAACTGCTTGATAGAACTTGTAAAGTTGTGTTTCTCATTCTAGTTTAGTCATCTATGCAAGCTTTTTTCTCATTAGCATGTAGAAAAATAAGAAAAATTAAAACCTAGATTCATTTTGGCTAATGTACTAATAAAAATCCTTTAACTATTTTACCTTCTATTTAAACAAACCTTCAAATTATTTTTGTAGTTAAATGATTTTTACTCATAAACTCCTTTGATTTTGATATTGAAGTAAAAATATTTTGAATTTCTATATCAATCTAATTTCTTATTGATATAATAGAAATTATATACACTTTAACATCAATATAAAATTTAAAAGATAGATCAAAATTTTCATGTATTTGAATGATGATATAACTAAGTAATTTAATCCTTATACACAAATGTTTGTGCAAACAAGTAAAATTGATAAAGTGAGTTCAATAAGAGTTGAATGTTGGTGCAAACAAGTAAAATGTTTGTCGAACATGGCATTGAATAAGAGTAATCCAAGGAAAATGAACAAACAGTAAGGGTTGCTGCTGTTTAATACTATTATTGTTCATTTTTTTTACCATGTAATCTTTCGAAACTTGCATTTCTAAGGTATCGTGTTAAATGTGTTAAATGTGTTAAATGTGTATCGTCCTGAAATAATGGAATGGTTTGTGTGTTTTAGCTAAAGAAGTGGTTGAAGGTAGCAACAAGAAGAGGAAAAGTATCAATCAATGCTGTGCTAAGGTAACAATATCCTCCCGATGTCTTTGTTGTAAGTTGGTTATGTGTTCAACTTTGGAAAGATGAAATTTGTTCATGGAAAAGGAGGTTGCCAAGGTAAAGAGCAGCACACCCTCGTAGGCTGCCAAATGCCAAGAGTCAACAACAACAAAACAGAAATCTACAAGGAAAAGGGACATAAACAAATATCTCCATTGGAATGAATATACCATCACTCTTTTCTAGTAATACGGAAAAGACAATATATACATACTAAATTACATTTACAATTCGGATTTGATCTTTTTACTTTAAACAAGAACATTTTGGTTATATTTCATTTTCCATATGTTTTTATTTTTGATATGTTTCATTTAAAACTATTTGAATCTTTTAATATATTTTTAAACTATTTTTATTATTGATATCTTTAATTTATGTTATATTTAATTTAGGTCTTTAAACAATGTTTTATATTACTTATATTGTTTGATTAAAAATTATAATTAACACTACAAACATATTTTATTTCAAAAAAAAATTATCTACAAATGTTAATATAGTGTATTTAATTTAGTATATTTTTAAACTAAAATTTTAAAATTAATAATAATAATACCAAAACTGCATGTGAACTCATTTTTTTAATAGGAGAGTTGAATTTTTTTATTATAATATAAAAGTTATCTCAACAAACGAAAGAAAAACGAAAAAGTAAAATGCTACAAACAAATCATGTTATGGTAAGAATGTAATGTATATGGAGTTTTAGATTTTATTTAAACAAAAATAATAATCGAATATTTTAAAATACATAATTTTTAAGATATTTAACACACTATATACCTATAATCGAATTGAGTTAATACAAAATAAAAGAAATTAAGAACTTATTTTCTTTTCTCATAAAAATTATTAAATTCATATTATTTTTTTCCTTTTACTAATTTTAACTATTCAAAAAAATAATATATATTTTTCTATTCACAATTATTAATTCAAATAAAACATTAGTTAATTACAATGTGAGGATGAATACAAACTTTTCAAAAGGCAAATTAAAAATAGAATATTTTAAAAATTTTCATATAATATATGTATATTTCTGTAGAATTGAAAACTATGTTATTGGGATGTGGATGTATTAAATGGGTTTTTTTTTTAAAATAATTATTAAATGTCAGTCGTCAATTAATTAAATTCACAAAAACACATTCTTTTCGTTCCTTTCTTTTTTTTTTTCTTTTTTAGGTGATTGATAAAGAAATGAATTTCAAGTTTTTTACTTGCAAAGATAGTTGTAATTTTTATTTTGTGCTTTGTAAATATTCTTAATATGTATTGTTCATTTTTCTTAGATAGTGTGTTATTGCTTCCTCTTCTTCTTTAGCTTGTTTGATTGCTTCCTGTACCCACAGTTGAGTGTCTTGTATTCACTGAATCACTGTAAGTTCTTTGGCAATTAAATTCTTTGATTTTGTTTTACTGTTATTGAAATTAGTATTGGAGAAATGACCATTTTACTACGATTTGAAGATATGTAACACTTTAATATATTGCAGTAATGGCCCATCTGCCTTTAATAGTACAAAGTGTGAGGCGTAAAAGAATTGGTCTTGCATTGACAATATGGTTGCAAATGTTTACATTTCAGAGTTGGTTCTTAGTTACATTTGGTGCCATCCATAGCCTACATACTTATAGACCAAGGATTAGATCTTATATTTTAGATTTTTATGCAAAATGAGATTATGTGAAAAGACTAGTATATGCTAGTGACGAGACCAGTATTGAACAAGTTAGAATGAATAAAATTACATTTTTTAAACTATGTGAGATGTTACAAAATTTAGGGGGGATTTAAGTCGTCAAGGAACATGCTTGTTGATGAGAAAGTGGCAATGTTTTTACATATCATTTCTCATTACCTTAAAAATCGAGTTATCAATCATCACTTTAATAGGTCCAGGAAAACTGTTAGCAAATCATTTCACAATGTTTTAAAGGTTTTCATACGCTTAAAAGATTTGTTATTTAAAAAGGCAGAGCTAATTACAGCTAATTCTACAGACCCAAGGTGGAAATGATTCAAGGTATTGGAGTGAGTTCTATATATAGCTCGTACATAATTTAGTTGACTTAGATTTAAATATAGTATCCTAACTCGAGGTTTTATACATGTGATGTAGAATTGCTTAGATGCTTTAGATGGAACCCACATCAAGATTAGGGTTCCAACTGTAATGCCCTAAATTTTGGGGTTAGAAGTTTTAAGTTTTGTAGTTAGGGTCTGTGAGAAGGTTGCGCTATTGTGGTTAGTTGAGAGTTTAAATGATAGTGGGTCTGCTAGTCTGGTGGTTGAGTGGTGTTAGAGTAACTCAAGGTCCTGGATTCGAGTCCTTGTGAGTGCTTTTTGTAGGAAATATTTTAAATTTTGTTTTGTTGAATAATAGTTGGTTTTCAAGTTAAAATTATATTATTTCTTTTTGCTAATTATTATTTGATATTTAGAAATTCTTTTTAATAGACGTTTTTTTTCTTCCTCTTTTCTTTGTTTTCTTTCTTTTAGCTCTTCATTGTTTTTATTCTTCAAAATGGCTTGTTGGGGAATTTTGGAGAGTCGCTTCCTCTTGTCAAAGTCTGTGTCAAAGCGTCATAGATCGCAAAACAGGTGTGGGTTTCGTATCTTCTTCTGTTTTATTTGCAAATTTTATTTCGACTTTATGAAAAGTCGACAATGTGTGTGTGATTATTCATAACTTGTTAATTCTGATGTTGTATCATTGTGTAATACTTCAAATTTGCATGATTTGGCATATTCTCGAATCATCGAGGGTGGGATAGTGCTTTGTGGCTAAAAGCACGTTTTTTGGGCTATTTTAGTGTGGTTTCGTGACCACACGGGTGTGTGTCAATACACATGGCTGTGTGCTTTTCGGGAATTAAGGTTTTCGGACGGTTTTGGGCATCACATGGCCGTGTGACCGATTTGGGGAAAATAGTTGATTTTCACATGGCCGTGTCCCCTAAGCACACGGGTGTGTGAGTTTGGGAATTAGGGTTTGAGTGTCTTGGTGCCACATGACTGTGTGCTTTTCGGGAATTAAGGTTTTCGGACGGTTTTGGGCATCACATGGCCGTGTGACCGATTTGGGGAAAATAGTTGATTTTCACATGGCCGTGTCCCCTAGGCACACGGGTGTGTGAGTTTAGGAATTAGGGTTTGAGTGTCTTGGTGCCACATGACTGTGTGGCTAATTTGGGGGTTTAGAGATTCCATACGGGCGTGTGTTTTGGACACATGGTCGTGTCTGGTGGGCACAAGGGCTTATGAGACCCTCACACGGCCGTACCAACCCTATACTCTATTTTAGTGCAAATAGACAGAGAGTTACACGGCCTATTCCCACAGCCATGTACCTGGTCCACACGGGCGTGTGCTTTAGTCACACGGTCATGTGCCTCTATTCACACGAGCATGTGCCTTAGCCACACGGGCGTGTACCCCTTCTCATATGGGCACTTGACCTCCCACACGGCCTAGGCATTTCCACACGGCCAGAGTACATGGGTGTGTGGTCTTAAGACACCAAATTTTAGTTTGTGTGTTTTACGATCTGACAATGTGTCTATGTGTTTCAACCCTTGGCTAAGCCTTAGAAAGGATAATTAAGACTTTGATTTGGGCTGCGACTTATATGATATCTGCAATTGTTGTGTGAGATGTCTGACTTTGAACCCATATGTGTGTGTGCATATCTGTTTCTGTCTGACTATCTGTGGATGTGCTCTTTGTTTTCTGTATTAATGTATACATGCATGCACTTGCATAAAGTTTTGGGTGGGATTGCGAAGTGAAGAGAGTTTGAATCTGATCTGATCTGGTAGTTTTATTGCAACATATTCGTACAGCGATTTATCAGACTGTACTGCATGTACGTTAGCTTTGCTGCGTATTATATTCTGATTTGGTAGTATAATTGCAACAGGACTGTACAGCGGATTACCGCATTGCACTGTACAACACATACATAAGCTCTGTTGCGTATTAAGATCTGAGTGGCTTGGTCCATATATATGGTGTGTAGAGTTGAACGGACCTACGAAGTCCTATATGGTGTGTTTCAGTTGGTTGAGCTTAAACAGCTCTTATTGGGTGTAATAGGGGGACGGAGACGTGTGTCGGCTCGGTGGGTGGGTTTTATTACCTGACCGCATTTCATACGCATCTATTTGTATGTTCTGGGTACTTAGCTATTTGACTGTACTCTATGTGTCTGTTTGTGAATTGGTGTGCTCAAGTGTTACATTCTTTTGGGACGTTAATTCCAAGTTTCTTTTTGACTCAATGAATATCTGTAAATCTGATGTGTTAATGAATTGAATTTTGTGATTTCTTTTTAGTTTTGTTTCGGACTCACACTGAGTTCGAGTAGCTCACCCCTTCTTAGTGTTTCCCCTTTCAGGTACATTCCGGATTTTGACATTGAATTCGGTATGCGGAGGTCTCGGACAGTCTCAATGGGAAATAAATTTTTAGTTTGAATTTTCAGTTTATACTTTGTTATACGATTTTAAACTGTAATGTTTTATAAAACTGTGATACAAGTTCCGTTTTAAGTTTTACTCATTTTTATTCCAATTATATATATTAAACTTAACTGAAATTTTTCTGTCTATATTTTAAATGATTAAATGTTTCGATTCGATGTGACAACTTACTTTGTAAGAAAAGTACCTACGATTACTTCGGTGATCAATGTAACATTCGGAATCCGGTCTACAGTTTTAGACCGAGTTTACGGTGTTACATTTAGTGGTATTAGAGCTAGGTTTGTAAAAACTCGACCTGTATTTTTTTACGTATCTGTGTGCGCACGTGGTTGTTTAAAAAAATTTGAGGAACTGTACCACAGTAAGTTGAAATGATTTGTGTTTTAGAAATGGTTTATGAAAATGAAATGTCTGAGACTCCGATGTTGGTCCAGGTAAAAATTTGAAATTGTAAGATTAAAAATAATAGATTTTTGTATTTAAAATTGTGTTCGTTCTCTGAAAATGTAGATATTCTAAGTTAGTGGCAAGACTGATATAGATTCTGAAGGTAAGCATGATCGAGAGTAGTAGTCTACTTCTCCGGGGCATGAGACTGTTCAGGAGTCGGTGGTCAGTGTGATTCTGCCAACTTTGGGTAGCGATAACTCAGAGCTTGGTACTGAGGCATTGACTCGAGTTGTGAGGGAAGTATTAGAGTAAGTGTTCAATGCTAGGATAAGGGAGACTTGTGAAACGCTTCAAGCTAAGTGCATGGATTGTGGGAAGAAAAGAGATCATAGTCCTCCGAGGTTGGAGCCTTGTTCTACGAAGCGTGCTAGAACGCATTTGAGTGGCAATAGAAATTTTAAAGAGGGTGCTGGTAGTGGTGCGAGCGCTGCGTTTTGTGAGTATTGTCAAAAGTGTCATCCGAGCAAGTTTTGAAAAAATGTGGGAGCATGTTTTTTATGCGAGTACACTGAACATTGAATCCGGGAGTGTCTTCGACGATCTTGAGATAGGTATAATTGTGAATGTTCTGATGTTTAGATTAGAGTATTGAAGTTCTGTGTGATAGAACAATTGTGTATCTGCTTCAGTGGATAATTGTTCTGGGTGTGTGTATGAGGTCTTAGGTTTAATTTGGTTCTGCTCGGGCTAGAGTGCGCAGCGGGAGCATGGTAGTGTAGCTTGTGATATACCACTATTCTGTTAGTTAGAAATTTCGAGGACGAAATTTCTTTAAGGAGGGGTGAGTTGTAACACCCCGAATTTTGGGGCTAGAAGTTTTGGTTTTGTGGTTAGGGTATATGAGAAGGTTGCACTATTGTCTTTAGTTGCGAGTTTAAGTAACAAAATGGGTCTGCTAGTCTGGTGGTTGAGTGAGTGTTAGAGTAACTCAAGGTTCTAGGTTCGAGTCCTTGTGAGTGTGTTTTGTGGGAAATATTTTAATTTTTGTTTTGTTGAATGGTAGTTGGTTTTTAAGTTAAAATTTATAACCAATTATAATATTTCTTTTTGCTAATTATTATTATTTGATATTTAGAAATTCTTTTTATTGGACTTTATTTTCTTCTCCTTTTTCTTTGTTTTCTTCTTTTTGGCTCTTCATTGTCTTTATTCTTCAAAACGGGTTGCTGGGGAATTTTGGAGAGTCACTTCCTCATCATCAAAGTTAGTGTTAAAGCGTCGTAGATCTTAAAACAGGTGTGGGTTTCGTATCTTCTTCTGTTTTATTTGTAAATTTTATTTCGACTTTATAAAAAGTCGACAAAGTTTGTGTGAGTGTTTGTAACTTGTTAATTCCGATGTTGTATCCCTGCGTAATGCTTAGAATTTGAATGATTTGGCATATTCTCGAATCATCGAGGGTAGGAGAGTGATTCGTGGTTGAAAGCACATTTTTTGGGGCTTTTTTAGGGTGGTTTCGTGACCACACAGGTGGCCACACGGGCGTGTATTTTGGATACATGGCCGTGTCTAGTAGGCACACGGGCCTGTGAGACCCTCACACACCTGTGCCAATCTTGTACTCTATTTTAGTGCAAATAGATAGAGAGTTACATGGTCTATTCCCACAGCCATGTCCCTGGTCCACACGAGTGTGTGCCTCAATCACACGGCCTTGTGCCCCTCTTCACACGGGCGTGTGCCTCAGCCACACAGTCGTGTGCCCTTTCTCATATGGGCACTTGACCTCCCACACGGCCTAGGCATTTCCATACGTCCAGAGCAAACGGGCGTGTGGTCCTAAGACACCAAATTTTAGTTTGTGTGTGTTTTACGATCCAAAAATGTGTCTATGTGTTTCAACCCTTGGCTAAGTCTTAGAAAAGGTAATTAAGACTTTGATTTGGGTTGCGGCTTATGTGATATCTGTAATTGTTGTGTGAGATGTTTGACTCTAAACCTGAGTGTGTGTATGCATGTTTGTTTCTATCTAACTGTCTGTGGATGTGCTCTTTGTTTTCTGTGTTAATGTATACATGCATGCACTTGCATAAAGTTTTGGGTGGGATTGTGTAAACTGAAAAATATATAGGATCTTTCCAATGTAATTGATCACTTTTTTACTTAAATTCGTTGTTAAAACTAAGTAATTATTTAATAAATTAATGAAATATGAGAAAATATGAAATTAGGACATAAAAATTATTAAAATATGATTTTATGCTTTATTATATAGTTTTCATGTATAAAATGACTTATTTTATATTGATTTGAACATATTACATTTTTTAAGACATAAAATGGGCCATCCATGATTAAATTAAATAATAAAATATAAAATTATATTTAATAAATCATTTTTAATATTTCATTAATAATTTGGGTTGTAATTAATTATTTAAATTGGATAAATTTTATTCTTTCGTTCTTTAACTTATTGATTTATTTTGGACAGGTCTGGTAGCTTTGTTGGATTACAAAAAACCCATCCAAATTAAAGACCAAGTTAACACAAATTCAGCTACACATGGTTGTCCTCTTAAACCACTTTTTGGTTTAATTACACAAGGTCCTTGCATTGTTGAAAAAATTAGAGATTTGCCTAAAGATTTACATTTGACCAAGTCTTAGTCCTGAGTTATTATGGCATTTAAATTACTTAAAAATCGAGCAAAATTCACCTCAAATTCCATTAATTGTGGCCGGCCACTCATGGAAGAAGTTTGAAGAGACTAAACCCAGCTATTTTTAGCAAACTACCCACATCTCTTCACCTATAAATAAGACCCCTTCATTCCCTCATTCCTTATCCTCATCCATTATCATTCTCTCTTCTCTCTCAATTCTCTTTAGCATTTTCCATTTCCCACGCCTAGCATAATCTTTTCATAGAGATTTTAACAATTAAGCCTCTTAAAGAGCCCTTGATCGGCCACCTTGGAGAGCCATCAGCAAAGGAGCAAAGCGAATGAGTGAAAGAGCCTCGTCGGTCAGAGTCTTGGGTGACAGCCACTCTAATTTGGGTTTAATCTTTCTTTTCTTTAATTTAATCTAAAAATGTTTGCTATGTGTTCTTTGTTCTTGTTTGTAACAATGTTAGCTTAGTTTTATTTAAGCTAGGATGATTACTTTTGATTAAATAATATTTATTTGATTCATGCTTATAATGTTTGTACCTCAATTGATCATGTTTTCAATTAAAATCAAATTTGTATTTCATTCATACGTGATTGAAATGCACCTGAATTAGCTGAGAGATCCTACCAGACGAGGCTAGTGGACACATAATTGAAATGTGCATGCTTAATTTAGATCCTAACCTAATTAAATTGCAGGTTGCATAACAACTCTAACCAAGCTCTATTATCTGTATAGTTTTTAGATTTGTGTGATTAAACTGTTTCAAACCCAACACGTCCCTGTTACCTCACACGAATGCTAAGAAACCTATAGTAAATAGGGATCATTAAAATGCATATTTACTATGTAAAGGATTCCGAAAGGACCTAATGTGGTTTCCAATCTCATGAAAGATCGAGTTGCCATGGAATGTTTTTCCGAATATTATTAAGCATGTTGGTAATAAATTGAGTTTAATTAAAGTAATTGTCCTAGTTTATTTATGTTATAATTTTTGCAAATTGTGTTTAATTTTGCTAAAATCTATTTCATTCATATAGTTTGCATACTTAGGATAATTTGCATTAGGGATCATTACATTTAGTTTAATATATTTTAATCATCACTTCTCAACCATATTGTGTTTTTATTTACCAAATTGTTAAGGGTAATTTTACAATCAAGTGATTTAACGCAAATACAATCCCTATGGAGACGATAATTCAATACTTACTTATTACTTGATAACGACTGTGTACACTTGCACAAACTTATGCATTACTGATTGTAAAGTGAAGGGAGTCTGAATCTGATCTGATCTGGCAGTTTTACTGCAACATATTCATGCGGTGATTTATCACAATGTGCATGTGTGTCAGCTTTGCTGATACTATATTCTGATCGGTAGTATAACTGCAACAGGACTGTACAGCGGATTACCGCATTGTACTATACAGCACATATGCTAGCCCTACTGCGTATTAATATTTGAGTGGCTTGGTTCATATATATGGTGTGTAGGGTTGGACGGACTTATGAAGTCCTATATGGTGTGTTTTGATTGGTTGAGCTTAAACAACTCTTATAGGGTGTGATCGGGGAACGGAGAGGTGTATCGGCTGGATAGGTGGGTTTTATTACCTGATCTCATTACATATACATCTAGTTGTATGTTCTGGGTGCTTGGCTATTTGACTGTACTCTGTCTGTCTGTTTGTGAATTGGTGTGCTCAAGTGTTATGTTCTATTGGGACGTTAGTTCTAAGTTTCTTTCTGACTCTGTGAATATTTGTAAATCCGATGCGATAATGAATTGAATTTCGTGATTTGTTTTTAGTCTTGTTTTGGACTCACACTGAGCTCAAGTAGTTCACCCCTTCTTATTGTTTCCCCTTTCAGGTACATTCGGGATTTTGACGCTGGACTTGGTATGTGAAGGTCTCGGACAGTCTCAGTGGGAAATAGATTTTCAGTTTGAATTTTCAGTTTATACTTTGTTATACAGTTCTAAACTTTAAGGTTTTATAAAACTGTAGTACGAGTTCCGTTTTAAGTTTTATTCGTTTTTATTCTGGTTATATATATTAAACTTAACTGAAATTTTTCTGTCTATATTTTAAATGATTAAATGTTTCGATTCGATGTGACAACTTACTTTGTAAGAAAATTACCTTCGATCACTTCGGTGATCAATGTAACATCCAGGATTCGGTTTAAACTTCTAGGCCGAGTTTAGGGTGTTACACCAAAAATTGATAAACCTAGATATCGAACGCGAAAAGGTGACATAGCAACAAATGTGTTAGGTGTTTGTACACTTGAAATGCATTTTGTTTATGTTCTTCCTGGTTAGGAAGGTTTTGTTGCTGATGGATGGGTTCTTCGAGATGCCATTAGTAGGAGACATGGACTAAAAGTTCCTCATGGTAAAGTGCAAAATTAGAGGACTTTGAATTAATCTTTAAGATCATACTTTTTGGGGAAATTAACCATGACAAATAGTTTTTTTATAGGTTGTTATTATCTAGTTGATGTTGGATACACAAATTGTGAGGGATTTCTTGCACCTTTTAAAGAACAAAGATATCATTTGAATAAATGGCGTCAAGGTTACCAGCCAAGTACTCCGAAAGAATTTTTCAATATGAAACATGCTTCAGTACATAATGTTATTGAAAGATGCTTTGGGTTATTAAAACTTAGATGGGGAATACTTAGGAGTCCATCATTCTATCATGTGAGGGTGCACAATAGAATCATTATTGCATGTTGTTTACTCCATAAGTTTATTCGAACCTATATGAGTCTTGATCCTATTGAGCGGAGTTGGGAGAATGATTACCTAGTAATGTGATAAATGACGATGAATCGAATATCATAAATATTCATCCATCAAATGCATAGGCTACTTAGAGGATGGAACTAGAGGTGTCCATGGGCCGGGTCGGGCCGGGTTCGGGCCGGCCCATAAAAAAATTTTAGCTCGTTTTCAAGGCCTGGGCCCGGCCCGGCCCAAAATATGGGCCTAGAATTTTGTCCAAACCCGGCCCGAGAAAAAAATGATAGGTCCAAGCCCGGCCCGACCATATTAAAAAAAATTTGCTTTTTTTTATTAAATAAAAATTTTTAAAATATAATAAATCAAATGCATTTAAAATATAAAAACAAATATTAAAACAAAAAAAATAAAAAATGGGACTAAAATAATTCTTAAAATAATACATAAATTAAAAATATAATAAAAAGTAATTATATTAAAATTAAAAAATTAGAACTAAATTATATTAATAACAAATTTTACAATATCAAAATAACATTAAAAACAACAAAAAAAAGTAAAGTAAAAAAAACTAAAGTTACTTAAAATTTAAAATAAAAAAATTTTTAAAAATTTAATATTAAAATCGGGCCGGGCCCGGGCCAAAAAAATCTTGCTTGAGGCCCGGCCCATTTTCAAAACGGGCCTCGTTTTTTGCCCAAGCCCATTTTTTGGGCCTATATTTTTACCCAAACCCTACCATTTTTCGGGCGGCCCTTCAGGCCGAGCCGCCCGGCCCATGCACACCTCTAGATGGAACTAGCCAACCAAATGTTTGATGAATGGCAAGCATCTAGAATTTAGTTAATTTTAGGGTAAAAATAGTAAACGTTAATTTGTTTATGTTATTTCATGTATCTTGTTTATGAAATTTTGGTGGTGTTTGAATTGTTTTTTGTATTGTACTAGACTTGTTGAATTATAATTTATTTTCTTTTGATTCATTATGTGTTATTATTTTATAAAGTGTTGACCTTTTGATTCATAATATTGAACTTAATTTTAATTTGTTTTTTTTCTTAAGATAGTTATGTCAAGTTTTTCACAATCAAGTGTTTCTTACCAAAATTCTCGAGGAACCAAAAGAAAATGGGTTCGAGAAGAAGATGTTGCGTTGGTTGCTTGTATGGTCAACTTGCACAATGTTGGAACCTTTAATGCTAATACAGGATTCAAAGCCTGTTATTTAAATGTGTTGGAAAAAATGTTAGAAAAAGTTTTACCCAATGCCATGTTGAAGGCTAAACCTAATCTTGAATCGAGGATTAGGACATTGAAAAGGGATTGGTCAATCGTTTATGACATGCTTAGTGGAAAAAACAATAGCGGTTATGGTTGGGATGAGCATAGGCAACTTGTTGCTGAAGATGCGGTGTGGAACTCATATATAAATGTAAGAATTATTTCAAGTCTTTATTATCTTATTTTGACCAAACTTATATCTAATATAAATTCCTCATTTTTATAAAGTTCTAAAGAAGCCGGTCAATTCAAACATTGTAGTTTCCCTTATTATGACCAACTTACTGCCATATAAGCAAAATATCGAGCCACTGGGAAAGATGCTCAAACAGTCGCTGATATTATTGAAGAAATAGATGTTGAGGATGTAGCTAATACAAATACTTATAAAGAAATAAACGATTTTCATGGATGTGAAGCTGATGTTTATTTGGATGACATAGATCTTTTAGCTACACAACCACAACCAGCTAGAAACTTATGTGATTCCACATTTTCAAAGAAGGAAAAAGATTTCTGATGCAAGTGATCATATTTCTTCTACTTCATTTAATGATGTTGCCACTTTATTGGCGGAAAACATACGGACTGTTGGCGTTGAAATCAGTAGGAGTATTACCTCTGAAGTGTCAATTCAACAAAAGTCAGAAATGACCATTTAAGAAAGTGCTCTAAAATTATATCCCACATTATGTGAAATAGAAGGTTTAACTGAAGATGAGCGCTATCGCGCATTGAACAAAATTCAAAATTACATCCAACATTATGTGAAGTAGAAGGTTTAACTGAAGATGACTGCTATCGCGCATTGAACAAAATTCTAGATCATCCAATGCAAATGCTCATTTTCTTTAGTTTACCTTCTTCTGTGCGATTGGAATGGGTCAGAAGATTTCTTGCTGACCATTAAAAATCATGGTTGTGTTGATGATATTTTGGTAACTTTTTGTGTTTGTAATATTTGGATGGTATAATGATATGATAAAATGTTATTATAATGTTGTAACTTTTTTATATCGTAAAATTTTATAACATATAGATTATGACATATAAACTAATGAAATCATGTAACTTTTTGTTAATATATGAATATTATGTTTGGATGTGAAATATAATTCTCAAGTTACTTATTACTTCTAATATTTTATTTTTTATTGTAGAATAATTAAATTATTTGTTTCACTAATGATATTTTAGCACATTAAATATGTATTGCAGTTTAAAAATAATAAAGTAGATTATATATTATTTCTATAGTATTATATATAATGATTTTTTATTCATATAATAATAATTTTATTAAGAATTTTATTAAATTATATATTATTTTATTAAATTATATTTAATAATAATTATGTTAAAATATAGTTAAATTATTTATTATTTTTATTAAATTATTTTTAATAATAATCTTATTAAAATTTAATAACAATAACAATAATCATCAACCTAAAAAAAAATCTGCTAAGGGTATTCTAGTCATTTTAGTTTTTTTTTCTTATGCTATTACAACATCATTCTATTCAACCAAACACAAAAATACTATTACATTTCTATTTCATTCTATTCAATCAAACAATTGAATTACTGATTACAGCTCTATTCTATTACAACTTTATTCAATTATAGTATTCTATTACAGTGAACCAAACGTACCCTTAACGTTTAGGTAACTAAAATAAAACCTCCTTAAAAATTTAGTCACTAAATTACAAAAATTTTATTTTAAGATACTAAAAATTGAGTAACCAGTTTATCCTAGTTTTATTTTATTTAAACCCCAATTTATTTTTATTCTAACTCTAGTAATTTCAGTTAAGGGCAAAGAAGTTTCCAAAGATTATGATAAGGGTGAAGAAGTCCAAAAGTCAAATTGTTGACTCTTTCCTACAACTAATTCCACTACTACGTTTGCACGTGCGGCACGTTTTTTATTTGAAGTTTCTACATCTCACATGTATTTCTTAATCTACGTAAAAAATTAATTTAGAAAATACAAAAAATAAATATTTCTTTTTAGGGTAAACTACCTGGTTAGGTCACTCAATTTTTAGAGGCTTTCATTTTGGTCACCTAAAATAAAATACTTGTAATTTTGTCACTTAACTTTTAGGACGCTTTCATTTTACTCATATGATCATTAAATCTCTAACGACAATTAAACTATACATGTCATACCATGTTTACACTGTCATTTTGGTCACCTAATTTCTTTTTTTTTCCAATATTGAAATTGTAAATTTCAAAACATCAAAATCAGTTAAATAAATTGTTAAAAAAATTTATCCCTTGATAATGTTAACAAAATTGTTAGTGTAATATTGAAATTAATTAATTTAATCTCCTTCTAAATTTTAAATTTTTATTTTATGTTGCCAAATTATTAACTCATTTTTAATAATTGTCTATGAAGAATAAATCTCGGACCTTTTAAGCTAAGCTAAAAGCAAAGAAAAATCTTTACAATTAATTAAATTAATTACTTGTTCTCCGTTTGGGTAAAGAAATGAAAAAAATATATAGATTTTATTTGGCATGAAAAATAAAATTAATTAATTTTAAGGTTTTTTCTTTGCTTTTAGCTTAGCACGGAAAATATAAGATAATATAATCAAAAGAAAGACAAATATTAAAGATGAGTTATTTGAGTTGATTTTGATTAGGAAATATAAAATAAATTTTAAATTTTAAAAGGAAATTAAACTAGTTAATTTAAATATTATAGTAACAAATTGATTGATATTATCAAAGGATAATTTTTTTTGACAATTTATTTATTTGATCTTGATGTTTTAAAATTTAAAATTTTAATATTGAAAAAAGAAGAAGACCAAAACTAAAGTGTAAACATGATGTGGCATGAACAGTCTAATTGTTGTTAGAGATTTAAAGGTTAGGTGATTCAATGAAAGCATCCTAAAAATTGAGTGATGAAATTGCTAGTTTTTTATTTTGAGTGACCAAAATGAAAGTACTCTAAAAGTTAAGTAATGAACTAGGAAATTTATCCTTTTTATATGTAACATGATTTAAGGTCGAATACACAATAATTCTATATTTGGCATTAAAGATAAATAAACCTTTAAAAAGTTGTGGTATGAATCACAAATGAGGTTTACAGTTTAGATGATATTTTCTTTTAAAAAAGGTCCAACGGGCCTACTGAATATACGTGCGGGTCACATTATTATGTCAACAGACAGTAAACCTAGAATTCTAGATGGAAGTATCCAGAAATTCAACACTTTTGACTTCTTTTAATGAATGGAATAAAAAACATTGAAAAGTTCATTACTTTTTCTTTTTCTTTTTCTTCTTTTGTTTGTTCAACCTGTTAAAAAGTTAAATTAAGAATTTTATTTAAATATTACTTCTTTCAAGTTACAATTCAATTATATTATTAGTCTTTTAATAATTTTATAATTATTCAACTGAACAATTAATTAAATTAAAAATAAAATCCGACAGGACTTAAATATACATTTTTAAAGTTAAATATGGGGTAAATATATATCTTGATACCTGAATTTGACTTCAACTTCAATTTGGTATCTAAGTTTCTTTGTTTAATTAGGTGCTTGAATTTAGTTTTAAAGTTTAATTTAGTACTTAAAGTCTTTTTAGTCCAATTAAGTAGATGAACTTGATTTTTTTATTTGAATTAATATTTATTATTTGAACTATTAACCCAAGTTTAAGTATCGACATAGACCAACAAACTAAGTTCAAGTACCTAATTTAATAAAAACAAAACGTTTAGATATTAAATTAAACTTTGAAGCTAAATTTAAACACCAAAACATATATTTACCCTTAAATCTAATATACTTATGGAATGGAGAAAACGAAGTAGGACGTTGGGGGATGGGATGTTTGAGACGGTAAATGCACTTTCTCTAGGTGGTGGTGGTTGTAGGGTAGCTTAGGCTTTTTTATTTTATTATAACCTGAATTCCAAGTGTAGAGATATTTTTAGTCTAGCAATAGGGTCATAATGAAGTACCATTTTGGGTTCTTTTAGGAGCAAATTATTTTTTAGATTATATAAATGATAGTGATAAAAGTAAACATAAAAATTAATATCATTATATTTTTTTCTTAATTTAACAACTAATTCTTACCATTTTTAAATTATGAAAACAATGATCCTAACTTTTATAACAAATGAAATTAAAATTCATGTTCGCAAACATTAAAATATATATATATAAATTTTACAAATCCAATGGCATTCATATTTACATTTTATTATTTAATAACATTATTTTTCTATTATAATTATTTAATAAAATTCCAATATTTAAAATCTTTTTAGAAACAATTTATTTCAACTGAAAATTATAATTTTTAATATTTTGAATGAAAATAGATTATTGGTAGAAGGACAGGCATCGTATAAAAAACATCATGTGGTTTCATAAGTGGAAGGTCTAACTCTACAATTAGACTTTATATTTTGCATATTTACTTTAAATTCATCATGTTTATCTCATGAACCTTTTGAATTGGACATTTTAGCCCCCATACTTTTAGAATTTTGAAGTTTTAGTCCTAACCAAATGGTAATAGTCAAATCTGTTTAGTTAAATTCTACTATTATTTTTGTATTATGCGTAAAGTTGTAGATTTAGTCCATGTTCTCCAAATGGATTATTCTTAGTCGCTAGAATTTTTTTTTTAATTTCAAATTTTCAATGTTAATGCAAAAAACAGTCGTTAAGGCTCTGTTTGTTTCACTGAAAATGACTTCCGAAAAATGATTTTTAAAAAAGCTATTATTTTTTGGTGTTTGGATGATTTCTGATGTTTGGCAAATTTCCTGACAATATTTCATAAAAGTTATTTTCAATGAAACAAATTTTTATTTCAAATTTATGATTAGTGAATTGATTACAAAGTGATGTTAAGGTGAAATTATAGTAAATAATGAATCTTCATGATGTTACAGATTAAATTATAAACTTTGTGAAATTTTAAAATTGAAACAAAAGAAGTGGTATGCATGAAAATTATAATGAATTATTTTATTAAAGTGCTTATATGGTGAAAAATAAATTATTTAAATATATTCTATAAGGTTGAAACAAACGAAGCCTAAATCCATTAATTGGTTTTCTAGTAAGTAATATGTGAAAATTATAATAAGCTGACTTGGCATTATACATGCAATAATATGTTTGCTGCATCAAAATTTGAAAATTAAATATTTTTGACTTAATAAATTCAATAGCTATCATTTGATCAAGAGTAAAATTTTAAAAAGAATAGGTACTGAAAAGGACCAAATTGAAGTATAAGGACTAAATTCACAACTTACACATACTACAGGGACTAAGAATAAAGTTTAACCTAAGTGGAATTGTGGCTGGTTTGGGCTCTAATACGCCGCGGTTTTGATCTCCCATAATTCTGTCTGTTGCCCATAAAAAGATATTCCCTTTCTTTCATATTTAAATTACAATATCTCAAATAATAATAAAACAAACAAACAAACAAAGAATACAAACATGTGCCAAATTGCCAATCACGATTGCGGTAAAATTACCGTAAAACCTCATATCCTTTTAGTTTTTTTATTAAAAATAGATAAATTAATCTTTATACATTAGATGAGTGAGCAAAATAATTCTTCTGTTACAATTACACCTTTAAATGTTTGTTTTAGTGTTATGTATAAGATATAATAACTACTTTAGTCCTCAACCTTAACATATTTATTGAATTTGACCCCTACTATTTTATTGGAAGTAAATTAAAAAATTTTAAAACTAAAAAGGCTAAAAGATAAAAGATGCCTTAGGAACAAAATAAAAAAAATTAATTAAGCCTTTTTAAAATAAAAATTATAAAAACAAATAAAAACAAAGTCTTATCAGCATTCACAGGTAATTCGATTTTAATGGATTGGTATTATATTTTTTTAATAAAAAATATAATTATAATTTTTTATAGTTTTTTATATTTTTTAATAAATTTTAAAATTTTAAAAGGGTTTAATTGATTTTTTAAAAAAATTTTATAAGGCCTTTTTGACCTTATTAGTTTAAAAAAATTTAATTTATTTCCAATAAAGTAATAGGGGTTAAATTGAATAAAAGTGTAAAGTTTGAGGATTAAATTTTTTATTATACCTTATATATAATACTAAAACAAACATTTAATGATTCAATTTTAATAGAGAGACTATTTTGCTCACTCATATAATATACAAGAACTAATTTATCCATTTTTTCATAAAGGAGCTAAAATACAATCAATGTAGTATAAGGGTTTTGTGGTCATTTTGCTGGCGATTGGCTGTGTTGGTAATTGGTAAGATTGATTTTTTTTTCTTATTATTTAAGTTTAATTTTTATCATATCTGAAGTTTATGTCTACATTATCTTTTAGATTATTATGAATGAGTTTTTATTATGTGTATGTATTATTTATGATTTAAAAGATTATATTAATGCATAATGAATTTATTTTATATAAGAAATTCTGTCATATGTTTATGTGTATAGAAATTACATATTTAAAATATATAAACGTGTTTAAAGAAACCTACAATAAATAATAAAATGTGTGATTTGAAATTTCATGTACGGTATAAAAATAATAATAAATTGAGAGTAAAATAAAATTTAAATACATCTAATTAAGAATGCTAAATGATTACAGTTATTTATCATGGGATTGTTATTAATCTTGAGTTGGTGTCAATAAAATTATGAATACAATTGATGAAATTAATAAAGTGTGCATAAAAAAATTAAAATAAAATTTTAATTGAGTAATAAATTAATTTTTTTAATGCAAATGGTATGGGTTTAAATCCTAATATGTCAAAATTTTAATATTTTTTAAAATAAAAACTAAATTTTCTTTATACAATATAGTGTTATTTTAAATAAAAATATTTCAATAACTGTCTATCCAGTTAAGAATTTAAATAATAATAGATGGAATGAAGCTGAATTTAAAATTAAAAAATATAAATATAAAATAGAGGAAGAATTGTAGGAATTGAATATAGAGTAATTATTTTAATAGTTTTCTAAACCAACGAAATTGTAACTTGTTTATGAAGAAAAAGACTTTTCCAAATACGCCGACGCCTGTTTGCATTTACAGCATTTGGGCTCGACACTCCAACCGGCATTTTCTCTATTTGTACCCACTTGAAATTAGAGAAGGGAAATCATTGCATCAACCTTGAAAACTCCACTATTAGGGTGTAATAAAATATTTAAAATCAATTGCTACATATATTTTTAAAATTTTACAGTTATAAATCAATAAATAAAGAATAGGAAAAATTCATTAATGATTTACGTACATACATAAAAATAAAAATTTATACATCATAATTGGAAATAATTAAACTTGAACTTCAACTATCTAAAAATTCCAAAACTTTTGCTTTCATCAACAATGTCAAAAATCCCATTGCCACTAATGTCGTATATTTGTAACTCTATATATAAAATTAAAAATTTTCGGTAGCAATGTATCTAACACTAATCCTAAAACAAATTACATCTTTTTTTTCTCTCTCTTTTTGTTTTATATATATTTTTATAGTTATCGTTCGATACAGCGCACGATCGAACGTCTTCTAAAGGGGATATATATATATATGTTCCCCTTCTTCTATCTCCTCACTCCTCAGCCTCTGGTACAAAAAGAGAAAAGAAAAACTGAAGAGCCTTCTCCACTTCTTAGCTTTAATCTAATCGAAAAATCCTCCAAAAGAAGGGGAAGATTCCTGTTTCTTTCTCCTCTTTTTGGGTGCATAATGACAGGGTTTTGGTTTCACCATTTTTGGCTGCCTCGCTTTCCAATCATGGTCAGCTTTCTTTCTTTCTTTCATTCGCTTTAGTTTCGATGCTTTTCCTTTTCTGTTTATCAAAGTAGTAAAATTGGGTAAGTTTTTCTTTTTCCGGAAAGCATTTTGGTGAAATTAAAGTTACGGGCTTTGATTCATGAATCTTCCTTGTCAAAACAGGGTCGTGGCCTGAGAGTTATGAGAGCTACTTTGTCAAGGACGCGAAGGGTTAATGGGCGTGTGATGCGATCGCTGAGAGATTCGCAAGTTGCAGCTTCAGAGATGGTGCGGCAGAATAGAAGGACCAGGGCAAAGCTGGAGCTGATTTTTGTAGCCAATACACTTGCTAATCAATGGGTTTATGATCGTCTTGTTGAGATTGAGAACGACCCGTTGATGAGGAACGCTTTCGAAAGGACTCGGAACCTGGGTGGGACTGAGAGGAACAGTCTTAACATGAACCGAGCTCGAGCTTTTAGAGGGAGGCGGCGCCACCCTTGATCACCGTGGGTTGTAACTCTGGAGGTGGTGGTGGAGCATAAGGTTTTATGGGTTCCCTTTTTTCTAACCATAACCCTACCCCTCGCTAAGATACTCTGTTTTTCATTTTACGTTCATGTGTTTTTGTTTAAATTTGTAACAGACATAATGCCATGATAAAGAGAAGAGAAGAGGGGCAGGCAGATCGTGGGTTACAGCATATTAAATCTCAATGTTTTGCTGTTAATTACTGGATAAACTTTAGTTTACTTTTTTTTTTCTGATGCTGTGGTTTATGGTAACTTAGCTAATTAATTACTCTTAGTGGCCAATCATTCATTTATTGTGCTATTAAAAAAAATCGACCAAATTCTTAAAGAAGTGGATAAGATCGGAATAAACTAGTAATTAGCTGACATTTGGCCTCAATTGTGAGGCCAGCTGCCTTTGGTGATTCTGTAATTATGATTCCACTTTTTTTAATCATTAATAAAACGTGTGCTTTTCCAGGCGAATGTTCAAACATACATTCTCCAAATAAATTGAGTTAATTCGTATTAATGATTTATTTCATCATTTAATTTTATAAAAGAAATTGTTTTAACTATTTATATAATTTTTTATTACTTTTTAAACTTTAAAATTGATTTATTTGTCAAATCATTTTAAAATGAATAGAAATATTAATATTTATTAATTTTATTGACGTGACATACACATGAATTATCATGTGTGATTAGTAATTAATTAAAATTCAAGAAAATTATAAAAGTTATTTTTAAAAAGATATATTTTATATTTTTTTAATTTTTAAATTTTAAAAATTAATTAAATATTAACTTGACATACATCATCACTTCAATAAAGTTAACAAATTTTAACTTTTCAATCTATTTTGAAATGATTTGACAAATAATATAAGTTTAAAAACTTAAAAGAGATAAAAAAACAAATAAAAATTTAAAATAATTTTTTTATTAAATTAGAATTATAAATAAATCATAATGTCAAAATTGAATAACTCAATTTATCACATTATTTTCATAAGATAGAGACTTAGAACCTAAAGTATATAAGTCCCAATGTCTCAAACTTTGCAAATACATCTAAGACTTCATTATCAAATATTTTTCTTTAAAAAAATTGTTTTTATGGAAAACTTTAAAAAAATGAAAAATATTTCTCGTTTAATTTGAAAATGGATTTAATTTTCCCTAAACTTGAATATTTAAGAGAAATATATATTTTAAATATTGCGACGTGATATTTTCATCTAGCGTGTGACTTTTTCTATATACAATTAACTTTGTGAAGTTTGCTTTAATCGAGAAGCACTTAATAAGGTCCAACATGACTAATTAATATGTCAATAATTGAGACTTGCTTATGCACTTTATATTCTTATGGTAAGTAATATGATTAAACATTTCATAATTATGCATTTGCTTTTTGCATGTAAATATATTTGTGTTGAGAATTATAAGTTGGAGTGATCCTCCTTATGTGTCTATTTCAGTGGCGTCGCATAGTAGAAATAATAAATTTTTAATTTAATTTTTTTATAATTTATAAAATTAATAAATAATAATAAAATTATATTTTAACTCTAAAAAATAATAATAATTTAATTTAATTATTTAAAAATTATAAAAATATAAACAATTAAAATAATAGATTTTATACAGTTTAATTTTGACTCTACGCTACACCACTTATTTAAGAAAAGCTTGACTCACCAAAAAGTGGGTGAAGATTAGATGACGGTGCTTGTCATGACTCTATTGTGACAAACATGTTTACTTAAGATACCTACAGATATGATTATTCAAACTACTTCACACCCCCATCTAGATTACCATTCACAGCTTCACTACCTTCACTTTGACTTTCTTTCTTTTTAGGGTAAAAGGCCCATAAGGATGGGTCAAATTTGTTAGGAAAATTTTATTTAAATATCTTTTTCAAATTCAAACAAAATTAAATTCAGATTATAAAATATATAAATACACCCGGAATTATAATAAAAAAATAAAAAAGATTAAACATATGGTTTTTGAAAATTTAAAAAATATTTTTAAACTCAAATATAAAAAATAAATGCCCTTTTTCAGAAAAGGAAATTAATTTTGGAATTTTCTTTATAATAATAATTATTATTTTTAATCATGTAATGTGATGTGAAGTGATATAATTTAATGTCTAATATATAATTGGCATAAAAAAGATAAATATACTTTTTTAAGCTACCAATCACAAAAGTGCTTATGTGAAAAATTGAATACAAAATAATTTTGTATTTATAATATTTATTCTATGTTTTGTGTAAAATAATTTGATCTATGTATGTTTTCAAATTTAAAAAGTTAATTAAATTATTTAACATTATTAAACTCAATTATCAAATTACTTATTTCAATATCAACAAGTGCAAAAAATTAATAAAATCATCAATGGCAAATTAGAAAAGAATCAATGGTTGAAGTTTATATTTTTTTTATTAACAATTGGAATAATTTTTCAGTTTTAATAACACACATTGTTTAAATTTTCAGTTCTTCAACTGACTTCTTTCATCAGCTGGACAAAATATTACTAAGATTATAATAGTTTATGACATTTTCTATTTATTTTTTTGAAACAATTTTGTATTTATAATATTTTTATTCTATGTTTTGTGTAATTTTTTTATTTACTTTTTCTTTAAAATAAGTGTAGTATCACAATTCTTAATATTTATTTGTAAATAAAAGAATAATGTGTTGAAGCATATTTGAACTCATATACTCTTATAATGATAACAATATCTTACGTCAATTAAGTTAAAACTCAATCGACATGTTTTGCTTAATTAAAATATTAATAATTTTTATAATTAAATAATATTTTATCTAATTGAAACTCATAAAATAAATTTAATTTAAAGAAGCGCAAACAATGAATTAAGAGAAAAAAGCACATCATACCGATGGTCTTAAACCAAATTAATTCATAATTTATGCATTTAATTTTAGATTTTTACAAATGCAATCACATTCATATTTACATTTTTATTTCTTTTAATATTAAAAAATTCTTTCTAAAATAACATTTATCTCAACCGTAAAAATACAATTTTAGTGTTTTTGAATTAATATATTTAAAAAATAAAAAATATATATTTTTTAAAGTCACATTGAGGTGGTTCCAAAAGTTTGAATGGGGACTCTAAACCAGCAGCAGGTTTGATCTCCCCTGTTTCTGTTGGCTGTTGTTGTCCACAAATGAGTTTGTCCTTTCTTTTATATTTAAAACCAATATATATATTAATATAAATTTATTTGAAATTAATTTTGAACAAGAATTATATAAAAGAAAATTTTAGACCAATGAAATTGTAGCCTTCCTTGGGAAGGAGAAGACTTTTGCAAACATGCCGATTTATTGGCGCTTAGCACCAGCCCCACCCTCTGCTTTAAACAATGTATGTTTTAGAATATTAATTTTTTATTTTTAAAACTTTTCAAAAAAAATTTAAATAAATGTAATACGTTAACCTAATCATATAAGATCCGAAAGCATATATGAAAACTGTTGAAGCTATATGTGTGTGGAGTTTGATTGAATTAAGTAGTTGGTTAAAAAATCATGTCTATCTATTAATAATTTATCAATATTTTACTCTTATTGTTCCTCTAATTTCGATATTTTGTTGTAGTGGGATTCCTATTTCCTAGCTATTAGCTGTTGGAATTTTGTCTATTTAAAGGCATTGATTAGTAAATAATATGAAGTTGAAATCAGTTCAATTCTTATTTGTCTCTATAGCTAATCTTTTTCTTTATAGAATAAAACTTAGCAACAACTTTTATTTTTATTTTACATTGGTATCCGAGCCAGGTTTAAGCCTTAGATTTTTTTCAGTAGCAACAGCAAGCAAAGTGATGGCCACCGACAACTTTGTTCAACCATCCATTCCCCACTTTGATGGACACTACGACCATTGGAGTATGTTGATGGAGAACTTCTTGAGGTCCAAGGAGTATTGGCAGGTTGTTTTTAAGGGAATTGAGGAACCAACAAATGACACATTAGTAACAGAGGCTCAGAAAAAGGAAATAGAAGGGCTGCGCTTGAAAGATTTAAAAGTAAAAAATTATCTTTTCCAAGCAATTGACCATTCAATCTTGGAAACCATCATTTGCAAAGACACGTCCAAGCATATTTGAGATTCCATGAAGAAAAAATATCAGGGTTCTATGAGGGCAAAGAGGCAGCTGCTTCAAGAACTTCGTTCGTAGTTTGAAACACTATGAATGAAATCGGGTGAGTCGGTAACTAATTATTTTTCACGTACAATGGCCATTTTCAGCAAAATGTGAATTCATGGTGACAAAATAGATGATGCTGCTGTGATTGAGAAAATATTTCGCTCCATGACTACAAAATTCAATTTGTAGTTTGTTCCATTGAGGAAGCTCATGTCATCGAGGAACTTTCAATTGATGAGTTGCAAAGTACTTTGTTGATACATGAGCAGAAAATTTGTCAGTAAGAGAATATGGAGCATGTATTGAAGGCTTCTACAGATAATCATCTCACAACTAGAGGAGGTCGTGGTAAAGGAAAAGGTAGAGGCAGAGGCGGAGGTAGAGTAAACAATGATCGTGGTTACCACCACCACCAGCACGAGTCTCATTCTCAAAGGAGAGGAAGAAGAAGTGGAGGCCATCACTCTACATCTTTCATAACAAAGTCAGCAAAAAAATCTGATGTTGAGTATATCACAAGTATGGCCATTATCAATCAGAATGTCGAGTTAATTTGAATAATGAAAATAGAGATAGAACTAACTTTGTAGAAAATGAAAAAGTGTCTTTGCTGATGGCTTGTTATGTCAAAAAAGAAACACAGAAAAATTTATGGTACTTGGACACAGGCTGCAACAATCATATGAGTGGTGACAAGTCTGCATTTTCGGTGTTAGATGAGTCTGTGTGACATTATGAATTTTGGATGATTCAAAAGTCTCTGTAATGGGGAAGAGAGAGGTAACAATTCAAATGAAAAGAAATGTTGTTCATACTATATCTAATGCCCTCTTTGCTCCAGATTTGAAAACAAATTTGTTGAGCATTGGCCAACTACAAGAAAAGGGATATGAGATTTCCATTAAAAATGGAGTTTGCATAATACAAAACGAAAAATTGGGATTAATTGTCCAAGTTGATATGACACCTAACAAAATGTTTCCATTGTACCTCTACACCGTCACCAACACATGCTTCTTTACAAGGTTGGAAGATGAAAGTTGACTTTCGCACTTTCGATATGGACATTTAAATTTTGGAGGTTTAAAAACATTACAGCAAAAGAATATAGTGATAGGCCTCTCACATATCCAAACACCTTCTCAGGTATGTGAAGAATGTGTCATCAGTAAACAACATTGGAAACCATTTCAAAAAGTAAAATCATGGAGAGCGAGGAAAGCGTTGGAGCTTGTCCATTTAGACTTACGTAGACCTATCATTCCTACGTCAAATGAAGGTAAACGATATAAAATATTGTTTCAAAGCTTTGGTTTATTATTTGCATGAAAAATCTGAAGCTCTCACAACCTTTAAGATTTTTAAAGCTCTAGTTGAAAAAAATGCAGGGACTCCAATCAAGGTGCTACGTAATGATCATAATGGAGAACACAATTAAAAAGAATTTGTTGTTTTTTGTGATAAGAAAGGAATTAAGAAGCAATTAACAGTAGCATACACACCTCAACAAAGTGGCATCTAGGAAAGGAAGAATCGCACAATTTTGAACATGGTATGAAGTCTTTTAACAATGAGTGGAGTTCCAAAAGCTTTCTGGCCTGAAGCAGTCAATTGGAGTATCCATATCTTGAATAGAAGCCCCACCATAGCTATTCAAAATATCACACCACAAGAAGCTTGGAGTGATCAAAGACTAATTGTAGATTATTTCAGAATCTTTGGGTGTGTTGCCTATGCCCATGTTCCAAATCAAAAGAGGAAAAAGCTTGATGACAAAGGAGAAAATGCATTTTTCTTAGTGTTAGTGAGCAATCAAAAGCGTGCAAATTGTACAATCCTATCACCAAGAAGATTGTTATCAGTCGTGATGTGGTGTTCGTTGAGGATCAGTTTTAGAATTGAGATGCAGACAAAACTGAACAACAAATACAAGCTGATTTTGATGGTGATAAGGAAGATGGAGGGTAACATCCAATAGTGCAAGTGCAAAGTGAGCAACAAGCCGCTGAACCAGCTAATGTGTGTCCTCAACATAACAGGAGGAGACCTGCATGGATGGAGAATTTTGTGGTAAAGGGAATTAATGAAGAGGAAGTTAGACATTTTGCTCTATTTTCATATTTTGATCCAGTAGGATTTGAAGAAGCCATGAAAGAGTCCAAATAGAGAAAAACAATAAATGAAGAAATGATAGCCATTGAACACAACAACACTTGGGAGTTGACTGATCTTCCCAAAAGGCACAAAACAATTGGTGTGAAGTGGGTTTACAAGACAAAATTGAAGGAAAATGGCGAGGTTGACAAATTTAAGGCGCGCTTAGTTGCTAAAGGCTATAAGTAGGAATTTGGTGTTGATTACAAAGAGGTGTTTGCCCCTGTTGCTCGTCATGATACAATCAGGCTAGTGATTGCTCTTGCAGCTCAAAATTCATGGCCTATTTTCCAATTAGATGTGAAATCGGCATTTTTACATGGTGATTTGAAAGAACAAGTGTTTGTTGAGCAACCTCCTGGATATGTTTAGCATGGAAATTGTAACGACCTAAAAATTTACGGGCATAGGAAAAGTGTATTGTCAAGTCTCCGTTTTAGTAAAACGGATTCATAGATATTTATTAAAAATATTTACGAAGTTAGTTGTGTGATAAATTAGGTTTTGGTTAGGAGAATTTGTTTAAATTAAGGTTAATTAGGTATAAGGATTAAATTGAATAAAGTGTGAGTTTAATTATAAATTAAAGAAAAACTAAAGGGGCTAAATAGGAAATTATGCCTATTTCTAAAGTTGAGGTGGTTTACATGTGAAATATCAAAGATATTTTTAATTAAAAAATATATATTATATTATATTAACTTAATAAATAAGTATGTTATTATATTATATTATTATTAATAATAAATAAATGAAAGAGTGAAAAATATATGGTAATGAAACCATGTGTAATAATATATATACACTTGTAATACATTTATATATTTACTTATTATTTAAGTAAAAGATATTTAATATTATTATATTATTATATTATTATATTAAATATTATATTATTATATAAAATAAATAAATAAAAGAAATGAAATAGAATAGAAATTGAAACGAAAACAGAGAAGAAAAGAAAGAAAGAAAGGGAAAGAAAGAAAAAAAAAAGAAAAAAAAAGAAAATTAGGGTTCTAAGGATTCAAATTCAAATTGGTAAGTTTATTTAATTCATTTTCTTGTAATTATTGAGTTTTTATGATCTTAGAATAAAATACTATTAGGTATATGTTGAAATTTTGAAAGTTAGTAGATTTTTTTGGATATAGTTTATGTTGAATTAATTGATGAATTAGGGATTGAGTTGATAGAAATTCAAATTAGAACTGGGAAAAGGATTAAATTGTAGAATAAGTTATAAGTTTCGTGTAATAAGGATTAAATTGTAAGAAATTTAAAATTAGGGTTTTGTGATGAAAATTTGAAGGTTAAGTTAAGCTATAAGTAGAAATTAAGTGAAAATAAAGTATAAATTGTGATAGAAATGAAAAATAATTTTAGTTAGGGATTAAATTGAAATCAAGGTAAAAATTGAATAGAAAGTTTAAATATTTGATGTGAATTGATATTGAATTGATGATTGTAAATTATTTTAAATTTTCGTAGCTAATATTGTGCCAGAGACATCGGCCAAGAAATGAAAAGAAAAGATTGACGAGGAGTAAATCGAGAAATCACGGCTTGTATTACTATAATTCGAATTTAGTTATTATTTATTTTTTAATTTTAATTAATGTGTGTGATAAGTGGAATTGAGGTAAGAAATGATATTGAATTATGAATTATGTGAATATTTGAATGTATATGGATTGGAAATTGAAAGTGATTTGAATTGAATTAAATAAGTTATTACGATATTGAATTGAAAATATGAGAACTTGAGATTGGTGTGAAGTTCATTGAAATTGAATTGAGAAAGTGAATTAGAAACCCTATTAACTAGTCGGGCTAAGTCAGTTATAATTGGCATGCCATAAGATTGGAAGTGTTCAGGGATACTTTGACCTCGAGTCGATGAGGCACTATATGTGTCGTAATATTGCTTCGGATAATTCCGATGAGGCACTATGTGTCGTATTATTGCTTCAAATTAAATTTGATGAGGTACTAGGTACCGATTCACTTTGGCAAGGCCGATGAGGCACAAGGTGCCGTACTGGTGTGTTTGGTTGGATCCGTGTATCCGTCAAAGTCCGAGTCAAGTTAATAGGGGTAAATGAACGAATTAGAAATTAGAATTGGCATTGAATGAATTGATAAACCGAATGATTATGTATATGAAATGGATTGAGATATCGGAATGAGAAGTGAGAATGAAATGAATTGAAATTAATGAAATAGTATATGAGTTTAATTGAATACAACTTATGAAATGGTTATTGAAGACTAATTGTGTAAATTGAATATGCATAATTTACTATATTATTTATAAATTTGAATAATAGTAATACCACTGAGTGTATATACTCAACGCACGGTTTGTTCCCGTGCACAGGTTAGTTGTAATGCCCCATACCCGAGACCGTCGCCGGAGTCGAATACGAGATGTTAACGGACTTAATTCATTACTTATACAGCTCAAACAATTTATTTTTAAAACTTCCAGACAAGCTGGCAATCTGCGTTATAGTCGCTTAAAAATTCATATATCAAGTTCTGAAACTCAAAATCCAATTTCGTAAATTTTTCCTGAAACTAGACTCATATTAATTCTTACTAAAATTTTTCTAGAATTTTTGGTTCATCCAATTAGTACAGTTTATTAGTTAAAGTTTCCCCTGTTATACAGCTTGACTGATCTGACCTCTGTTCACTATAAATTAATTTTCTCCCTGTAAAAAAGTCAAATAACCATGAAATTTATTTCATTTAAAACTAAACTCAATAAGGAATCTATTAATATAAACTATATTTCTTAATTACTTTTGTACAATTTTTAATGATTTTTCAAAGTTAGAATAGGGGATCACGTAGTGATTCTAAACAAGTCTCACAAAAATATAAATATCTCAAAATATAGGACTCCTTTACTTGCTCTGTTTCTTTTACATGAAAATAGTCTCATTAAGCTTTAATTTCATATCTCATTCAGCCTCTAATTAAATTCCTACTATTTTTGGTGATTCTTCAAATTCACATCTCTGCGACTATCCAAACAGTTTTATTATCAATTTTGATCTTTCACACTTTGGTTGCATTTTTTTGCTTATCCTTAACAATTTTTCCAACTTCCAGTCACATATCAAGCTTATTACTCATACGTTGCACATGTGTATTCTTACACTTATCATTACAAGGTCATACATAATTTCATTTAGTCGATTTTCTCATTGAACACTTCGGATCGAGTCTTGGATACTTGGTGGTTTCAGCGCATAGTTCCACCCATCACATAGTTCGGCTCTCTTGTACACATGGTGAACATGAACACTTAGTACCACCCATGTGACCTAGCCATTTTATCTCGTTGCTCTCTTGTCTACATGGTGTCCTTCACTTGGAACCACACATGCGACCTAGCTACATTTATCCCGTAGCTCTCTTGTCTACATGGTGTCCTTCACTTGGAACCACACATGCGACCTAGCTACATTTATCCCGTAGCTCTCTTGTCTACATGGTATACATCCCGTATCACACATGTGACCTAGCTACCACATAGTAGGGGTGAGCATTCGATCGAAGCGAATCGAATTAATCGAAAATTTTCGAGTTAATCGAGTTTTCGAATCTTATTTCATCATCCTAACTTTATTTGAAATTTTCTCGAATCGAGTCGAGTGAGATGGAATTCGAATCGAATCGAATTGAATATATTTGTTCGAGTTAAGTTTTAAAAAAAATGACTAGCGTTATATATTTTTATGTAATTTTTCCAAAAAAATAATTTTCTTTAAAGTTTTTAAACATGATCATACAACAAAAAATTAAAGTAAATAAGTGAATAAATACAAGCAACACAACATCAACCCAAATAAACAACAACAAAAAATATAACAAGATTATAAAAAAAAACATAAGTAAAAGTCAAAGTAAACAACATGAGTCGAAGTAAACAACGACATTATAATAATAAAAAAACATAAGAAAAAGTCCAAAATACAATAGAAACTTACACCACTCCAAACAAAAAAAAACACAACAAAAGTTCAATTGACCAACGACAATAACAAACCAAACCAAACTAATAACAATAACACATAAGCTCAAAAACCATTATAGAATAGTTTAAGTTTCTTCATTAGTCCAAATAAACAACAAAAACAATACAACAACATTGTAATTAAAAAAACATAAGCAAAAATCCAAAATACAATAAAAACCTACACCAGTCCAAAAAAAAAAGAACACAACAAAAGCTCAATTATCCAACAACAATAACAAACCAAACCAAACTAATAACAATAACACATCAGTTCAAAAACCATTATAGAATAGTTTAACTTTCTTCTTGTGCTTCAATCACAGTTGATAATCTTGAAACATCTAGTAAAAGTATTGATTGAGTTAGTTAAATGATAAAAAATGTTTGCAAAATAAATTAAATAAACATTTAACTTTATAAACTAATGCTAAGTATGTTACCTTCTTGATCTTCGGGTATTTTGAATAAATCTAGCAAATTTAAAAACAAAAATGTTAGTTAAATTATGGGAATGCTTACTAATATAAATAATACAAAAGCTTATTTTATAAATTAAAATTTATATATTACCATCTTCCATGGTTTGAAGTTCATCAACATAATCTTTAAGATTGATGGCATCATTAGATTTCCGAAGCCAATCTTGTGTGCAAACCAAAGCTTCGACCATGAGAGGAGTTAAAGAACTTCTAAAACTATCGAGAACACGTCCACCCGTGCTAAATGCACTTTCTGAGGCAACTGTTGAGATAGGAATAGCAAGAATATCTCGAGCCATTTGTGCAAGAATAGGGAATCTAGGACTGTTCATTTTCCACCATAATAGTAAATCAAATGAACTTGAATTGTTTACTTCTTCATTCTCACCCAAATATCTATCCAACTCAGATTTGCTTTCTCATCCAACTTGTTTCTTCTTCTTAAGGTATTTTTGTTTGGCCAAGCCCGTTTTCATTTCTAACTGATCTATTTCCATTGAACTGCAAAGATTTGTTGAAGAACTAGATCTATCTTCAAACAATTCAATTCTCCCTGCGTTAGAAGAATACTCATTGAACAAGCAATGCAATTCTTTATCAATCATTTTCATAATTTCATTAGCAACATTAGGAAAAAGCAAGTTGACCCCAAAGTCCAAAAAACTCATTTTACATCGCGGATCAAAGATGACCGCCAAGTAAACTAGCATGTTGATCTTGTTTCCTTCACCCCAATACTTATTATATTTCTCTCTCATTTTGGAAGTCATAGAAATTATGTCTAGATCTCCACAATCTTGCCACCCATCAAAAAGACAATGTACATCCGTCAATACTTCAAAAAGTGAATGAGAGGTAACATGCAAAGATCCGGACACCTTCAATGTAAGATGATAAAAAGGCTCCAATACTTTTATAACTCTTCGAACAATTTCCCAATCATCAAATGTAGGAACTCCATCTCCAGCAGTAAGATCAAGAAAAAATTATGGTCATCACGTACATATGATTCAAATGCACGCTCGTATTTTTCAGCCACCTTTAACATCATATATGTTGAGTTCCATCTAGTAGGCACATCTAAACACAATTGAGCCTTACTATCTATCATTTCTTCTTTTACCCGTTGGTTGAATTTTGTCCACCTCGATGGTGATGCTCTTATATACCTCACAGCACCTCTAACTCGATCCACAGACACAGAAGCATCCTTAATACCGTATTGCACAATGAGATTAAGAATGTGCGCAACACATCTCATATGAATAAATTTTCCATTTGTAATAGAAGCATTTCGATGATTGAATTTCTTTCTCAAATATTCAATGGCAACACTATTGGCGGATGCATTATCAACCGTAATAGTGAAGACCCTTTCAATCCCCCAATCTCGAAGACATTTTTCAATGGCTTGACCTATGCTTTCACCTCTATGAGCTAATATTGGGCAAAAATTTATAACCTTTTTTGCAATCTCCACTCATCATCCACCCAATGTGCTGTTAAAACCATATAAGATATCCTCTGCAATGAAGTCCAAGTGTCTGTAGTTAAACAAACTCTACTTATATCTTTTTCAAAACAGTTCTTCATCACACTCTTCATGGAGTTAAATAAATCAAGACAATCCCTTCTAATTGTCCAACGAGATGGAAGACTAAACCGTGGGCATGCTATAGAAAGAAAGTATTTGAAACCCTCTCCCTCTACAATTTTAAAAGGTAGTTCATCCACAATTATCATACGAACTAATGCTCTTCTAACAGCATTTTTATCAAACACCCAAGTTGATAAATTCGTCGTTTCTTGGCTAACCTTCACAAATGCTAATTCTGATTGCTTCGGATTAGAAATATTACCTCGAGGTCTTTTTAGGCATGTTTTCAAATGGTTATTCAAATTTGTTGTAGAACCCGAAGTTGATTCCATGGTGTAAGTGACATAAATTAATTAATAGTACAATAGCATAAATTAAAAATAGATAGGTATAATCATGATCACTATTAGAGCCTTTTTCAAAAACTCTAGAAAATCATAAAAAACATCTAAATATTATTTCTCAGGAATTCCTAAAACATATAATTATATTAAGCCCTAAAAAGATAGAGCTAGAAAAAACTGAGATAGAATTTTTAGGATTAAAATTATCTGCGGATGGTCTTAAACTCCAAGATCATATTATTGTAAAAATAAAAGAATTTCCTGAAAAATTGAAGATAAAAAACAACTTCAACAATTTTAGGAATAATTAATTATGGAAGAAATTTCTTTCGTAATTTATCTGAAAAAATAGGTGAGTTATATGAAAAATTAAAAAAGGGCACATCTTTTAGTTGGTCTAAACAAGACTCAGAAATAATAAAAAATTTAAAATCTGAAATAACTCAGAATCCTAAAGTTTATCTACCTAAACAATGTGATAAATTAATTCTAAAAACTGATGCATCACAAAATCATTGGGGATGTATTTTAAAAGCTAAAACCACTGATAATGAAGAATTAATGTGGTTATAGTTTTGGAAAATTCAAACCAAATGAGGTTAATTATGTTATATATGAAAAATGACTTCTAGCTATTAAAAAAGGAATAAAAACTTTACTTATATATTTAGCACCTGAAAATTTTATCATAAAAACTGATAATTAGGCTGTTAAACAATTCTTTACTAACAATAATTTAGAAACTATAAATAGGTTCTAATCTTGACCGTTGATGTAACTCAATTTGTATAGTTGATTATGAGGAGCTCAACTATAAATAGAGATTTACCCTTCGTTTGTAATCACTTCATTCATAGTTTGAATATCTTTGATAGCATTTACTCACACAGTTGGCGCACTGTTTTCCTTGGCTTTTTATATTATTTGTTACTTTTTTCGTTTCAAGTGTGCTTCTGCTATATTTTCAGTACCTTACAGAATTTCTGCAAGAATTATCACTTTCGCGAGAGTTCGATCGACTTAGGCAGATTCGAAGAAATTGCCTAAGGTCGTGCGGTTTGCGAGACAAAATGTTTAGCCCTGTGACACATACACGTGGATGCCACGTTAGCATTTAATTAATTGTTTTAAAAATAAAAAAATATAAAATTTGTTAAAAAAATTAAAAAGTAATAATTTAAATATTTTTAAAATTTTAAAAAGTTAATTACTTATTAAAGTAGCATTCACCTGGATGCCCCATCATCAAAATTAACAAACATTAACATTTCCATATTTGACAAATAATTTAAATTTTAGAGATGAAAAATTAAATAAATAACTAAAATGAATATTATTTTTTTTCGTAACTAAATTATCCACACCAATAAATATAATAATTAGCTTTGTTTTCTTAAAAACATAATTGAAGGGTTTTTTCTCTCTAAATCCAATGGAACAGAAGAGAAAAGGTTTGTTGCTTATATTGTCGTTGTCCTAAGGATAAATGAAAGAAATGAGGGGAAAAGAAAGATCGTGGTTAGATGAAGATGAAAGTTTGGTGGATGAACGGTGGAGAATGGCTACGCCTAGATATTGGTAGGTCCAATTATATGGATGGGATATTCTTTTAGCTGTTTTCAGGCCTACTTTTGGACTCCACTGAATAATGTTATGTTGGGCTTTTTCTTACCCATTTCATTTGCCCAAACCCAATTTTTTATAATACTTCTCCAAATGCTATATTTAATCGTTGGTAAACTATCAAGTTAGGTCACCTAATTTTTTTGGGTATTTCTATTTTGGTCGCATTAAATGAAATTTCTACAATTATATCTTTTAACTTTTAGGATGTTTTTATTTTAATCACTCAAACATTAAATCTCTAATAAGAGTTGATTATATATGCCACATCATGTTTACTCTTTCATTTCGATCACCTAACTTCTAAGTCGTTTTCATTTAAATCACCCAATCAAATATTTCTTTTTTATATGTTGATTGAGGAAAAAATATTACAGATTTTAGATTTGACGAATCAAATGCATCCTATCTATTATTAAAGAATCCCCAAGCTGGCCTTCAACGTATATTGCATTGCTCTGCCAAACTCCCCACTTGCATGGTGATGGTGTTCACACCAACTTTTTGAATAATAGATGGGAACATTTTAATTGCCGCAGGGGCCTCTAGGGCCAAAGGTAATATCTTTAATGGACCCCATGGTAGAGATTTAGTTAGCATATGATGGTTAGTACTCAAACAAGGTATCACAATCATCACTAACTATATTCACAATTCCGGAAGTAGCTTCTTAAGAATTGGGATATCAATAGCTATGGGCGAATTTACTAAGAATTTAGTTATTTATCCAAACTTAAAGAGGAAAATAATTTTGGACTAAAAAATTATACTAATTTAGAATATTGATTCGGCTTGAATTTCAGTACTCGATGTCTGAAAACTAAAAAAATAAAATTTAATTAGAATAATAAATAATTGATAATAATAGATTTTTGTTTTAAAATTTTAATATTGATAAATTAATTTGTAATTTGAAAATACTTATTTATATATAAAAAACATATTAATATAATATGTGGGCTCCATTATTAATAAATAATACTTAAGAAGCTGGGTTTCCAATTGGTGACATGTGGGAATAAACGTTGGTGGCTTCGATGGTTACACCAAATGGGTGTTGGGATTGACGGTTGTTTGAGGATCTTTTACCGCATAATATCCTTTTTAAGTTTGCAGCAACGTTTCCGCCTAGTAAAGATGAAACTGCATACTCATTGGCTTGGAGATGGGATACTAATTGACGCTTCTCGGTCAGATCAGTTTATTTGGTGGCCTCTAACAATACGGGAGGAGATGGTAAGAACTCAGAATTGGTGGAAGCCAATATGGAATTTTAGGGGACCCCAACGTGTTCGAGTATTTCTATGGATAGTGTGCTCGGATAAACTTTTAACAAACCATGAGAGAAAAAGAAGGCGCATGACAATGGATGATCGATGTAGCTTGTGTGGGGTAGAAGTTGAAAATATGGATCATGTTTTGCAAAGTTGTATTGTAGCGCCTGTAATCTGGAAACGGCTGGTACGCAAGGAGAAGTTCATTGAATTTGTGACCATGCAATTTCCTAAATGGGTACATTGTAATCTCTCTAATCCCCGTTATTTTGCTGGAGATAATGCTGATTGGGACATTCTTTTTGGGTTGCTGCGTTGGAACCTATGGAAGTGCCGAAACATGTTAGTTTTTTATGAAGATTTTGTGGAGCTTGAATCTATTCTTGAGGTAAGTTTGAGAATGCAGCAACAATACACTTTTGCGATGGAGTCTCTTGAAGGTAATACTATAAGTGTTTGTTCAAGAAGTATGCAATTGATAAGTTGGAGGAGCCCTTCTCTCGGATGGTACAAGTTGAACATTGATGGTGTGTATAAACCAACTATGAGTATGGTTGCTTGTGGAGGAGTTATATAGGATTGGAATGCGAAATGGATTGTTGAATCTTCTAGATTCGTTGGTTCCTGTTCGACATTGGAAGCGAAACTTTAGGGTGTTGTTGAAGGCCTTCGACTTGCCTGGTGGAGTGGATAATATGGACATTGTTAGTATGTTGACCAGTAGTGCTTAGATCGGGGAGTATAAAATGGTTCGGGAAGCTCGTACTTGCATGAAGAAAGGAATGAGAGGTGATTAAACAACATGTCTACAAGGAAGATAATAAACTTGCTGATGGCTTAGCTTCGGTGGCTTGGGGGTTAGCAGTTGCAATGTTTGGTCTATTACTCTCCACCTAATGTGATTTTTGATTTCCTATATGCTGATGCTCATGGTTTTGTAACACCAAGAATGATGTTTGCTTAATATTTGTTTTATTTCCTATAAGCCTCTCTTGGGCTTATGCTTTCATGGATTTGGGTTAACCAAGCTGTACTTCACCTACTTTCATTATACTGCAAGCACCAGCTTACCTTGAATTCAAAGCCAAGTTAAATGGCAAGGCACCATTTTCTATTTTTCACCTTTTGGAAATTCAAATTTAATTGTAAATTTCATTAATTTTTTATTAAATTTATTAGCGTGATATTTTGAAATTTTATATAATGGGAAAAGAGGATAATAATTATTTTTAGATATCATTATCATATAATATTATTTTATAATTATCAGTTTATTTAAAAGAATTATCTTTCTTTTAATTTCAATGCTAGCGCAACTTATAATAATCCTTTATCCTATTTAGTAGTGACGATAAAATTTGAGATATCCTAAAGATTTGATGTCAAATATCCTTTCTACAAATAGAAAAAAGAGGATAATAATCATTATTAGATATCATTATCATATATTTTTGTTGTATAATTATCAATTTATTTTAAAAAAACATCTTTTTTTTTGTATTCTTCAAGTCTGTTTTACGATTATTGTTCGGGATTCGTGGTTACCCCTCGTAACAATGTCATATCCAGAGTTTGAACCTATGTCTCCTCTTGAGAATACAATATGCCTTACTGTTCCCCCAACACTTATTAGTAGAAAATTATCTTCTTCTTTTTTAATTTCAATGTTAGTACAACTTACAGTAACCCTTTTATCATATCCAGTTATGCTCATGGTTTTGATTTCAATATAGTACAAATTAAAAGTTTATTTCAAAACGTCTATTATTTCAAATGTTTTAAAATAAAACGATGTTATTGCAGTGCACTAAATTATATTAGGTGTAAATCTTTTATATATGTTCTGAATTATTTTATATATAGAAGATGTGAATTAGTTAAATCTTTATATATGCATTAAATTATATTATATGTAAATTTTTTATGAGTTAGTGTTTGGTACAGTGACCGTATATTTTTTATTTTATTTTACAAGCAACCTTAAAAGATTGTCATGTGTTTTTTTAACATTGAACTTTTAACATTTTACCATACATCCATAGGACACTTGTCAACCCCTAACATTTCTTGTAGAGTCTAAAACCTGCACTGACAGCGTATCAAATATTATTTCATATTATATATAAATATAAGTTAATTAAATGTATTTTTAATTTAAATACAATAAACCTGTATATCTATATATAATACTAATCAACACCGTTATTAATTAAAGGTAAATAAATTATTTTATAATTATAATTTATAATCAATACTACTATATGCAGCAATTACCTTATTTAAATTTATTTATTTCATAAATTTATGATTAAACTCAAATTATAAATTTTTATATCGATTAAAATTAATTTATAGCCCATACACTGTTGGGTAAGAAAATTAATATTTTATATAATAATAATAATAATGTATATATGTAAAACTAAATAAAATATTTTTATTAAATAAATAATTAAACTTTCGAGACTTTATCCAAAAAGCTGATGCAAATTAAATCAGATAATGGTGCAAAGAATTTGATTAAAGGCAAATCTAGCCTATAGAATAATGACAAAATATGATATAAAATTGGAGTACTTTGACGTAGTCCATAGCAAACACGAGATGGAAAAATAAGACTGATACAAAATATTACTTCCACACGTTTAGTTACTTATTTTTCTTTTGGATTAGGCTGGCATTTTTAAGGGGAGTTCTTGAACCATTTCCGTCAGCACCATCATTATTCTTTCGACAAATATGTCATAAATTTCAATGTCCTACTTTTGTCAAAAGTTGATGAATTTTTCTATTCAAGCGGAACTGAAGCCGCTTTCTTAAATAGCCTTAACTGTCTCGAGGGGCTAATATTTTAATACTAGTTGATTTCTTCCAAAATGTTCTTCATACAAAATGAATTAAGATTTCCTCACTTTTTAGCCAAAACAAAATTATATTGAAGAAATAAGAAAACAACTTCTACAAGGCCTCAACAGATCAAAACTTTTGTCAATATTCCAACTCACCACGTTTGATTAGTTCTTCCTTTAGTGGTTCAGGTATTTGTCGAATAAAACTGGCCTTTGCATCTGCAATCAACTTCTTCCTGCACAAAAGTAGTTGAAGGTAAGAATCAAGGTTTGACATTTATGAAGTTGATACAAATTGTGGGGATATTATTGCAATAAAAAGAAAAGGAATTAAAAGAAAAAAAGAGTGTGTAGTGCATCTAGCAAAGGAAATAGAAAGGCCATTTGTTATGTTTTACTCCTGGAAAATTCAAAAACTTGCTGCAAAGAAAAGGGGCATACAAATTGAAATCTATGGTGAAAGGGAACCAGACATCACACGGCATCCCTCATAAAACAAACATTACATCTCAAAATGACCATTTATCCTAAAACGATACATTATGAACAAAACCTGCAGCATTTTTGCAGGCAAGAAAGCAAACTAAATTCTTGCAAACTAAACATAAGCTCAAATCAGTTCAATCACAACAACACTTCTATCTCATTATCCAGGTCCATGTATGCGCATGTTTATATCAAGGTTGAGTAATAAATAAGCCTTATGTTTGAAAAACAATGCTTGAAAGCATTTTATTGACTCAAAAGCTCTGGGGAACCAAATCAGCCTTGGCTTGGAAAAAGAAAAAAAAATTGTCTTTCTTTGGAAGTATATGCTTCTACAGAAGTTTATCATACATGCCAACAATTTACACCATTTTGATGAAAATTTACAGCAAGAAGAATGCATCAAAATTCCTAAATAAATCATGCATGCAAAGTAAACATAAAAATTAAATTACCCATACATGGGCGTATTACATAACAGTTCAACAAAGACAAAGACTTACTCGATTTGGAGTAAAGATTTTAATTTGAAGGTTGTAATGAATTAAAAGAAGAAGGATTTTAATTTTAGAGTTTTTTTTTTGAGAAAAATAAAGTTTAAGGTTTCATGGAAATGGGGGTTTGAATAAAGAGTTTAATTTTAGGGTTTCATTTCATACAAAACAGAGTTGGGGGCGGGGAGAATCAGAGAATAAGAAAAATAATTGGAAATTGGAATTGGCTACAGCTGGGGTATGAGGGGTTTGAATTAATTTGGATTTGGGGGAGGAATGAGTTTTGGGAAAATAATATTTTGGGCAAACGGGCTTGGGTTGGGGTGGGGAAAAAATGGGATAAAATAAATTAATAAAATATTTGGGCTTGGGTTTATAATTACTAAAAGCTTAAAATCTAAAAAAAATTAAAAATATAGTTTATATTCGGTTTATTCGAATTATTCGAGTTATTCGAATTCGAGAATTCAACTCGACTCGAACTCGAAATTCGAAAAAAAAATTCGAGTTGATTCGATTAATTCGATTAACTCGATTAACTCGATTCGAATAATTCGAAATTTGAATTTTTTTTCGATTTTTTCGAATCGAATCGAATTTTGCTCACCTCTACCACATAGTATCTCGTAGCTCTCTTGTACACATGATGTGCACTTGGCACCATACATGTGACCTAGCTACATACCATCTATATCTTTCGATTCCGAAGGTTCAATCAGGAAGAATTTCACTTTCTAATACTTATTTCCATTCTTCCAATAGTCGATTATGATTCAAAATCAGCTACAATATATAAAATATGCTGAAATATAAAAACGTAAATAAAGATAATGTATTATTTACATACAAACTTACCTCGATGGAAAATATGAAAATTTTGCAATTTAGTCCAAAATCTTTTCCTTCCCCCGTTCGAGGTCGATTCCACGCCTTTCTCAATCTATAACAACACATTTAGCTCATTTAACACTCATACTATCTATTTCAATCCAAAAATCATATTATGGAAAAATTACGTTTTTGCCCCCTAACTTTTACAAAATTATGATTTTGCCTCTAGGCTCAGAAATTTAATCTCAGCCCTTATTCTTATGTTTTATGACATGATGATCATTTTTCCCTTCTATAGCAACATCAAATTCACACTCTAACATGCACTTATGACTATTAGGTATTTTTACCGGTTAAGCCCTTTTACTCGTTTTCACTTAAAACCGAGTAGTAAAAGTTGTCTAACATAATTTAAAACCTCATATTCTATCATAAAACACCAAAATACACAAATTTCACATATGAGTATTTTTCCAAATATGAACCCTAGGTTGAATTATTGCTAGCATAAGCTTAATCGAGCTATCGGGATTCCAAAAATGTAAAGAACATTAAAAACGGGGCTTGGAATCATTTACTATGGAGCTTGGAAGCTTGAAACAAACCCTAGCTATGGAGAACCCTTGAAATTTCAGCCTAATGAAGAAGATGGACAAAAATTGGCTTTTAATTTTATTTTTAATTCATTTTAATAACTAAATGACCAAAATGCCCTTCCTACTAAACTTTCAAAAAAATTCCATCCATGTCCAATTTTTGTCCATAGACTTAGAAATTGGTCAAATTTCTATTTAAGACCTCCTCATTAATATTCCAAAGCAATTTCATACTAAAACTCCTAGAATGCAAGTTTTGCAAATTATTCGATTTAGGCCCTAATTTCAATTTAAGCACTTTAGGCATAGGATTTCATCACGAAATTTTCACACAATCATGCAATCATATCATAAACATCAAAATAATTATAAAATAGTTATTTCTATCTCGGATTTGTGGTCACAAAATCACTATTCCTTTTAGGCCCTAATTCAGGACATTACATTAGTTGAAGTCAAAAGTTCCAATTTAGCATCCAAGCAAATCTCGAAATCAGCAAAATGGTGATGTATATTCTCTTTTGTAAAATGGCATGTACCTAAGTTGATTGTATAGGTTATTTTAAAATATGATTGTAAGTGGTGTTATAAATTGACTTTGGAAGGTTATATACAATATAAATGAAATACTAAGATTATGAAATGGCATGTTTAGGTCATTTTAATATAGTATTTGAATTGGATTGAATCAAATCAATTAAATTGATTTGGATAATACATATGATAATGTTTATGAATAAACATAGATTAGGTCCTTAGGTTGAGGTTTTTGACATAATTTAGGTGTATTTGAACTTATATTGGATTGGTTGAAAGATTTGTTTATGAGTTACTTGTGGTTTAAGAATTGCAGGGTTGGGTTACTTGATGTAAAAGGCTCATTTTGAGTCCATACCGGTTGGCACACGGGTGTGTGAGCCCTGTACTTATGAAAATTTTTGAAATTTCACGAAAAATTCTCTGAGCTTCCAATTAAGTCCCGATTTGTTTCTAATATATGTTTTGAACCTCGAGGGCTCATTAAAGGGACCTTATAAATAAATTGTGATATATATGTAGAATAATTATGTGATTGCTCTTATTGTTTTGAACTTTTTGGTAATACCTCGTAACCCTGTTCCAACGACAGATAAGGGTTAGGGGGTGTTACAAAAATGAGCACAAGGTGTATAGGTTAAAGAAGGATTTGTACGGGTTGAAGTAAGCCCCAAAGGGCTTGGTATAGTCGCATCGAAGCTTACTTTCTAAAAGAAGGCTTTCTAAAGTGTTCATATGAGCATACACTTTTTACCAAGGTTGGTGATGGAGGTAAAATGATTATTGTTTGCTTATATGTTGATGATCTTATTTTTACTAAGAGTGATGTTACCATGTTTAACAAATTCAAGAAGTCTATGATGATTGAATTTGATATAACTGATCTTAGCATGCTTCATTATTTTTTGGGCATTGAAGTGCAATCTGCTGTTGGAATTTTTATTTCTCAAAAGAAATATATGCAATAAATTTTGACAGGTTTCAAATGAAGAATTGTAACTTCGTTTGCACACCTACTAGAGTGGGCATGAAGCTTATTTGAGATCCTGAAGGGAGGAAGGTTGATAGCACCATCTACAAGCAAATGGTGGGAAGCTTGATGTATTTAACTACAAGAAGACCAAACATTATGCATGTTGTAAGTCTCATTAGCAAGTTCATGGAGTGCCCAAAGGAAATTCATCTTTTAGCTGCAAAAAGAATACTTTGGTATTTGAAAGGTACTGTTAGTTATGGTCTGTTCTACAAAAAGGGTGAAAATCAGATTTATTTGGCTTTACAGACAGTGATTATGCTGGTGATCAAGATGATAGAAAGAGTACTTCAGGTTATGCATTTATGTTGGGTTCAAGGGATATTTCATGGTCTTCAAAAAAGCAATCAATTGTCACTTTATCTACAACTGAAGCCGAGTTTGTGTCTACAATAGCTTACGCCTATCAAGCTGTTTGGTTGAGGAAAATACTGGACAAACTACACTTATTGCAGCAAGGAGCAACAACAATTTTTTGTGACAAAAATACCGCAATCAAACTTTCCAAGAATCGAGTGTTACATGGACGAAGCAAGCATATAGATGTAAAGTACCATTATTTGAGGATCTTACAAATAATGGCATCATTGATTTGATTTATTGTAGGAGTGAAGACCAAATTGCTAATATTTTCACTAAATCTTTAAAGAGAGCTGCATTTCAGAAGTTAAAAAGGTTGCTTGGTGTCTACACTTTGGAAGATCCATCAGTTTGAAGCTATAATCTTTTAAACCAAATATTTGCGAGTTTTTGGTTTAAGGGAAAGTCTGTTAAAGCTGTACGTGTGTGCGTGGAGTTTGATGAGTCAAGTAATTGGTTAAAAAGATCATGTCTTGTGTAAATAATCTGTTAATAATTTATCAATATTTTACTATTATTGCTCCTCTGATTTCGATATTCTGTTGTAGTAGGATTCCTATTTCCTAGCTATTAGCTATTAGAATTTTACCTATTTAAAGGCATTGATTAGTGAATAATATGAAGTTGAAATCAGTTCAATTCTTATATGTCTTTATCGCTAATCCTTTTCTTTATAGAATAAAACTTAGCAGCAGCTTTTTTTTTTACAAGTTCTAAGTTAGTTATTTGAATTTTAAAATATTTTCTTTTTTTTTTAATTATATTTAAAGTGAGTCTCATTTTCTAATTTAAGTTTTAAAGGTAAATTACCCAAATAGTCACTTTAAAATTACTTCATTCTTGTTTTGATCACTTTAATTTTTTTGTCAAATATAGCATTGTCGTTAATAATGATTCCTGTTTTGGTCACTATTTCGTTAAAAGCCAAATGGAAAGCTAATTAGGATGCCATTTATTATTGATTGTTCTGCCAATTATGTATATAATTAAATATTTCAAAAATTAATTACAAACCCTATTACCATCTCTAACCCTAAAATCAAATCCTAAAATCATTGAAACCTAAACCTTTATTACCATCCCTAGCCTCAAAATCAAACCCTAAACACCAAAATCATTGAACCCTAATCTTTTTTTTTATTGTCGCATTTCATTAATACCCAAACAAATAGTTGGGTTGCTAAAGGAAAATAAACGAATTTGAAAGGGAAAGGAAGAAAGAACAGATAATATGGGGTATTGGTATGATTGTTGTTGCATTTTTTATTTGAGTATTAATGAAATGCGATGGTAAATGGGCTTATGGTTTAATAATTTTGAAATTTAGGATTTGATTTTGAGGTTAAGCATGATATTATGGTTTAAGGTTGAATAATTTTAGGGTTTAAAGGTTGATTTTGAATTTAGAGATGGTAATGGGTTTTATAATTAATTTTTGAAATATTTAATTATATACATAATTGGCAGAACAATCAATAATAAATGGCATCCTAATCAATTTTCCGTTTGAGTTTTAACGAAATAGTGACCAAAACAGGAACACTCACTAATGACAATGCCATATTTGAAAAAAAAAATTAGAGTGATCAAAACAAGAATGAAGTAATTTTAGAGCGACTATTTGGGTAGTTTACTCAAAGTTTTTATATTTTTATAAATTTGAGTTTTGTATACATGTTTTTATTTGACTCATAATTTATATTACTCGTAATACAAAATTTCATTTAGTTTTAAATAACAATTTCACATTAAAATTGCACATTTTATTGTAAAATTTAATTAATTCTTTTCCATTTTAAAAATTCTTCTATTTTTCAAACAATTAAAATTTTTTTGCATAAAAATTAAAAAAAGTTAATATAAAATAATGAAATAAGTACACATCACGTATATAATACAGGAGAATATACACAACATATATGAAAATATTGGGTTGTAAGATAGTTTTTTGAATTCCAAAATATTTTCTTCTTTACTATATTTAAAATGGGTATACTTAAGTTTTGAGATAGTTCTTTTATGTTATATATAAGATGGATGTGGGTATTTAAAAATTATGCAAGATCTATATTTTTTTTAATTCAACACGACTAACATTTTTTTACAAGTAGTTAATAATTTTTATTTAATGTTCACTAAGGTTGAAAAATCTATTTATAGTAAATTAAATACACAATATTTATATTAGTTTTTTTTTTAAAAAAATAGATCACTATAAATTTTTTAACAATTTTTTAATAAATAAAATATATTTCAATTTATGATACTATAAACATTCTAAAAATTAGACATTTATATTGTTTTTTATTTTCTCACTCATAGTATTTCTAAAACGTTTAAATTTTGTAATAATTTTTTTAAAAAAATATAATATATTTTAATTTATATATACAATCAAACTCGTATATTGCACGGGATAAAAAAATTAGTTATATCATAAGAGAAGCTAAATAGTAAATAATAGGAAAAATATAAAAATTATATATTAATTATGATTTAATGTGCATTTTGATATATATACTTCGATTTGGTGTGATTATACACATGAAAATTAGATTGTGGTTCAAATGTATATATGAAATTTTGATTTTGATTAAATTGTACATATTTAAATAAATACTTTAATTTATTTTGGCATAATGACTTTTTTGTCCCTCCAACTAAAGAAAAAGTCATTTTAACCCTCCAATTAATTTTCCGCTTCTTTTAGCCATTGAACTTGTATTTTTTTTATCAAATCACCCCATAATGGATGGAAAAATTAACGTTTGTTAACTTTGCTAACATTACATACTTGTGGATGATATGTTAGGATTTAATTAATTTTTAAAATTTAAAAATAATTTTATTGATTTTAATTTTTAAAAATAATTTTAATTTTAAAAATAATTTTAATTTTTAAAATTTAATTAAATGTTAACATGGTATCCACGTTTATGTCATGTCAACAAAGTTAAAAAAGTTAAATTTTTCATCATTTATGGGGTGATTTGACAAAAAAAAGCAAGTTCAAGGGTTAAAGAGGCGAAAAAATAAATGGAGGGCTAAAATGATTTTTTTGTAAAGTTGGAGAGCTAAAAAAATTATTATGTCATTTATTTTTATATTAGATATGTGTATGCAATATGTAATGTAAAATAATGCTATATTGATAATTGTATCACTAGTTTGTAAAAATTGAATCAAATCAAAAGTTCACAAAAATAAAATTAATGTATAACATTGTAGATTGAACCAAAATTTATATATAATTTAGGAATTTATCTTAAAATAATAATTTATTTTAAAACTTTGCAGTCATCAATAAATCAAAACTTAAACTGTATAAAAGCATATGCGATTAAATATAAAAATTTAATGGTATTTATGAGAAAAATCACATATTGCATATGCTTGTCTCTGTCCTTTTGACTAATGCTTCCTTTAAATGCACAATAAGCCGTGGTGAGATGGGATATTGAGAGAATATTTCTTTTTAATGCGTTGATTTGATGTTTTAGCGAGATGAGATATTGAGAGAATATTCTTTTTTACTGCATTGATTTGATGTTTGGATAACTAATAGTAAGTTACGGTTAAAAATTCTCACTTCATTGCTAATTTTATTTTGGACTAGAGTTAAAAGTACTAGTGGGAAAAGAAAGCACCTGCAGTGGAAAGCTATTTCCCACTATAACCTCCTTGTTTTTATTCAAGTCCAATAAAAAATATTGTTTATATTTTCATGATAATAAATAATATTTTTAAGTGGATTTTTATAAAAATAATTATATAATTAATTAATAATTTATAATAAAATATCAGAAGATACATTTTAATATTTTATTGAATAAATTTATAAATTCATATATTTTTAATAATCTTGTAAAAGTAAAATAATTTAAAAAACTTCTATTATATTTTCTTTTTAATTTGATATCCTTAATAGTAATTTTTTATTTTCACCACACTATTATAGCTGCGTTTGAATCCAAACATACACTTCGCTACTGCTACAATATCCAATCTCACCTCTATAATAACTAATCTCACTACTACCATTATTTTTAACCTCACCAAAAATAAATACACTGTCTATTTAAATTATGCCTAAATTGGTAGCACGTGCAGAAACAACCTCCTAAATTTTATAATTTCACTCACCAATCCCAAATGCAATTTTGTTCCAGCTCAATAGTTGGACACAATAGCACTTATTTTTATTAAGCTTGAATTTAATTTCATGTTAAAATTTATTTTTATAAAAACAATTTGAAAAATTGTATAGAATAGAAATACATCTTTTTATATTTCTCAAAAATTCTATTTTTAGAAATAATTCTCATTCTTGAATCGGGTTCTAACAAAATGAATCTTTCGATAATTATAATAATTTTTTAATATTTAAATTCAAAAATTTAAATTAGAAGGCAAAAATAATAGAATAATAAGATAATAAAGAAAGTGAATTATTTTTGTTTGAATAAAATTTGCCACGAGATATTGTCATCTAGTGTGCAACTTTTTCTTTTAAATAATAATTTTGTGATGGGAGAATGGAGATGTGTTGATGAGTTAATTTTGTAAAAAAATTTTAATTTAAAAATATATAATTAACTTTGTAAGTTGGATATAATTGTGATATTTCTTTTAGTCTAGAAGCATTTAATAGCTCCAACATCACAAAATCATAGCTATCTACGATTTTTGACTCTTGACTAACTCACCTTTGGTTTCAGTTGGAACCCAATTCTGCTCTCTTTCCTCTTCAATCCTTCACTTTGCTTCTGTATTTTACTTTCTTATGATTTCTTTGTTACAATATTGTTTTTATTTATTTATTTATGTTTCAAAATATTATAAAAATAAATTTAATATAAATGTTTAATTATGTTTATAATTAAATTTTAATTTTTAAATATAAAATAAAGTTGTTAAAATAAAATCACGAAATTCCAAATTTATTAAAAAAAAAACCTTCAACCAGATGTTTTCCAATAACAAATGAACAAAAAAAAAGAAAAGGATAATGTTTGTCATGATTCTGTGGTGACAAACATGTGTACTTAATAAACCTACAGATATTTGTAGTAAAAATATAAACCTAGGAATAAGATTATTATAAGTAGCAAGTGGACAGTCCATCTAGAATTGTTTATGGAATTATGTAGACATTCATTTACAATGGCTTTGACGACTTTTGCATGTTTGAAGAGAATCTTCCATACCTTTTCCTATTAGTTATCATATATTATTTGTATGGATTAGAACTACTCATGAGTTTAAATCTAAAGATGGTCTGAAAATTAAATGAAAGAATTTGGACCATTAATTAGAATTATAAACATATAGTGTGTTTAAAAAACTGGGTGGAGAATTTTGTAATATGTTGATATTATCAACAACTTTATGCTAAATTATGGAAAATATAAATTACATAGCATAAAAAAAATTAGTCGAAGAATGATTTAATTTACATAAATATGAAAAACTGAATGAGGGGATTATTAAAATTCAACCTTGTGTAAATATAATCTAAAAAATTTAGGGTTTTTCAAACTAACATCATTTTACCTCACTTAATTTCTAACTTTTTTCCCTTTCTCTAATTTTTTATATTAAAATGTTGAGTTTGATTTATTAAATCTATGTAAACTTGTAGTGAATTGTTTTACAGTGAATTTACATCTTTTCTCATATATGTCAAAAAAAAAAAAAAGTACAAGTACATTCATCCATCCTATACCTTTTTTCCAATTATTAAAAAGTCACTATCAATAGATGCAATTGATCCAAAATAATTACTTGTATTAAAAAATAATAAAAAAAAGGCAAACATAATATTTTTTTTTCTTATCTATCCCAACAATTCATTGTTGCAAAGTAATTTTTTTTTAGTTTTATTCTCCATTTTAAATTTTACTCTATATATTTTAAATATGTGAAATGTTTCTGTAATATTTGAAATTTAAAATTTAGTCCCTGTATTTTAATTTTGAAACATTGAATCTTTATATTTCTTTATTTGAAAATCTTGGTCTTTTATATGAAAAATGTAAAATAAATTTTTTTAGCTCTCAATATTTACAATTTTTATCAATTTAGTCATTATACTTTAAAGTACATAAAAAATAAAATTTTTTATCATATTTTAAATGAAATCATAAAAAAATTAAAAATATATACTTAAAAAGTCTAAATTTATGAACAATAAAAATTATTTAAAATTAAAAAATACAAAAAAAACATATGAGCCCAACTTGAATAAAATATGTTATAATAAAATATTATATTAATTAAATATGTTAAATAATAATTAAATATATTTATATTTTTATTGAATCATTAACCTAATAACAATTAAACTCATTATCAAAAATCCAAAGAGAAAACACGTACCAAACTAAATAACCCAACCCAAAACATAAAATTTAAAAAATTATATTTAATGCAATAAATCAAAGTTTCCATTTTTTATTTAAAATTCTGTCCAATGTAAAAAAAAAAAATAAAGTTTTTTTTTGATTGTTTGGAAATCAAAGTATTTCATTTTTATGTTTAGTTTCCGGTTTCAAATAAAAAATAAATGCTTTGTATATTGAAAATCCATTCTCCACAGTTTGAGTGAGCCTCAAAATACTAAGAGATTTATTAATATTTATAAGTATTATTGTAATTCAATGTTGGATGCCTATATATTAATTGTAAGTAAGATTCTATGTATGAATTTGGTCCTTGGATTAAAAGATATTAAGCATTTAATTTTAGATGTTATCAATAGATCATATTTTCTATTTCCTTGAGATAAAAATTATAAAAAAAAAAGGAGTTATAAAGTATGTAAGAATATAGTTGAAAAAGGACAAAGTAAATTAATAATATACAATAACTTTCTCTATTAAAATTTTTGAGAGGTTTTTATATCATAAAAATTGGATTATCTATATTATTAAAAGAATTATATAAATTCAAATTTGTCCATCTTTATGCACAATTGTCAAAAGGCTGAAGATACCGTTTGCCAATAAGGGTTTTGGCTTATATAAATTTGGTCCACTGCATCTAAATTATACTGCAATAATTAAATCTGTTAGTCAATATAAATTGTAAAGTTAAATCCTTCATCTCTAATTTAATTTTTTTAATTCAAATTTTAAAATTTTAATTTTAATTTAAAATAGTATTTATTAAATTTTAAAAAAATGATATAATTTTATAAATTTTACACATCACACTACATGTGTGATAATTTACTTGTAATATAAAAATTTGAAATTTGAAATTTAACATAATTTAAATAACTTAATTCAAGGCTTTTTTTTAGTCCGGGCTCGAAATATGGGCCTAAAAAATTATTCAAGCCCGACTCAAAATAAAATTGCTAAGTTCGAACCCGACTCGACCCGGCCCATATTAAATTTTTTTAGCTTATTTTATTAAATAAAAATTTTAAAATATAATAAATTAAATACATTTAAAAATATAAATGATACTAAAATAATTCTTAATACAATACGCAAATTGAAAGTGAAAGTGAAAATAGAAAAGTAAAGTTAAAAATTTAAAATGATTAAAAATAAAATAAAATATTTATTATATATTTCGGGCTGGGCCGAGCTGAGCCCGAGCTAAAAGAATCTTGTCCAAGGTCTGATCCATTTTTTAAATGAACCTCTTTTTTTTCAAGTTCATTTTTTGGATTTATATTTTTATTCGAAACCTTCAATTTTTCGAACAAGCTTTTGGGCCGGGCCGGGTGCCCAGACCATAATCAGGTCTAAAATAACTGAGGATAAAAAATGATGAAATTAAAATTTAATCAGGTAGGGTAGCACGTGGGAGAGTTGTCCGGCAAGCGTTTGAGCACGAGCTTTGTTAGCCTACGTGGCTCTCTTTAAGTATGAACGCAAACGGGGGACCGCAGTATCGTGTCGGTTTTTAAAGTTTACACGTCAAAGTGAAAATTGGGGGCGGGTCCAACCTTTACAAACACTTCGTTAGTTAAGTATCATATCATCCGGATTTGTGTGACCCATTTCAGTGCCTCTCTGTTTCTTTTTCTTTCTTATTATATCCTAAATCACCACCGTATTCCAACCTCCACTGATCTTTTCCCAAATGGTTAGAGATACTTGGATATCTCTTTGTCTAATTTCGTTATTTGTTGTTTTTGTTCATTTATATGTTCTTTAACTGTTAATAATGCCTTAAACTTCTGTTGATGCATGTATATTTGATTCTCTACTTTACCTGACAAAACAGGATCACCTTGATCTGATTTCCATGGTTCTGGAGGGTGCATTGGAAGCGCAGAAAGAGGAGACACTGCGGTTGGAAGAGTCACATAGGGCTGCTTTTGTTGCGTTAGTTGAAAAGGAGAGGGAGCGTTCCATGCTTATCACGAAAAACCGCGACTTGGTAGCTAATGAAGCGCCCAAGGCAAAATTTCTTGAGGACTTCATGGTTTTCATTGAGGCTATTGAGAATGAAGATCTGGAGACTGTCCAGAGTTTCGATGAGAAAGCTATGATGAATACTATTTTGTCAATGATGAACTGTGACGGCGGCGACAACGGCGGACTTGACCGCTTTTACGGTAAAATAAAAAAAATTGTGGAGCCGAAAAGACCCATTGCCCACTGGGCTGTTTGGATTCGAGTCCGTATAAATTGGCTGATGGTGTTTATGCAGGAGACGATGTTTTCAAAATCGGATTGAGTCTTGAAGAAAAAGCTACCATGGATGCGATTGTAGCTGCCGTGAACACTGGTGGGAATTGTGGGGGCGATGGTGGATTTTCCGATGAATACGGTAAATAGACTTGCTTAGATGTTCTCATGAATCTCATCACATGACCAATCAGGCTGGTTGGATTGAAAACCGGTCACTTTTTCTGTTCGGAACACATTAGTACACTGTATGAGTTGGTGGTTTCGTGGTTGCTGTTTATGCAGGAGAGGACGTTCCTGAAATCAAACTGGGTCTCAATGAAAAAGGTACCATGGATACAGTTGTAACTATGGTGAACAAGTACGGCTGTGGCAGCGGAAAAGGTGGTTTCGCCGGCGATGACGGTATAAAATTGATTTCCGAAACAAGACCATATTCGGTAGAAATGAAAATTAATTTGCTAAGGGCATTGAGGTTTTTGTGTGCAGAGCATGGGGGAGCTACGGTTGAGGGAACAAACGGTGACGGCAATGGAGACAGAAACACCGGTGGATATGGAGGAAGCTGCCACGAAAACCGCCGCCAGTTAGGTGACGATGTGTCCTGTTAATTACATTTATATGCAAAGGTTAGAAGATGTATTTAGAATTGTCGCTTCCTGTGATTATTGGTACTTGTTATACTTGAGTCTGTGTTTGTTGTTGGAACTGTCTACTGCATAGATGCATCTTCACTTTATTAATATTAGCATGTTTAATTTTGTTTAAAAATTATTTGGGGGTTTTCCTTTGGTGTAGAAATTTGATTTTGATTTTTTTTTTTTAACTTTTGTTAGTTCAATAGTTTTGGTTGATTGAAATAAGGAATTAGAGGACAATTTCAAAGATGGGTTAATTATATTCACTATACTAATCAAATAGAATGTTTAAGGAAAGGATTGAATTGGTTTAAATGTTAAATGAATTATCCCCTAATTTAACTATGCCTTTATGTTTTTTTTTTTTCAATATATGAAGTAAGTTATGAGTAACTCATTTAAATATATCATTTTAAGATTGAAAATTCCAAGGGGATTGCCTTGCTAGTTGCTAAATACATCTAAAATTAAAGTAAAAACATTATTTAAAATTCTAACTATTTTTCTTAGCTGGTCGGGCAAGGAATCTAACTCCACCAATGAGTCAATATGCGAAATAACCTTTTTGAATATATTAAATTTAAAAAAATAAAAATAAAAATAGTCAAAGTAATGTTTAAATTAAAACAATTAATTAATTTAATAAGAAATAATTGTGGACCACAAATATGAATGCATTTTTTTCTAAATTAAATATAAAAATTAATTAAAACTAAAATAAATTATCAACTTTCTTCCAAAAATCATAATAATGCTTAGACGTAAAAAGTAACCAAAAAATAATCACTATCACTATTTTTAAATTTGTTTTTATTCTTCTTCTCTCTTTCTCCCTTGCCTCAAGAAAAAGAAAAACAACCTGCCATATGTGAAATACATTTTGTTATAATTTTTAATATCGATTATTTAATAAATTTGTATTTATCTTTTTATCTAATTTAATCAATAAGGGCAATTAACTCTTATTATTTCTTAAGGATTCAATTAATTAGTAAATAAAGAAAAGAATAGGTTTAATTTTAAAGGAAATATAATTAAATTAATCATTTATAAACACCTAATTTTGTTCAGGTTTCAAGATTCAAATATCATGATGAGCAAACCTCAACTCTTTGATGATGGATTGTGGAGTTATTTGAATTTTTAATTTAATTCTGAGATTAAATAGAATTTCAATTTGGTATTAGGAATTAAATTGAATTTTCATTTTTTATGAGAACTAATTTTGTAATTAACTTTTTTAAAAGTTAGGTTGTTAAATTAGTTAGTAAAAAAAATAAGAAAAAAATTAAACAAGAGTGGCGAGTGTGTTGGTGTCTTTTATTATCATATTAATTTTTTTTAATCAGTGTGATGCAAAAGTTTATTGCATATATTTATAAAAAAATAAAATTCAATATAAATTTATTTAATTTTTTATTTAAATATCATAAAAAGTTTAACATGCACATAACATACACCCAATAAATTAATGATTGAAAGACCGAAAACATTAACATAACTTGCGTTAGATTAGTAACATTGGGGAAATAATTGTATAAAACAGTAACATTGCATCATCTATATCCTTTTTTTTAATAATTTAATGTCATATAAGGATTTTCATCTTGAAAAAAATTAAGTTTAAAAAGAATTTTTAAAATTTAGGATGAAATTGCTAATATAACATTAAACTATTAAAAGTGATAATATTCTATTTCATACAATCATTTTTCAATAACATTGATTCGATGCTATTACATATATTAATACCACTTATTTAGGTTTAATAATTACAAATAATATCTTCAAAATAAAAAAATGGCAAATATTATTAAAGTCATTAAACTTAAATCTGAGATGTTTTAAAAATGTACCAAATTATATAAGTTTTGATATAAAACTTTTAAAGAAAACTAATAAATATTATACATTATAAATTGAATATTGAAATTATAATTCTAATATTTAATATTTAAAAATATTAATTTATACACTAATTGTAACTTACTTTGCAAAAAGAAAAAAAAAACCATTCATGTTAAACTAATAAGTATTTGTTGTATGGTTTACTTCTAACCTTTTAAATGAAATTGAAGTTATGAATTATGTTCTTAATTTTCGTATTAAAAATGAAAATTGAAGATGTGATAAATATATTGCGAAAGAAAAATAAAACTCAATCCGCCTTCTATTATGATAATTAATTTTAATGTTAATTATTTGAATATTGTATTATTTGAAATTACAATTGTAATTCTAATCACAATTAAAATTTATATATATTAGATTATATCACACTTCGTGTAAAGTAAAATTATGTAACAAATAATTGGTTAAAGTACTTAGGAGGTATATGCAGTGGCGGAGCTATTTTTTTTTGAGGTTAGAATTAAATTGTATATTTTTATGATAGTAAAAATTTACTTTCACTATTTTAATAGTCTATATCTTTATAATTTTAAAGGATTAAATTAAATTTTTATCATTTTTGAGGGGCTAAAGTGTAATTTTACCATTACGAATTTAAATTTTTATAAATTATAAGAGCCTAAATAGAAATTTTCCATTTAGGGCCCCCCTTGGCTCTGCCACTAGGTATATGTATTATAGAGATTGGATTGAATTAGTCCTATTATTATTATGTTTTGGTGATAATTAGTCCTTTTATTATTAAATGTATCAATTTAATCTCTATTCTATTAAAAAAATCAAATAAGTCTAAATTATAATAGATTTAACATTTTCTGTATAAAAAAAGTCTTAAAAATGAATTTTTTGCAATTACAGTTTTAGACCAAACAAAAGATTTCATTTACAAAATCATAAAAACTTTAAAAATATTAATTTTGTTAAATAGTAAATGATATTTTCTAAACAATAAATATTAACTTTATATCAATTTGGTCTTATTTGACTCTTTTTAATAGTGAAATGACTAAATTTATCCATTTAATAGAAGATAGACTAATTTGATCAGATTTTTATAATATGGGGACCTCTTAGGCATTTTCACTCAAATATATTTATAAAATTACTAATATAAATAATAAGTGAGATTTTGATTGAATGATAATATATAAATATGGAAAATTAAAGAGACATGAGTTCAAATTTTATTATGGGGTGAATTAAAAGAAAATGTCAATTAAATTATGGGATTATGTGACACCCTTAATCCATATCCGTCATCGGAATAGGGTTACAAGATGTCACCGAAGTTTACGGAATAATTACACAAAAATTCAATTATTTACTTATATTCACATCAAAGCTGTCCACTCGAGTCATAGTCACTAAATTATTAATATCTTGAGCTACAAAACTCCAAATTAAGATTCACTAATTTTTCCTGAAATTAGACTCACATATCTTCCTACCATAAAATTTTCAGAATTTTTACTCTAGCCAATAAGTACAGTTTATTCTTTAAAGTCTCCCCTGTTTCATTGTCTAACAGTTCTGTCCTCTCTTCACTAAAAATTAATTATCTCCTGATACGGGATTCAGATGATGTTTCTATTTGTTTATTTTGAAAATAGACTAATTAAGGATTTTATGCATATAAATTATAATCCATAATTATTCTTTTATAATTTTTTAATTATTTTCCAAAATCAGAACAGGGGAGCTCGAAATCACTCTGACCTTGTCTCAGAAAAATTTAAATATCTCCTAATATGAAAGTCTTTTGCTTACATCGTTTCTTCTATGTGAAACTAGATTCAATGGGATTTAATTTAATATCTTATTCAACCTATAATTCAATTTCCATAATTTATGATGAATTTTCAAAGTCGAACTACTGCTACTAACCAAAAACTGTTTTAGTACAAAATATTGATAACTAGTTTATAACATCTTTACTTCATTTCATTTAAACTCTATACATGCCATATAAATCTTTAAACATAAAACAAAAGCTACCGAAATTGATCTGGATAGTGTGCCTTGTTGTGTTGATCCGATCTACCAACTTCACTTCAATTCAATCTACATAAAAATATCAGACACACACAAGTAAGCTTATTGAATCTTAGTAAGTTCATAGGTTTAAAAGTAATGCTTACCAAACATAATATTTCCAAACAATAACAAAACATTTACTAAAGTTCCCTGCCATTCACAACCATTGTTATAATACTTCATATAGTTGAGCTCAACATTAACAACTACTCAATCTCTTTCATTTGGTTTACTCCTCTTGTATTACTTATTGTCAAATTAGGAAACGGCTTACGAAATTAAGTACGTCGTTGCTCAGTGTCACGATTCACAACTCAGTATGGTTTTCCTCATTGAAATACCATACCTACATTTTACAACTCGCTATGGGAAATGTCATATCTACGTTTCTTAACTCAGTAGGATAATACCATACCTACGTTTCACAACTCATTATGGTTAATACCATACCTATGTTTCACAACTTAGTATGGATGATACCACACATATATTTCACAACTTTGCCATGGATCAACCATGGTCTTATCCGTCAATTCATCACATGTCACGATACGAACGTACTCAATCCTGCATTTTTCCTAATTTGAATTTTCACCTTTATTCTTTCATTTTAACATAATTTTCACAATCCCACAACAAATTCATATATAATAACACATTATATCATTCAATAATTCACAAATAAACATGTAAATTCAACCATATGAACTTACCCGGCTGATTTGTAAAAGATTTCGAAATCTAAGAACTATTCTGTAACTTTTTCTTTTCCTCGTTCGTCTTTGGATTCTTAATCTATAATATAAAATATTTCCACTCATTAGCATTTAATTCATTTCTATTTCACTTCACAATTTATGCTCTTCAACTTTTGAAATTGCACTTTTACCCTAAAATTTATAGTTTTTACAATTTAGTCCCTACACAATTCACCTATCAATTGAGCTATTTTTTCTCAATTAACACTTTATTTTATCATTATAAATTATTTCAAAACCTTTGATATTCTGAATTTCAACACCAACCTCTAATTCACAACTTTTTCACAATTAGATCCTAAATACCATTTTCTATTAAAATTACTTAATAAAACCACTTTAATATGAAATTAGAACTTCAATTTCATAATAATTCATCATAAACTTCCCTTACTCAGCCAGGGTAACTTCCAATTTCACCCACCAAATCAAAAACTAATGAATTCTATAAGTGGACTTAATTGTCAAAGTCATAAAAACATAAAAATTATCAAGAAAAAGCAAGAATTAAACTCACATGATGTAAAAATATGAAAAATCAGATTTCTCCAGACCTCCTATGGAGTTTTTCCTGAGAAAATATGAAGATATTTCTAGATTTTTCAATTTTGTCCTTATTTTATATGTTAAAATTGTAAAATTTCCAATTTTACCCTTATTTCCCTTATTTTTCTACTGATTTTCTTACCCTTGCCGTCCAACCTATTCACTTTTAGGCTTAATTTCACTTTAAATCCTCATTTTTTAACACTTGATCTATTTAATCCTTTTAGTAAATTTTACATTTGTTACAATTTAGTCTTTTTTATTTAATTGACTACCCAAACATTAAAATTTCTCAACCAAACTTTAATACTAACTTAGTGACACTCCATAAATATTTCTAAAAATATTTATGGCTCGGTTTTTGAATTTGAGGTCTCGATACCTCGTTTTTGACCCATTTGACCTAATAAATTCTTTTAATTCACCAAATTCACCAATTTACAAATTCTTTTAAATTCTTACTTGACTCATAAATATTAAATTACCATCTTGTTCAATCTTACTTTTTGGATTTAGTGATCTCAAATAACCATTTTTGACACCACTGAAAATTAGGCCGTTACATATTAGGCCGTTTTTTTTAATATTTGTAGGATTAGATTGATTTTTGAAAACGCGCTGAGCTGAACGTGTTTCAGTGTATGTGGTAAGAAAACGCTTCCAACTAGACGCGCTTTCCTGTTCAGTCAACAATATGCTTCCAATTAGATGCTTTTTTACCTTCATTAGGAATAATGGAGGAGTCCACAAATTTTTTATACTCTTTTTGTAAGTTACGACCTTACAATCGGTTCTCCTTATCTACAAGTGATTAGGAAGGGTCCGCGAGCTCTCATGCGACAATAATGGTGCTGATGACAATGTTATTGGTAATGCAGACATTACCAACTCTTTAGGAAAATCAACTAGTTCGTCAAGTGAACTCCGACGTACTATCGGTATTGACTTGTTAATGCTGAATTTACAAGGAAGTAGAGGTGCTTGTACTTCAAAGGGTAAAACTAGTCGGAGTGCACATAAAAGGCAAAGAGTATGGAAAAAAATCTAAGTATTGAAGGCAATGGTGATGTAAATCTCAGAAAGTATTGGAAGGAAAATCGCCGCAAGAAAGGGAAGGATCTGCGGTGCCCGGGGGAGATGATGTGGTACATTTCACTCTTGTAGTACCATTGGCTTTACTAGCTCCAGTATGTGTATCACTGTCCACGGAGACAAGCTTCGGGATGGTCCGTAGTGTGGTGCATGCTTCCCTAATAGGTTCACTGAATTTCACTTCTCCAGATGGCGAGGTGAATACTTTCTTTTATTGGAGGGACCATCTCGGTGTGGAGAGATATCCTTTTTCCCTTGGTGCTGTTAGAAAGAAATGGGAGGAATATATGCCTAGGGAAGTTAATGAGTGTGTATATCCTCCTATGAAGAATATATGCCTAGGGACCATCTTGTGCTAGGATGCCTTTTATGAAAGAGTAGTTGGGGTAATTTCAAATGGTTATGGTTGAAAGAAAAATTATTAGCTGAGGCCTCCAGTAGGCTTACAATGAGGAGGAGATTAAGTGAAAAAAATTTGAGGAGACACTTGAATTCAATGAGCAGTCCTCGAATAAAGCTTGTGAGCAACTACACTAGGAAATGGAGTGCCAAAACAATACACTCAAACAAATTATTGTTTAATGAGAGGCAATGAGAAGAAAATAGAGAATGAGGTTAATCAACTAAAGGTAGTGAAGACAACATTAGAGGAGCAAATGAAGGAGATGGAAAAGAGACACATGCTAAAATAGAGTCCATAAAGAAAGAAAGTAGTGAAACCCTGAGAAACTATCAGATGTAGACAATGAAAATTCTTGAGAATTATCTACCTAAGCTGAAGTCAAAAATTTTTCTGCGTACTTAGACCGCTATAGAGCCTTTTGACGTTCGACATGTTGACTTTGATTCCTTGCGCAACCTTACAAACATCGAGTTGGGCGTTCACGTTTTCTCTTCTTTTGGTGAAAAATGGGAAGAGTTTGTGAAAGAATAGAGAGAATCAGGGGAATCAGGGAACCTTTCTTTCCTAGCGAGCTTGTGGGGACAAGTGTTACTTTTATTGAGGGGACAGGTTAAAAGGAAGGCAATGAATAAGAGGAGACTACCGCTACAACTGAACCTGTAGGGCTAGAGTAGTAGATTTATTTATATTTGTATTGATCTATGTTTTATTTTTTTTACTTTGCAAACTGAAGTTGACGTTGTAAACTCTAATTGTTTCTGACGCGAATGACACATCGAATGCATTTTGTTAGCTCATTCTACACTATCCTTAGTTTCTTTCACAACAACCTCGCAACAAATGTAACTGCGCTTTATCTATCCATCATATTTTTCCTTCACTTTGGAAATAATGCTACCAAGTAAAAATATGTTTCTTTCAAAATCGAGGTTATTGACAAATGATGTGTCTTATTCTATACGGAATTGATGCATTTCGCTATGTTTGTCGTTACGTACCCATATTGTAGACCCCCATTATACAATTAAGGTTACTGGTCGAAGGGTATGTTAGCAAGTTATTTCGTATTGCGATCGTTAATAGCCCAGAAGATTTCTAACATTTTATGAAAATGATGTTGAACGAGCTTGTACCCTGTCGAGAAAAGTAAATAGTTTATCCATTAATGTAAACACTGCCAAATAGTTAAACCATGATAGTTTAAATAGAGGGAAATACATACTCATGTTAATGACTTGTGCTTGTTGACTATCAGACTTACGTTGTCCATAGTAGTTAACAGCTAAATGTTTTAGACAATATCTATGGTGAGTGCGATCCCAAAGGCTTCCCTGCAGTTCAATCGTGGACAGTATTCTGGGGCCTCTATTAGAAATGGCTCACTTATTTAGTTGCGGGACAATATGCCATCTCAAGTTAGACAGGAAGAAATCTCAATCATTTGCCTTTTCTTTTGGCATTATTACAAAGGCTATTGGCAAGATTTTTTTTATTACCATCTTATGCCACAATAAATAACAACCGATACTAATATCTTCAGTACAGGAAAGTATCGTTGATTTGTACCAATGGCTTACAATACCGAAAAACTTGTCAACATTGGTTGAAAGTTTGGAAGAACTGATGGAAAACTCAATTCCCTTGGACCAAACGGTCTTAGTAATACGTAGGCTCTATTTGCAATTTGGATATGAAACTTGGTACCCACTGACTCAGTACCTGACAACATTTACACAAATTGTTATACGATGAGCCCTACTCATTATGTATGTTCTCTATGGCCTTCTATTTTGCGATTCACACCTTGTGGTACTACGACGTAATTGTATTAGCTATGGATATTGACAATTATAATCAGCATGAGAATCTAGAGGCTCAATTTTAGCATAACCATATTATATTTGAGATCATCTTCGAATCCAACTTTGGATGATCCTATCTAATACCTAGAAAAATATGAGTATTTCAAAATTAACAATTCAATACCACAAAATGTCTTTTTATTCATAGAAGCCATGATTTTCAATGGACATCTACTGTCTTGTGTTGTGCATTTAGCCTCGAATTTCTTCGATCAGGATTTTACAACATAAAAGTTTACCTCGTTCATTATGTTGTACTGTTTCACTGTTGCGACAAAAGCATCTTCAGAGGAAAACTCCTTCCCAGCTTCTAAATCACTAATATCCTATATGGATGTTCTGAAAAATCTAACCTACCTTTTATTGAAAGGTCCATATTATGTATGTAGGTCGGAGGTGAGTATGCCTTGAACTGCGGATCTTCTTCCGTAGCTTTGTCCGAACCTTCACCATTTGAACCTTCATCTTTTGGTTCAACTAGAATCGGATCTAGATAAAAAAAATAATGTAATTTTTGAATGATCTGGCCCGAACTATCGGATTGGGTCGTCATTGGATTTAGTGCCCTCTTTAATCTCAACCTCCTAGCATGTCAAGGGTTGGATGTCTCTTCACCAGTGGAGGCTGTAATGAGTACATCATCCCTTTTCGTATAGTTTTCGGTACAACCAAAATCACCTGTGGATTGCCTACCGGTGGAATTTGATACCATACCCCTGCGAGTCTTCCAGACGTAGAACATTAGACTCTCGAAGTTGAAATCAAAACCACTAACAAAGTGTTGTACTAAGGTGTCAAAGTCTCGATTATCGCCATGCCCTAACTGTTAAACGTTCTGTTTGCCACGATTGAAATCTAAGGATGAAACCGATTAGTGTCTTCTTATTGATGATTCCAGGATATCATAATGTGAGCTTTCTAACAAAGTTGTGAACCCACCGTACAACTATGTTGTTGGACTCTCAACTTCTTCTTTCATTCTAACCTCTCGAACTGGAACCAATGTCGAACTTCGATCACCTTTATCTGTGTTGACAAAATCTACATATAACTCGAGTATTGGTGATCCATTAGCTATATGTGTTCGGACCATTGAGTCGATCGCCATTAGGCCTTTGACATTAAAAACTTCATATTTGACGGGGTCCCTCAATGCTAAATATTTATAATTCAAGGACGATACTCTCATCCAAGAAGATCTGATGACTTTCCGCCTAATTTTTTCACAAAGATCGGACAATTGTATGTTTGGGTTGAAAGTTAACTATATTGTGTACGCTGATGAAAAAACGACCCCAACATCAATGCCACAAATTTTACTGTCGTAATAAATAATAGCATTAACTCGTCCACTCATTTCGAACCAAATAACCTGTTTCACATGTTTAAAACAAAACATTATGCAAAAATAGAGTAGTAATTATCGATTCACAACAAAAATCGAAGCTTACTTGAAATAGTTACGTGTTTACAAAAAAAAAATTCTTATGGGAACGTCTTGCGAAATTCACCTTCTTGGCTGCAAAAATATTATCCCAGGCAAAAGTTTTGTATATCGTAAAAAGTTTTCCTCACGAGAATCCTTCAGATATCCTAGGATTCCCGGATAATATTTTCAGGGCTTGCAAAAAATTTTACATGAATTTTTAAATAAAATGCTATTCTAATAAAAAAAACTTTTGCATGATATGTTGGAATAAGTTTTTTGTAAAAAAATCTACATTAGCTACCAAAATTATCTAAAATAATTATGTCAATTGGAATGTTTTTTTGTTGCATAATCATCATATATTTAACAGAAAAAATTAAAATATCACTCCAGTAAATTTAATAAATAATTTTATTAATGTTAAGAATTAGAGTTGAATTGGTAAATTCAAGAACTCAAGGGTTTTAACCCTCAAACATGAACATTATTAAAATGACCTAAACCCTAAACTTTTATCCCATGAATCCTAAAAGCATGTCTCTTAAAAAAATCTTAAAAACCCTAAATTATTTAGGAGAAAAAATAAAAAAATGTGTCCAACTAGATGAGTTTTACTGATAAAGCAGAAAAGCGCATTCAACTAGAAGCATTTTCTTTTTACTTATGCTTAAAACATGTCCAAATCAGTACGTTTTCCTTCAAACTACGCTAAAAGCGTGTTTTAAAAAATTGGCCTAATCCTACAAATATTCAAAAAACCAGCCTAATCCTTTAAATAATTAAAAAAACTGCATTTTCTCTTAATTCACCCTTTATTAAACATCCTTAAATAATATAATTATTTTATAAATTAAAAATATTTTAAATTAAATTAATATTGGATTAACTAAAACTTGGGGAAGAGTACAAAAACGAAAGATATGACGTTGTTTGGTTCTGAGCCCATTAATAACAGCAGGAGTACCAAGAAAGCTGCCTATCTTTTTTTTAATTCTAAATCTGTCCGTTTCTCTTGTGGATTTATTCCGATTTACAACCCCAACCATCTACAGGCAAAACAAAGAGAAGGACAAAGACCCAAACAGGTTTTAAATTGCAATAAATGGAAGTGGATATCATAACAATTATTGTAATTATTTTTTTTGCATAATTTAATGTAAAAAAATCATATTAACTTTTAATCTTAAAACTGCGTTCAATTTCAATGCTTCTAAAATATTTTATAAAGCAATATCTCAATTTTAATATATATCCACAATGAAAAGAAAATAAAAAAATAATAATGGCATAATATTAGATTAGGAAGCAATTTAATCCTACAATCAAAGTCAATACCCAACTGATATATAATTTGTTTGGCTTGTCTTATCCCTAAGACATTATGTCTATAAATTGAATACCCATGTAATGCTATTGCTTCACCTCTCTTTCCTAACTATTCCTCCCTCTCAATGCATCTCTAAATTCTCTCTCTCTCTCTTTTTACATGAGCCTTTTGACTCTCAATTTCCTTCAAACTTGCAAACCAGTGAGAGATGAATTGAAAGAGTTAAGTATGAATTCACAGAAAAGAGAAGTGGGGACATTTCTTTCATTTTCTTTTTGGTTTCTTTTGTAAACAGCTTCAAGTGATCCATTTCACACAAATGATAGATTTGTTGCAGTAAAGCTGTACTGTTTTCCCTTTTAGTTATTTACCTGGGCTATTTGTTCCACTTCTTTGGTAACTTCACCTGTCCTCTAAGCTCACAGCATTAGAAAGCAGGGCTTTCGAATTTATTATTCATTTAAATATTAAAAAATTACAACAATATTTTATATTTTAAATTTTGATAAAAAAATTATTAATAAATAATCATTCAGATCAAAATATAGTTTTCAGTTCAATTTATATGTCATATTAATCCTATTTTTGACATTAAAAACTCTTAATTAAACATTTAAGAATTCTATATTAAATAATTAAACATTTATATGTCCTCAAGTCAAATATGAACATTGAAAGGAAAGGAGATTTCTTTCAGGAAATAATAATTGTTGAACATATATGTATATAATCCAAAGCTGGAAAATAAAAACCGATTTTGTTTTTAAATATTAAGGTCTTAAAATTTATTTTATAAATAAGTTTTAAATAAAAAATTGTATTTCTTAAATATTATCATATTGTGGAGCCGGCAGTTGAAGAAGAAAAGCAAGTAGATATATACATTCTCATCTAGGACTTGGCTACTTTTACAATTTCAACGATGAACTTCTTATCAACATTTATGATAAGGTCAAAGTTTACTTTTGTTAACACACATCAAACCTACTTACAAATCTAAATTAATGAGATATTAATTAAGGAATTTAATTTAAGCTTGGTTGGAATCTTAATGCTTTAATTAATTTTCATTGTAAATCTACTAAAATTATTTTGCTACTACGTGATGTTTGGAAATAACGTTTTCATATTTATAATAATCGTGCCACAAAGTCTCTCCGAATACTTGATTTTTGTTGTTTTGCTTTAGGATTTTAGGGTTTTCTTGTTTATTGTCAATTTCGATAACCTAACTCCAATAGAATTTAAGGATGGTAAGTGAGAGAGTGCATTTTCTGTATACAAAAAGAATCTGGCAATGCTCCTTACCATACTTTTTCTTATTAAACTTTAAAATTCCCATTATTTGTCTAGTTTATTACTAAAACATTGTACATGTGAATAACTTACTTTAAATAATTAAATTAGTAAAAGTAAAAATGATAAAAAATTGATTTAATCAATTAAAAATTATAAAGATAGAGATTATTAAAAATGGTAAAATTATATTTTTATTATTATAAATATTACAATTTAATTTCTATCTCCTAAAATTTTTTTTAACTTTAGCCCTGATTTAAATTTAGTTTCCCTTAAAGATGGTATATGTACCATTTCAAAAAAATCTTGTTTTAATATATAAAAATGGTAATGCATTAATCAATGCATATACGAAGATTAAGAAGAAACAGTATAAGTGAAATTGAAGAGAATAAAATGAATTTGATGTATTAAAAAAAAATCCTATTCATTGAACGACAGTGTATTTATATACATGAATGAAAAGTAACTGACTAACCATGCCTACAACTAACCAACTAACTTCGTTATAAATACATTAAAGGTGAAGAACAAGTTTTCTTTAGGAGACCTAAAAATTGGCTGAGGATTCTTGCATTTGAGGATATTTCTCATCAATGGCTTTAATGAATAAAGGCTTATTTAAACCAAAGATATTAGTTTAAGGGTATTTAGCATTATTAGGTTTTTCAATGTTTGAATTTAAGGAATATTGGATTTCTAAAGGAATACAAAAACTCTAAGGGCATTATTAAGTTGTTGGGCATGTTAGAATTTTTTATATTTTTTAATGTGGGCTTCCTGTGCTTTTATATTCTTCCTTGCTTCAATGGCTATAGTTATGGGTTGAAGGTGTACCTTATTAATCACTTTTTAAAAGTAAATCATCAACACGTGTAAAATTAATTAATTAATCATAGAACCTTAGGCTTATAGAATAGTAATTAAAGAGTTATTTAAGAGATTGAGTGTAATAATAAAATATATTAATTTTTTAAAAAAATTAACTTTAAGATTGAAATTTGAAAATAATATTATTGACAATTAAAATTTTCTTTTTTTTTCAAAAGTGGAATGACTATGAGATAAGATACTTGATACTTGAGTTAGTATTAGCTGGTAAAAAGGATGGTCGTAAAAGTGATCTCTCGAATATCGTGCGTGTTTTAGATTCTGTAGTAAAACGCGCGGTTTCTTAACTCCATGTCGCATAGACGCGCGTTTCAGCAGCAGGGGTTTCTTTTTAAGGACAGCCAGTTCCTTTGTTTCATGAATTGCAGCATTCTTGGATCAGTTCTTTGTTTCTTCTTCCTGAAATGGTTAGCTTTCTTCTTTTTCCCCCTTGACTCTTATAAAATTCAATTTCAGATATGGCGGCTTTAGGTGTTTTATACTAATACTAGTGTTTAGTTACTTGTGCTTTTGTTGGGTTCCAACTTACTATCGTTTTCGTTTCTTTTTTTTTTTTGTGTCGTTCAAATAGGATCCAGAGAAGCAGGATGTCATTAAGTTCATCTTATACCTCATGCTCTTGGAAGTTGAAATGAGAAAGAAGAGAGAGAAAACGGAGGAGATGGAAAAGCAGCTAAGGGCCGATCGAGCTGCACTGGAAGCTATGGAAAATAAACGTTTGATGCTTATGAGTGAGAGGGATGACAAGATCGCAGAGAAAAAAACTGTGGACAAATTGGTTGCTGATTTTCTTCGAGCAGATGCTAACGGCGATTTTGAGGCGCAGAAAGCTATGGAGAACCAGATTGTAGCTTTGATCAGCCGTGACGCCGGCGACACGGGACCATCTGGAGGCGGCGGTTAGGTAAAATAAAAACCTAAATCAAAATTCAATTTTATGACTTGTTTGATCCAGATTAACCAGTTGTGGTAAAAAAAGAAAACGAAAAAGGGATAAAATCTTTCTCCAATCAAAGTTGGATAGTGCAGAGGCGATTCTCTGGTGGCACGTGCCCCAACCCCTAAAATGATAAATTACGATTTAAATTCTCTAAATTCTTTTAAAATTTTAAATTAGTATAGATAAAATTACATTTTAACCTCCCCTAAAATTATAAAAATTTAATTTAATACTTTAAAAATTATAACAATATAGATTATAAAATTAAAATTTCATTCCATCTTTTAAAAAATTGTTCTCACTTTACCCCTGAGTAGTGATTTTATGGTTGTTGTTAAGTGTAGGATGATTGAGGCGGGTGACGGCGAGTGATAACTACTAGAGTCGGCGGTGACTACGGCTGGGATGACGTTAAATAAGGGTGATGCTGGATTTTACCATTATCATGAAAAATAAAAGACCTCGTTTTAACTATGTTTAAAGCACTACATACGCATTTTCCTTGTGTTTAATTTAGACGTTTTAAAAGCAATGCTTTGTGTGAGTTGGCGGTGAAAACAAAAATGGATTTTAGAGTCATAAGTACAGTATATGTGTACTTTATAAAAAAGAGATTGGTTGTAGCTGAAGTGGACTCATGTTGGATTGGTTGTAAGTGATTAATGGGTTTTGAATTTTGATGCGGATGGGTTTGGAACTAAATACAGGAATTATATTCAAAATTAGAATATATAGCTAATTGATCCCATGATTGTTTTAATTGGGTTGTGTTGGTGACATAATTATTTATTTTTTAAATAATTGATCATGGAAGGTTTTAAATATTTAAAGCATATTTCAGTAATCAATGCGTTGAAATTAATTTAAGGACAAAAATGGAATTTAATTAATATATACCTATTGGACTTGATTTTTTAGAATTAGCATGTTTAACTCTTTCGAGAGATGCTCAAACGGATGCTTTGAGGGAACAAAAAAAAAAGCTTGGGCTATCAAAACAATTTCCTTAATTTTATTATCTTAGCCACTGTACCTAAAACCTCTGTACATACGCCGATTTAACAATCCAAGAAATAGTTAATAGTTTACAAAATAAAAAAATAAAAACAGTTAATAATTTACCTAAAAGCATTCTATCCTTAGATTAGTATGCTAATATGCTAATCAAGATCCATATCCATCGTCCAAAACCACATGAGAGTTAATGAATATGGGCTAAGGGATTTAGCCATCTAAGTCCAAGGATATTCAGCCTAATGGAGAAGATTAATGGTGAATTAATTAGTTAATGGACATGTGAAGCCTCCGAGCTAATATCAATGAGATAAAGCCCAAGGATTGATCAAAGATTAAGAAATCAGTGAAACTAGAGCTAGACCCCAAATAAATCACAATCTTTACCTCTAAATTATATGTTTTTATTATTATCTATATCTATTTTATAGTCTATGTTTGAAGTTATCCCTTTAAAAGGATGAGATTTTTTTATCTTGTTGTCAATTTCAATCCTAATTCTTTTTGAAAGCTTTAGAAAATTAATTTTTAGAAATTCAGGTGAAACCTAAGACCCTAAGTAGATGAAGAAAATTAGAGGGTCAATTACAACATATCATGCGGCAAGTCAAAATTATTGTGGGTCAGTTAAATTTATCATGGTGAAAATGACGATTATGTGTATCGAAACTTTTTTGGAACTTGACTTTTTATTTTATAAAATGAAAATGGAGTCGCCACCAATCTTTTTTAATTAGGTATAATTGGATCACCTCAAAACTTAGTCACTTTAATAAAATGTTAGGTTTATTAAAACGATGATTTTCGGTTTACAAAATCTAGGAAATGGGTTCAGGAGTCGGTTACGTATGAGGAAGGATTAGCACCCTCATAACACTGAAAATTGGCACCTAGTTGATTACTTGATGTTTTGATGTCAAAAATTGAAAATTCAAAAATAATTTAAAATGTAATCTCTCTTTGCATGATGTTATTTGATTAAAAAATCGTTAATTAATTAAATTTGATGGAAAAGACCTTCTTATTTTGAGTTAATCGAGAAGAAAAGATTATACCCCGTAAGATCTTGAAAATAACGAACATTGTCTCGGTTTCAATTATTTTTTTATACGCTTACCCTAAAAAATGGATAAATGTATGTAACATAATTTACAATGTACGATGATGACAAAATTTTTTGCATTAACAAAATAAGCATAACATACAATAAAATAATGGCAAAAAATACAATAGCTACATAGGTACAAACAAAATAACATTATAATGAAATAATAAAAAAATAAAATGATTGTAGTAAAGGTAATGAGGGTAAAATAGTAAATGACTATAACATGATAATAATAGTAATAATAATCATATCTAATGATAAAAAATAAAATTAAAAAAAATACTCAAGGATGTAAATAAAACTGCATAATTATAGAGGGGCAAAAATATAAATAATCATAAAATAAAAGTGTTGGAAATAATAAAATAACAAATAAAAAAATAAGTAGGCAAAGGACTAAATTGAAAGCTAAAAGAAATTCTAAGCATAAATTAAAAAAACAAACAAAGCAAATAAAGGATTAAATCAAAACAAAATAAAAAGTACATAACTTAATTTAATAAACAGGGGACTAAATCAAAATTATAACAAGATTTTAAGGTATAAATAAATAAAACAATAAATAAATAAATAAATAAAACAATAAATAAAGGGTTAGATTAAAATATAATAAAAATGCAAGGACCAAAAGGGAAAATAAGTCATCCCCAGTACACGTGTCACTCCCCAAAGGGTCAATAGTCTAAGGACTAAAGTGAAATCAAATTAAAATTAAATGGTGAAATTGAAAAGAAAATGAAAAAAAATCAAAATTTGAACAAGATTAAATAGTGCCTAAAAGCAGAAGGACTTGGGTAGCAATTAGACCCTCCATTTTGAAAACATGCAGATCTTAATGGAATAGGGGTCATGTCATTAGGTTAGCCTTAAACGACGTCGTTTTGGGCGTCTGAAGTCAAGCCCAAAACGACGTCATATCAGAACACTATATAAGTAAAAAAAAACAAAAACAAAATCATTTGGGTCAGTTTTTAAACAAAAAAAAATTCCTTCTTTCTTTTTCCTCTGAAACCCTTTTAGGCCGGCCATAAGGTCTGGCGAACCTTCGCCGTGGCCATCAGTCATTGGTGACAGCGACCGCCATCTTCAGTGGCTTGAAAATTGAAAAAAAATATCCTTTTGACTCTCTTTTCAAGTGGAACTCTGATTTGGGGTTAAAACCCCTAAAAATTCAGTCAAAATTCAACAAAAAAGAGAAACATTTCGGTTTCTTCACCCTTTTTGACATGGCCTTAGGCAAATCCCTAGGGATTTGGAAGCCTTTCAAGCTAGAAGGGACCACCAACGATGATGGTGCAGGAAAACAAAAAAAAAATCTCTCATTTCTTTTTTGTTTATTATATATATGTTCTTCAAAAATAAAAGAAAATAAAAAACAGTAAAGAGGACAACTTTTTGTTTGAACTTTTTTTTTTGGCATTCTATTTCTTTTCTTTTTTTTTTTGTTTACAATAGTTTTCGGCTTTCATAGCCAAACATATATTACAAAATATATGTTTTACTTTTCTGTCTCTCTGTTTTCTTGCTTTTGTTTCTTTGCTTCTGTGTTTCTACTTTTTTCCTTTTTTGCAGGTGTCTGTGGTAGTCAACAGTGATGGGAAACCACGCCTTGCCATTTCAATGAAAGGAGGGCAGACCTCTGGCGGCGTACCTATTGAAATGGTGAGGGCATAGGAGCGAGGGTAGCTGGAGGCTTAAAGGAATTAGGGTTTTTTATTTTAGGTTTAAGGGATTTGGGCTTAGGCTTAGGTAATTGGGTATTTAGGTTTTGTATTTGGGTAGTATAGACTGTTAGAGACTTTTATTTGTTTTGGTTTACTTTTTTTTCTGTTTTATTAGAGCCGGACAAAATTTGGTCTTTACAGCTGCCCCTCTTTGCTCATTGTTGTGTAACAGGAATAGAGCAAAGACTTTAAAGGATGACCAATTTTGTCTGTCGTGCTGAATCTCGATTTCTCTGGTGCTTCTCTTTTTCAAGTAGCCCACTCTTTCAGTCCATTAGGTACTTTAGTTCACTGTATCTTCTTCGCTATAACTTTAGGAAGGCAGAATTTAGTGTTATAGTTTTATCTTACTCCATTGTAACTTCAAAGAGATAAGATTTATTTTTGTCGTTTCAATTCGACCCACTACAACTTCTGGGGTATAAGATTTGTAGCTTCACCTTACTCCATTGCAACTTTAGGGAGATAATATTTTCTATGGTAGATTCAATCTAACCCACTGTAACTTCAAGGATATAGGATTTGTAGCTTCAATCTACTTTACTATAACTTCAGGGAGATAAGGTTTGCTATGGTAGATTCAATTCGACCCACTGCAACTTCATGGGTATAGGATTTGCAGCTTAAATCTACTCTACTACAACTTTAGGGAGACAAGATTTGCTATGCTAAATTCAATCTGACCTGCCGAAGCTTTAGGGGTATAGGATTTATAGCTTAAATCTCCTCCACTGCAACTTCAGAGAGATAAGATTCGCTATGGTAGATTCAATCCGACCCACTACAACTTCAAGGGTATAGGATTTGTAGCTTCACCTTACTCTATTGCAACTTCAGGGAGATAATATTTGCTATGATAGCTTCAATTCGATCCGCTGCAACTTCAGGGGTATAGGATTTGTAACTTTAATCTTCTCCACCATAATTTTAGAGAGATAAGATTCACTATGGTAGATTCAATCTGACCCACTGCAACTTCAGGGGTATAGGATTTGCAGCTTCATCTGCTCCACAATAACTTTAGGGAGATAAGATATGCTATGGTGATTCAATTCGACCCACTACAACTTCAGGGGTATAGGATTTTTAGCTTCATCTACTACACTGCAACTTCAGGTAGATAAGATTCGCTATGGTAGTTTAAATCTGACCCATTGCAACTTTAGGGTATAAAATCTGTAGCTTCAATCTGCTCCACTACAACTTCAGGGAGATAAGATTTACTATGGTGGATTTAATTCGACCCATTTCAACTTCAGGGGTATAGGATTTGTAGCTTTAATCTGCTCCACTACAACTTTAGGGAAATAAGATTCGCTACGGTAACTTCAATCTGACCCACTGCAACTTCAGGGGTATAGGGTTTGTGGTTTCACTGATCTGTTACATCGTTCTCTGAGGGACAGGGCTTATAGAATCCATTTCATAGGCCTATTTTATGCCAAGTGATTAGGATGTTATGATCAGAATTAATCAAATGCTCCTAACTGGATGTATATGAATGATATTTGTATGAATGCAGAATGTCATTTTCGAGAATGATCCCTTTTTAGTGCTTAGGTTGACATTGCTCGTTGTTCGTAAAGATTCTATCACCTATTTTGACCCCTTTTTTGGCATAAAAACCGATTTAGAGCCCAAAATCTTCAAAATAAAATAAAATAAAACTCTAAATGAAAGAAAGCCTTTCAGCTTGTACCATTTGCCATTGCAGCCCTTGACCGAATTCTAGAGGATTCGACGGCCTTATGAACCGTTGGTGGCCCCAACGGCGACACCCCGATGAAACAACAGGTAAAAAATAAAACTTTATTATTCTTATTTATTTTATATTTTTTCGAATATGTAATCACCATTTTTTTAATATGAATTTTCCTCTTTTTTTTTGCATTTGATTTCTCCGTAAGGAAAATTTATATTGATTTGGTCATGGCTTTTATAGCCGAAAAGTTATAATATTTTTATGTTCTACTGCTACTATTTCTCTGCTCTATTGTTGCGTGTTTGTTCTTCTTTGTAGGTGATGGTGGTAGAAGTGTGTTAGACGACAAACTTACCGATGTGGAGAAGTGGCACAAGGAAAGCATGCGGCTAGGGTTTGTTCTCTTTATTTTTTTTTTGCTGAAAATAGTTTAGTTTTTGGGCCATTTGGGCCATTAGGGTTTTTTAATTTTTTTGGGTTTTGTAATTTGTAAAATTGGGCCAACATATTTTGTAACTGGACTTTTGATTTATTATTTTTTTGGTTTTATTATTTTTATTTGGTTTCTGTTTCGGGTCGGGTAAATTGGGTTTACTACAACTGCCCCTCTTTGCTTGTTGTCGTCTAACGAGAATGAAGTAAAGACTTTTAAGAAGGACCAATTTTGTCCAGTCTCGCCGAATCTTAGCTTCTTTTAGTGCTTCTCTTCTTCAAGTAGCCTCATTCCAACTCACTGTATCTTTAGGGGTATAGGAATTGTCGCTTTGATCCACTCTTCCGCAACTTCAGAGAGATAAGACTTATAGCTTCGATCCATTCCACTGCAACTTCAGAGAGATAAGTCTTGTAGCTTCAATATGCTCCGCTGTAACTTCAAGGAGATGAGATTTGTGTCTTCAATCTGCTCCACTGCAACCTCAGGGAGATAAAGTGTGTAGCTTTAATCTGCTCTGCTGCAACTTCAAAAAGATAATATTTGCTATTTTTAACCTACTCCACTGCAATATCAGGGAGATAAGGTTTGCAGCTTTAATCTGCTCCACTACAACTTCAAGGAGATAAGATTTGTAGCTTATCTTCAATCTGTTCCATAGCAACTTCAGGGAGATAAAATTTGTTTATTTTTAACCTACTCCACTGCAACTTCAGGGAAATAAGGGTTATAGCTTTAATCTGCTCTACTGCAACTTTAGAGAGATAAGATTTGCTATCTTCGATCTACTCCACTGTAACTTTAGGGAGATAAAATCTATAACTTCAATCTGCTCCACTGCAACTTTAGGGAAATAAGATTCGCTATTTTCAGTTTGCTCCACTGCAACTTCAGGGAGATAAGACTTGTAACTTCAACCTGCCCCACTGCAACTTCAGGGAGATAAGGTTTATAGCTTTAATCTTCTCTACTGCAACTTCAGAGAGATAAGATTTGCTATCTTCTATCTGCTCCACTGCAACTTCAGGGAGATAGGATTTGTGGCTTTAATTTGCTCCACTGTAACTTCAGGGAGATAAGATGAAATTTTATTGGGAGCAAAGCTCAAAATGAATTAATCAAGATAGCAAATTTTGCTAAAATATAAAATGAATAAGATGAAAATAGATGCCCCAGATATCGTAGTATGAGCTTCTCTACACAAAACTTCTCGAGAACCCTTTGAACTTGATACGTGTTTTAGAAGACCTCAAAGACTTTATTGATGCCCTAATATGTAGCATCTCTCCTTCTTGTTAATTCAGAGAGGACAAGACTACCACATGCCTCATCTTTGATCAAAATTTGAATTGCTCTTTCCTAGGTTTTTAATTCAAAACCCATTTAGTCTCTAGGCGTCCTTTGCGGGTTTTCACCTTGACCTTTCCCTTTTTGTTTTAGGTAAAGTAATTCTTGACTGAGTCTGAATTCACAGGATTGGGCAAGCTTTTGCCATCCATTTCATCAAAATCAACGCTCCTCCAGAAAATGCCTTCTTTACCATATAAGGTTCTTCCCAGTTTGGCATCCACTTTCTTATGAAATCCTTGAAATAGTTCAATATTAAATCCCCTTCATGGAATTCTCTGGGATGAACCTTTTTATTGTAAGCTCGAATCATTCGCTTTTGGTACATTTGACCATGACGGATGGCTTTTAACCTTTTTTTCTTCAATCAAGTTTAGCTGATCATATCGGGATTGGATCTATTTTGTTTCATCCAACTTCAATTCTACCAAAACTCAGAGAGACGGGATCTCAACTTCTATGGATAAAATTGCCTCCATTCCATAAACTAAAGAGTAAGGCATTGTCCCGGTTGAAGTCTTGACAGATATTCGATAAGCATAGAGGGCGAATGGTAACTTCTAATGCCAATCTTTATAAGTCTCAATCATTTTCCCCACGATTTTCTTAATGCTCTTATTGGCCGCTTCCACTGCACCATTCATTTTTGTGCGATATGGTGATGAGTTGTGGTGTTTGATCTTGAACTGACTGCAGACATCTAATATCGTGCTGCTGTTCAGATTTAGTGTATTGTCAGATATGATCCTTTCTGGCATTTTATATCGACATATAATCTCTTTCTTTAGGAACTTGTTGACTGCTGACTTCGTGAAATTGGCATATGAAGCGAATTCTACTCATTTTGTAAAGTAATCGATGACCATAAAAATAAACCGATGCCCGTTAGATGCTTTGGGTGAGATTGGCCCAATGACATCCTTGTCTCACATAGAGAAAGACCATAAAGAAGTCATAACATGAAGAGGTTTATGTGAGGGAGGTACATGAATTTTATCTCCATAAATTTGACATTTATTGGCATAACTGATACAATCTCCTTCCATAGTGGACCAATAATACCCGAATCTCATTATTTGTCTGGCCATTGTAAAACTATTGGCATGTCTTCTACAAACACCGTTTAGACTTCTTCCAAGATTTTCTTAACCTCAACAGTGTCCACACATCTTAATAGCACCTAATTCTTTCTTCTCTTGTATAGGATCTCCCCATTTAAGACATAGTCACTAGCCAGTATTCTTAGCATCCTTTTTTCATTCTCAATTGATTGGTTAGGGTATTCACGATTCTTCACATATCGCAGTATATCATGGTATCAAGGATGATCATTCTTTTCTTTTTCTTTGATGTTGTAACAATGAGCTAGAGTCTCATAAATACTCATCTGGATAGATTTTACATCCCCTTGTTTATTCATTTTGACCATGAAAGCTAAGGTAGGTAGGGCATCAACCATTTTATTTTCATCTCGTGAGAGATAGCAGAAGGTGATGTCATCAAACTCTTCAATTAGCTCAAAAATTAGCCTTCGATAATTGATCAATTTGGGGTATCTCGTCTCCCATTGACCTTTGAGTTGATAGATCATTAATGCAGAATCCCCATATACTTCTAGCACTTTAATCTTGTGTTCTATGGCTGCAAGGATACCCATGATGCATGCTTCATATTCTGTCATATTGTTCGTGTAATCAAAATTCAATTTACTAGTGAATGAATAACGATATTCGTTTGGGGATATCAGGACTGCCCCAATTCTGTTACCCACATCATTCGAGGCTCCGTCAAAGTTTTCTTCAATGGTTGCAACATACATTAGATCTTCATTCGGGAAATCAAAGTTCAAGGCTCGTAATCTTTTAGAGCTCTACTGGCCAGAAAATATGCTATTGCGCTCCCTTTTATAGCTTTCTGATTCACATAAATTTGGAAAGCAGAATTTCCCACTAGGTCATTCTCCATTCAAAGCAACCGACTCCACCATGTATTTTAGAGGGTCCAGTTCTTAGATGAGCCAAGTTGCATGGTACAACATGTACTATCTCAGTCTTCGGGTTGTCCAGATCGAGGTGCGACACAACTTCTCAATTGGCGAATATCTTGTCTCACATTTAGTGAATTTCTTACTGAGATAGTATATCTCTCTTTCTTCTTTCTGACTCATCATGTTGACCATGCACGTATCCCGTGGAATTCCTGAACACTGTTAAGTACAATATCAGTGGCTTATTTGGGCTGGGAGGCGTCAGCACTAGGGCATTGGACAAGTAATGTTTAACCTTGTCAAAAGTTTTCTGACATTCCTCATCTCATACACCTGGATTGTGTTTCTTAAGGAGATGGAATATGGGGTCACATTTCTCGGTTAATTGTGAAATGAGCCTAGCGATGTAATTTAATCTTCCTAAGAAAACTCGAACCTTCTTTTGGGTACGAGGCGGAGGTAACTCCTGTATAGCCTTAACTTTATCTGGGTCGATCTCGATCCTCTTTTCACTGACTACAAATCCTTGCAATTTCCCCGACCTAGCCTCAAAGGTATATTTTGCTAGATTGAGTTTTAGCTGAAATTTTCTCAACCTCAAGAACAATTTCCTCAAGACTTGTATATGCTCCTTTTCTGTTTGGGACTTTGCGATCATATCATCAACATAAACATCAATCTCTTTTTTCATCATATCATGAAACAGGGCTATCATGGCTCTTTGATACGTCGCCCCTGCATTTTCAGTCTGAATGGTATCACTTTATAGTAAAATGTTCCCTACATGGTTACGAATGTTATTTTTTCCATATCTTCAGGATGCATTTTAATTTGGTTGTATCCGGGGAGACCATCCATGAAAGAGAATAGTGAGTAACCTTCCCATCTTTTTAGGGATGGGGACGATATTGGCTACCCATTCTGAGTATTACTTCTTGACCTCTTCTTTTATTTTTAACAGGACGTCGGGCTTCATCCTTCAGAGTTTCTGTTGAACTGGTTTGCATTCTTCTTTTATAAGGAGTTGGTGCACCACAATATCAGTATTGAAATCAGGCATGTCTTGATACGACCATGCGAAGACATCTTTAAATTCTTGGAGTAACTCAATAAGGTCTCGCTTTGTTTCTGCAGTGATGCAAGCTTCAATCTTCACCTCTTTTTCCTCTCTTAAGCTCACAATTTCCACTGATTCTTTGTGAGGTAGGATCTGTTTCTCCTCTTATTCTATCATCCTTAACGAATTAAGAAATAGATTACAATATTGCTTATCTTCAAAGTCCTGAGGTTCCTCTAGACACATATCTTGCTCAAAAGGAGATTCTAAGTTTGTAGCAGCTTCGCTTATATCATTGATATCTGGAAACCTATTATAGGAATGAATGAGGACCCAAAGAACAAATAAATCTAAGGATAATTATTTGTGTGGTATGAATATGAATGAAATGAAAAAAAATAGAAGAATATTTGCCAAATGGGACAAAAAAGAAGCATTGTTTTTATTGAAACAAAAAATAGTAGACATGTGCCTTTTTCATAAAAGGATTCCTATTGCTCTCAGGCTTAAAGCAGCAGTGTGTTTTGAATATTACTCTGAAATGGGCATGAAAACTACAGGGATCTCCTCCACAGTCTAGTTGTTCAGAATACTTCTGGGATGTAGGAACAAATTCTTGATAGATTTTTTTAGTTTTAGTTCTCTTTCCAAACCTCAATATTTCAAAGAATTCTAAATTTTTGTTATCCATCAGGTTCTGTACCAGAGTACTGAACTCAACACACTTCTGGATTTCATGAAACTTATTGCAGCAATGAAATGTAATGTTAATGAATGGAAAAGATGCATACAAAAAGGCGTTGATTTTAGTTCAATTTCATTAGAATAATTTTACTAGAAAACAAGTTTCTTTACATAAAGCGAATACATATACGTCCTCGCTTTCACACTCAAAACTTTAACTTTCCCAAGAAATAAAGCCAATTCTCGGCCTCGATTTGACTCCGATTCATATTTCAGGCTTTGAATGGCTGGGGTCTGCAAGTGGTCAATCACTTCTTGTACTCGGACCAAAGCTTCACTTATAACGTGGTCCACATCTCTGACCTGCCCCTCTCACAGGCTGTCACCTTTCTCTTGTTGCTTTTTCTTGGACCATATTCGTGCGGCTATGTTGTTTTCCAGTTTATCAAAAAACTTATTTTTCATGACAAGATCTCTATTTAGCAACCAAATATGAATCAACACCTTTTTTATGATGAAAATGCAATACAATCACAGTAAAAACAAAACGAAACAAGTTAGTATACTTCATACAAAGCTAGAATTTAAAGCAAGCAAGAAATAATAAATAAAATACCTATTCAGGTGACTACAAGAGGTTCGATATGGTTCTACCTAGGGTAGGCTTTTAGGGTTCATTATACATGGTTCGGTTCTAAAGTAAGGGTACCTGGACCGGAAAATTTCTCAATCTTTACCCATTATAGGCTCATCGGACCGAGTTCAATTCAGGGGAATATATTTCCCTATGGCTATACGGAGATGAAAATTTCACGAAGACACAGGTACGAATGTATTCCTAAAGCAATCCGCTATCCTATACGAAGGTGAAGACCTCACGAAGGAATAGTTTCTCACTCCCACTTAAGAAGGGTAAAATCAAACGGTTATACAAATGCAATATGCCAAAGTATCCCAAGACTTGAACCAATAAAGCAAATATATCAAAATGGTATAGGCCATAAAAATGAAATGCAACGAAAAGATCGTAAATTTAAACCAATTTATCAATTTTCGGCAAAAAGACAAGAAATAATCAACTCGTGGCTTGATTCTCTTATTTGGTCCCCAGTGAAGTCACTAAGCTGTCGAAACCATTTTTTTTGAAAGGTCGACTTTTTATTTAAAAAAACAAAAATGAAAATGAGAGTCACCACTGATATTTTTTTATGAGGTGTGATCAGGTCACGTCGTAATTTGATTATTTTAATAAGAGATTTGATTTATTAAAGGAATGTTTTTTGGTCTACGAAAATCCAGAAAATAGGTTCGGGAGTTGGTTACGTACGAGGAAAGATTAGCACCCTCGTAATACCCAAAATTGATACTTAGTTGATTAATTAATGTCTTAGTGTCGAAAGTTGAAAACTTGAAAAGAAATTTAAAATACGATCCTTTTTTGTATCATGTATTTTCTGATAAAATCTCTTGAATTAATGAAAACGTAAAAGGACATCTTTTCTCGAAGTAATAAAAAAGCCGTACCCCGTAAGTTAGGATACAACATCTTGAATCCCTAAAAATAAGCTTTCCTTTTGTTTGAATCATTTAATCGAATCTCATGTATTTTAATTTTAAAAGGATATTCGGTTATTTAGGTTCAATGAGAAAATCGAGACCTCGTAAGTTAGGGCACGACCTCTTAAATCTCTAAATACGAACATTGTCTATTTTTTAAGATTTTCCCTTTTGCAATAATAACAAATGTGAAACTTAAAACAATAGGTACTTGCCTTATTCGAGGGTATAATATAAAAACAATTTATGGATAAATAAGTTTAAACGCAATTTTTGACGTGATTTCAAAGAAATAAGATAAAATGGTGATGTAGAAAATGGAATGATAATATAAGAATGAAATGTCGTGTTAATAAATGACAATAATATAAATTACTAATAAAACATCTCATGATACATATAATGGCGATAATCACATAATATATATACTATTTTAATACTAACATGAACACCCAAAATAAAATAAATAATAAAATAGATAGTAACAATAATAAGAACAATAAAATGTACAAATAAAAAAAATAAATAGTCCAATTTTCGAAAGTATATAAAAAGGGGGGTAATAAATAAATAGATGAATAGGTAATAATAAAATAATGTTAATAATAATGAAATCATAAATAAAATAAATAATCAATGAAAGAAAATGAAAATGTTAAAAATGAAGGAATAATAAATAAACGAATACAAGGATTAAAATAATAAATAAATAAATGAATGAATAATATATAAATACGTAAATGAACAAATAAATGAATAAAATAAAAGGAATAATGAGTAAATGAACATGTGAATAAGTGAATAAATAAAAGAATTAAAATAAAAAGGCTTAATTGTAACTTAAGCGAAATTAAAAGGACAGATTGAATAAAATAAAATAACAAATGGGCTAATTTGAAGCTTAAATTAAACTTTAGGGGAGAAATCGAGGTAAACATAAAATAAAGGACCATATCGTAACGCGCGAATAAAAGGGGGGACCAAATGGAAAATCATCCATGTCCTCCAAAATGCGCAGCTCCAAGGTGGACTGAAATGAAGTAAAGCCGAAATTACAAGGCCAAATTAAAAAGAAAAAAAATGGGACGAATTAAAACATCACTAAAAAGTAGAAGGACTGAAAGGGTAAATAACCCATTTATTAAAAACATGCGAATCCTTCTTGTTTGCGGGTCGGGTCGATTTGATCCGGCTCAAAATGACGTAGTTTTGGGACCTTTCTAACCTCTCCAAAACAACGCCGTTTTGGCACCTTATATAAACAAAAAAAAAAACTTAAAAAAAATCATTTGATTCCTCATTCTAAAAAAAAAAAAGACTCTCAACTCTCTCTTAGCCCTTAAAGCTCTGGCTGTTGGTCCGGCTAGTCGCCGCCACGTCGACTACCGATCACCGGCGACGGCGCCGCGTCCACGATGGCATGAAATTGCCCCAAACCCATTTTGACCCTTTTTGTGGCATAAAAACCGATTTAGAGCCCAATATTTTCAAAATAAAATAAAAATAAAACTCTAAAAGGAAGAAAGCCTTTCGGCTTCCATCGTTTGCCATCGCGGCCCTTGGCTGAATCTCACAGTATTCGACGGCCTTGCGAATCGACGGTGGCCCCAGCGGTGACACCCCGACAAAACAAGAAGTGAAAAATAAAACTTTATTATTCTTATTTATTTTATATTTTTTAGAATTTGAAATCACCCTTCTTTTTTAATATGATTTTTCCTTTCTTTTTTGTATTTGATTTCTCCGTAAGGAAAATTTACATTGATTTGGTCATGGCTTTTATAGCCAAAAAGATACAATATTTTTATGTTCTGTTGCTACTGTTTCTCTGCTCTGTTGTTGCGTGTTTGTTCTTCTTTGCAGGTGATGGTGGCAGAAGGGTGTCAGATGGCAAGCCTGTCGACATGGAGAAGCGACGCAAGGGAAGCATGCAGCTAGAGTTTCTTTTCTGCTTTTTTTTTTGCTAAAAATAGTTTAGTTTTTGGGCCATTTGGGCCATTAGGGTTTTTTTTAATTTTTTGGGTTTTGTAATTTGTAAAATTGGGCCAAGATATTTTGTAATTGGACTTTTGATTTATTATTTTTTTGGTTTTATTATTTTTATTTGATTTCTGTTTCGGGTTGGACAAATTGAGTCTACTTACTCTTTATTCCAAGCCTAACCAAAATCTCATTACAAAATTTATAGCACATGTATTAATAAAAATTCAGCATTTTTCTTCAATCTCACAACTTTACAATTTAGTCCCTAAATCATGTTTTCATCAAAAACCACTTTGTAAAAGTTGTTTATCTATCAACAACCTTTCATTTTCTACCATAAATTTCTAATTTTCAGCATATACATCCATGACCCATTTTCCATAATTTGATAACTTTTCAAATTTATCTCCCAAATAGATAGATTAAGCTATCTCGGTTTCAAAAATATCAAAATTATTAAAAACGGGACAAGAAAACTTAAGCTTGAAAGTTTCTTCTCTCATTCCTAGGGTTTCCATGTATTTTAGGTTGAAAAATATGAGAAAATAAGATGATATTTTCTTTTTCATCTTTTCATTAATTAAATTATTTCATTCCAATTTAGTCCTTGCTCTTTTTTTAAATTTCCATGGATGAGTCACCAAATATCCACATACTTTTCTTTAATGGTCTAATTACCATATAAGAACCTCTAGATTTGAATTCCATATCTATTTAATCCTTATAGCTACTAGAATTCAACTTTTGCATTTTATGCGATTTAGTCCTTTCCCTAATTAAACACATAATCGAATAAAATTTTCTTTTCAAAATTTTTACACGACATGTCTATCATAATACAAACCATATAATAAAATAAAAATAAACTTTATTTTAGGATTGGATTTGTGGTCCCAAAACCACTATTTCGATTTCACTGAAAAATGGGCTGTTACGTGCCCGAAATTGCATGGTCTTGCCGTCCACATGGATAACTTGTATATGTCCATTAATAAATTAACATGAATTAATTTAAAATATGCATGAAAATCATACATTAATACATACATTAATAAATTACATGAATTAATATAAAATATGCACGAAAATTATGTAATTAAGCATAATTTCACATACTAATTAAGTAAAATTTACTTATTTCAATAATAATTACTCAAGATAAACACATTTATTAAGTAAAAAGGTGGTATATATATAGAAAAGCCTTATATAATTTCAAGTTTACAGAAGTCCGATGAGGATTACCTTGGGTAGAAAGTCGCCCGGAAAGTAGCAAGAAGTGGAAGTCCATCATGGCCATATAACATGGGAAAGACCATGTGAGAATACTAAGAGTGGAAACAGTTAAGGGATACTTGAGACGAAGATAGTTCGATAGAATATCCGTTTGAATAGAGTATCATAAAAGAGGGGACTAACGTGAATAAGTACTTTGGGGTTTCATCGTGGCATGAATCCACCAAGAACATGGGAGTAAGGATTCAGTTAGCCAAGCACCATGTTTAAGTTCGCAAATAGGGGTTATAGGGTAGAGGCCTTAATCAAGAAATAGATTAAGGTAAGGATCTGAAATTATGGCGAATATTTTATTAAACACCAATTGTCGTCGTTAGTTTGAAATGGTAGGTACGAGTATTAGTGATGAGGTATATCCTGAACGATATAAGAGAGGTTTGGAACAAGGGTAAACAATGTCAAGGGCATAACAGAGTATTTCCAAATGGGCCATGGTTATGATCAAGTCGGGTGGTTATTTCCACTAAAGTTGACTTAGAGAGAGAGAGAGAGAGAGAGAGAGAGAGAGAGAGAGAGCGAGGCATTGGATACACCACGAGATTCGTGAATTCTCCTACAAAATCTAAGAAGTTTAAACCCTATGCATAAAGTCTCATCTTCTTAAAAATTTATGCAGTTTTTCATGAATACAATTGTTCAAAACCTTACTAAGTTCTTCTGAACTTCTAAAAGTTAGTGCTTGTGTGCAGGGTAGATGGTGACTTGGAAACTGAGGGAAGGGACTAGGCCAAACATTGCCAGAGTCAAGTAATGGTGCGGTAGTTTTTCATGTATATAGAGGGGCACCTTTAGAGGTCATGCCTTAGGATTTGAGTTGAATGAGTTTGTATTTGAGTCTTAATGTAAACTTGGTAAATAATTGATCATTTAAAGTGTCAAGTTGTAAGCATTTATAACTAACATGATATGGGTATAAATAGTTGTGAGAATTTGAAAATTTAAGTTGTCTAAGTTTGTAATTAAATCAGACTAGAAATATTGTTAAGTTATTTGGGTTGTTGTAACATCTAGTACTCGAACCTGGTGGTCGAGTCGGGTATAAGGTGTTACATGTATAGGTTGAGACGTAACTAAAATTCGAAATGAATAGATACTAAAATTGATGAATTCGTAAAGTACATGACTAAAATCAAACAAATTAAAGAGCACAAATTAGATTCACAACTTATACATAATAGAGGGATTGACAGTAGAATTGAATCTAAATTTTTAATTTGAAATAAGATTTATTTGAGTGCGAAATTTACTTCAAAAGGCCTTAACACTAAGGAGAAAGATGTATTTAGTATCTTTAAAGGATTGGTAAAATTAATGCAAAAAAAATGTAACCCTATGATTATATTATTGACGCTTCCACGTTATTTGATTTCTCTATAGTTTCACTCAAGGTTATCAAAATTAGATAAATGGTCAAATTATTAAACTCTCAAATTTTAGTTTATCCAGTTAAATTGGTTCAATTGAATAAATTATATTTTTAAAAAATATAAATTTAAAAAATATATAAAAAACTGATTTAATCAATTTTTAGCTCAATTCAACCATCAATTTATATCGATTTGTAGATTAATTGGTCTAAACCTTTAATCTAAACCGGTAATTTAATCAATTCTTGATTCGATTGTATTCTACAAACAGTAATTTGATTTTTATCTATTTTCTAAAAGAAAAAAAACAAAAAAAACAAGAAAACAAAATACAGGTGTGAATGGAATCATGGAACGGTATAAATGAGAATAGACCATTTTGCATTGTTTAGTTGTCACCCATGTTACCAGAAGTTTAAAACAATCTACCTCTCCTTTTTTTCTTTTTTTAAATTTGTATAATTTGTTGTTTTTCTTTTGGATTTTAATCAGATTGACCCACCCAAACAATCAAAGGAAAGATAAAGCCAGGCTGGTTAAAGAGCTGATCCTCATTTAAATTGCGATGGATTAATCATTGTGGTAGTGATTTTTTTTTATAGTGCACGCTTTAATGAAAAATATAATAATTTTAATCAGAAAAATAAGTTTTTAATAATTTTTAGAAATACGTTTCAATGATCTTTGATTTGTAAATATATATATATATTGCTTGTAATTGAGTTATTTTTTGAAATAACACTTTGAATTTGTTTATTTGTTTATTTGTTTATTCTTCAGCACTCCTTCCACTACATGTCTATAAATTCAATACCATTCAATGTTATTGATTCTTCAATCCTCTTTCTCAACTCTTCCTTCCTCTCACTCAATACATCTCTAACTTTTCTTCCTTTTTCTTTATACGAGGCTTCATCCTCATTTCTTTGTATTTGAATAATTTTATTATACATTCCAATCATATCTGTTTATTTTGATAATGTCTATAACTATTCATAGTCCCTCCTCAACCCATAAATAAGAGGATAATGCATTTTAATGCACTCAAACCTACCTCTTCCTGCATTGACAACAATACCCATCTCTATCAATCTAAAACTCAATTTTGTCTATTTCTTTTCTTTTCTTTTTAGTTGGTTTGTTTAAACCATGATATTCATAATAGGAGTAAGCTAAATAATTGTTTGAGCTGCAAGCTAGTGAGAATCATCTTTAAGCTGTGAACCAGAAGCCGGATGAAGCAGTTCAAAATTAATTGCATTGTGAGTTAAATTATACTGGCCCAAAACCGAAAGAATAAATTAAACCCACTTTATTTTAGTAGTTGAAACTAGCCCAATGGCAATTCCTGACCCAAAATTCGGTCCAAATGATTACAAAAATCTTTAAAATGTCAGAATGCCTTTGTAATGTTAGTTGTTCCGATGTCCACCTCGCCCGGTCTAAAGACCCGCTTAAAAATGGGAGAGTTGAGTAAAAATAGACTTAAAAAATAGGTTTGGACAAAAAATAAGACAATATTAGAAAATGAGCTAAATCTCAAGTATTTGACCTGGTTCTGCTTGGCCCAAATATGCCAAAAAAAAAATTGATGCTTTTTATTGCTATTTTTCACTCTCTTCTTTTATGTTATTTTCTTGTTATTTTTTTTACTTTTTTGCTATCATTTCACTATTATATTGGTACTATTTTGTTATTATTGTTTGGATATTGTATAACACTTGTTTTATTGTTGTTACCATTTTACTATTATGTTGGTACTATCTTAATGTTATTTAAGTATACATATTTTTAAATTTTATTTTTAATTTATTGGAAAACATTTATTTTAATGGTTTTAGTATTTTAAACATTTATTTTAATGGTTTTAGTATTTTTTATGTACTATATTTTTTAAAAAAATTATATAATAAATAATATAAAAAAATTAATATAGATAGGTCGGACCTGAATTTTAACATTTTATCCGAGTCAAATTGGGATAAAATCTTAGGTCCATTTTTTGAGTCGAGCCTAAACCCAAAAAATGAGTCTAAAACTTTGATTAGATTTAATCCGACTCGACCTATAAACACCTCTACTTCGAACCTTTCACCATCCGCTGCTGTATTTTTAGCCATCATGTCAAGCTGCAATCGCAACTGTCAAGGTTTTTATTATTATTATTATTATTTAAAAATTTTGAACTACCCATTTGCTTAACAAGAAAAAGTTTGAAAGGTAGAGTTATAAACGATGAAGGTTTTTAAAAATGAAAAGGATATGAAGCAGAAAGGTTAGTAAACTTGTCAAGAATATGAAAAACTAATGCTTTTGCTATTGAAAGACAATTGGAAAGATTAAAATTTGAAAGGATAGAAAAACAAAAATGAAAAATATAATTTTTTAATAAAAAATGGGAAAACAGAAAGAACAGTAAAGATGAAAAGTGAAAAAAATAAAATATTTAAAAAATATATAATTTTAGATTAACATACACATTTCTTCTATTTTTTCTTTTCATTATTTTGAAAAAATTAATTTTTATATATTATGATAAAAAAAATTATCATTTATCCTATCTTCTTTCCTTTCTTCCATACCAAATACACTTTAAAAAGATTTCCACTTTTCTAATCTTCTTCCCATCTCTTCACTTTTTCATCTAAACAAATACTCTAAAATGAAAATTCACAAATAACAAAAATAAAAACCTTCAAATATTAAAATAGGTAAAAGGAAAAAAAAAAGGCTACAATTTTTTACAAAATAATAATATATAATGAGGAAAGTAGGTAGTGTCTTTATAGCTCCTTGAACTATGGGATATGATAATAATAATAAAAGAAGAGTGAGAGATAGTGATTTTTTTTTTTTTTGTGAATTGAGATAGTGACATTTTATTGTTTTATTATTGAATCATATATTATTATTTTCTTTATTTTCAGATTTTTTAATTTATAATCCTATTAAACTGAAGATTGGATTAAAAATTAAAAAATATAATCAATTTAACTATTGATTTAATTCTAAAAACTTTAATTTAAACAACTTAAAACCAATTAATTTAACACAAATGATTCATTAAAAAAAGCATTCATATGGATTAGTTGGAAGTTACATGATAAAATTGTTTTCCCTTTTGTGTTACGCTTAATATTTACCTCTAACAGTGCAGGGCAGGCCATCTGTTCAAGTGGTTTGGCAACTTGGATCAAACTCTGAAAATCATAATCCTGTTAGCATGAAGAAAAAGAAGATGCATAATTATTTCAGAAATATGAACTATTTCACTAATCCAACCTTATTTTAGGGAGAAATTCTCCATCCCCCTCCACCATTAGTTTGGTAATAGTGAATAGAGATGGTAAAAGTTCTTGTTAATATATATATTTTTAAATATTAGAGTAAAAGATAGGGTCATATGATTTGAATATGATATCTAACAAAAATTTTAATCATTATTTTATACAAGTTCTTTCTAGGTTTTATTCAATTTGAGTCTTCAACTATTATTACTTGATATGGTGCTAACATGTTATTAAGAAACTAGCTCTGCCCTTTTATTCTCACCCTGTACCTGCTGAATTTGTCTACAATGCTAAAGTTGCGATATCTTTCTAAAGGCGTCCACGGCTGAATGGGTAAGGTCACGGTTTGATTCTATTTTATTTTTAAGTTTGGGCTCGATATATTTAATTTATTTAAATAATTTATTTTATTATTTAAAAAATAATAAGATATGCAATATAATATTTTTATATTTAAATTTTAAATAAAATATATTTTAAAATTATTTATTTTAAATTCAAAATAAAATAACTCAGTATTAAAAAATTTTGTCCAAATTCAATCTTATACTTAACAAGCCATCCTTAAGTATAGGTCTATGTCTCACTTTTTTCATGGATTTTTTTTATCATCTTATATATTCAAGTAGAGTATATTTCATGTTATTGATTTTTTATACATTTAAAACTGTTAATTAAGATTTGAAACATAATATATTTAAAAATTAAAACTTTTGTTCTCAAGTCTAATATGAAAGACGAAGATAAAAACAAATTTAAAGTTGGAAAAAGTAAAAATCAGCCCTTAATATTGAAACCAAGTAAATAATGGATGCTACATCCCCTTTTGATTGTTTAGCTCACTGGAGAGAGAAAGAAAAACAAGCATATACTTTAGCCTATATAAGATAATGTAATTTTACAACTTCAATGATGATGGTGTCAAAATTAATTTGGTCACTTCCTATCAACATTTATTAAAAACGTTACTGTTTATTTTTATTTCCACGTCATAAATATTAAGAAATTGAATTTTATGAAATATTAACTTTTTTTTATAGAGATGAAATATTAATTGTTTACTTATTTAAAAAATGGTTAAGGAGAGGTAGATTTATTTAAAAGAAGATTTTGAAGTATCATCTGTTAGTCTTTAATGAGAGTTTAATCTTCTAATTTTGTGAAAGTCCAAATAATAATGCTTTGTATGCAGTAAAGTGTAGGTTAAAATTTCACGAAGAGTAAATATCGAGATTTCCTAGATGGTTGATCAAGGGTGCATGTATTGTTTGCTTTATCAAACACTTGACAAAATATTCTTACTCTATTAGACTTAACGCCTTACTCTATTAGATTTAACGTCTTACAGGTAATTAAATTTACAAAGTTAATTCTCAACAAATAATAGTTCACAATCTTTCTCGAAGAAATCAACAAAAAATTACATGTAAATTACTCACTAAAATAATTATAAATTAAATCCATGTGGATTATAATAAATTAATTACCCAAGTTATTTTAACATTGTTCCTAAAAAAAGGTTAATTTTGTAGTGGTTGGAATCTTAATTATCATTGTAGAAGAACAAGAAGGCTTGGGAATGTCCTAAAATGCGTTTGCTACTAGGTGGTTTTTGGAAATAACTTTTTGACATTTATGACAATCTCGCCCTAATATACCATTAAACGATAAATAAATGCTTTGCTTTGGTGTCGTTTTTGCTTAAATTTATGAGTATTATTTAAACATTATTTTATGTGCTTTTTTGGAAAAGCATTTGATATTTAATAGCTGTTTAATTTAGATTAAAACGATATAAAAAATTATTTAAGTATCCACTAATAATATGTCACATTATTTTTATTTAAAATATAATCAATAATATAATATACTGATTTTCTAGCAAAAAATATAATACATTAATTAGCAACAAATTAATTCTCGTAAGCTTTTAACTCTAATTAATACACAAACAAAATTTAATACCAAAAATCTAAACACTAAATTTTTAACCACAAACTTAAATCATAATTCTAACTGTAACCTTAAAATTCTAAATTCTTAATCCTAATGTTAAATGCTAAACTGTAAATTTCAAATATTATTTTACCGTTATTATTAGTTAATTTTTATTTAATTAATTAACACAAAAAATCGAATAATTAGAATTAAAATATTGCTAAAGAGAAGCAAACTAGTGTTACAAAGTGTATAAGAAATTTTTCAAAAAAAAAATATTAAACACTTGATTGAGTTGATGTTATGAGTCAATAGGACAATAGGACATCAATTTAGTTGAATAATGATGAAATACCCTTACTTTACAAAATAAATTTTATTATTTTGAGGGTGTTTTATTATTTTATATTTTTTATATAAAAAATAAAAAAAATACACACAATTAATAAGATTTGAATTCAAGCCTCTATATTTTTTAACATTTGTACTTCACTATTCAATTAAAGCATCATTTGTAGGACACTAGTTATACAAAAACAAACCTCATTTGTTAGTTATATCAGTTTTTTATAAAAAATTATTTGTTACATAATTTGTTTTTCAATTATATTATGCATGTGTCATAATTTAATATTATTAGTTGATGTCTAAAAAGGTGGCTTTCAAAAATTATTTATATTTTTATGACAAAGAAACATAAGAACAAAAATAAGGTTGTATATGTACAACTTGTTAACCATGAGTTCTTTTAAACTTTTATGTAACACCTTAAATTTTGAACATTTGTTTGATAAATTTTGTCAATAATTAAGTCTTTGTATCTATGGTTAAGTGTTCTGTTTACGTGTTTGAGATCAGGGGTTTGAGTTTTCCTTTTTGAATTTTACTGATTATTTTGGTTTAACTCTTATCCTTGAACTCTCGACTTAAATTTATCTCTGCGTTAATCTATGTCAAGAATGAGCTTGTTGGTTCAATGGTTAAGCTTTTGTACACCTTCTGGTTCTGTGTTTGAGTCTCTGCGTATACAATAAGGAAACATTTTTGTTACTACTCCATTAAGTATGGTTAGTTTCTTTTTAAAATTAATTGAATTCTTTTCACCCTTCCTTATTATGTTTTTCTTCCTTCTACTCTTTTTATATTTTTTCTTTCTTCCTTCTTTTCCTTCCCTCGTGTTCTTCTTCTAGATTTTGCCTTGTTTTTTTTATTTCTTGTTGCCATTTTTGTTGATGTTACGATGGGAAAACTTCGTATGTCATTGTCTTTGATTGTTGGGATAATTGTGTAAGTTTGATATGAATTTCTATTAGTATTGTTTGTTCATCTTGTCGAAGCGGGTTTCTCTTAGTTGCTTGAATTCCTTGATTAAGTGTTCGTCTGGTCTTCCCATAGGCAATGATTGTGAGCACAATGTTTCTCAAACGTTTTAGTTCTATGAATTGTTGTTTGGTGCGAAAGTATGGGGTGAAATCTTTGATTTTGGGGTTCTTCAAAACTTTTCGACGCAATTAAGTTTTTTACTCTAATTCTAGCGTTTTGTTATGATTAATTGTGTAATTGGCTCTTGGACTGTCGTTTTTAAGCTTTGGATTCACTTCGGTCACTTTTACATCAAAACTGTGTCAGGTGTGTAACGAAAACCCAAATACTTGTGAACAAAAGAGGTCGAAAAACATGGGGATCAACACCACACGGTTGTGTGAGCCACAAGGTCGTGTGTAACTCACTTTTTTGGAATTAGAGGCACATAGGCTAGAGGCATGGGCATGTATCCAAGTCGTGTAACTCATTATTTTAGAATTAAAGGCACACAAGTGTGTGTCTAGGCTGTGTAGCTCACTATTTTAGAATATGAGACATATGGGCTAGAGACACAAGCATGTGTCCAGACCGTGTAACTCACTGTTTTGAGCACATGAGCATGTGTTAGGCCGTGTAGACCACACAAGCTAGCCACTTAGGCCCTGTGAATCCACACGGGTGTGTGGGAAAAAAATCAAGATTTTTCCCTAGGGCCGTAAATGTCGTTCAAATCGAACGTAAGCCTACAGTAGGGTCCATATGATCTAAATTAGACAATGTAACTGTTATCTAACAATTTATTCTGAATAATTTATTATTTTCATGTAAATACTTTATATGAAATCTGATAAGTGTGATAGCATAACATGAGCATGACTTAAATTTGTACTACTGTATATGCATGTCTAATATATGTTAAATCTGCATCTGCATTGGGTTGGGATTCTGAAAAAAAGGAAGTGTGGGCAGTTTAATAATCTGTCAAATGTGGTGGTTAAGCTACAAACATATATGTGACTTTGGTGATTTATCGCATTCTAATCTAATAGTTAGATTGTAATTATTATGGAACGTGATACACAACCACTATGTGATACATAGGGATGGATAAATACTTGATACCCTATATGGTGTGTAGGGATGAATGAATATGGTATGTAGCGGTTGGGGTTAGAAATCTACATCTAAATCTGAAATGTTCTGCAACTGTATATGATGTTTTCTGTTTCTGTTTCTGTATCTGATTTTGAGAAATAATTGTTTAATAAAAATTGAAATCACATTTGTTATGTTACTAATTAATTATAAATGTAAGTTACACACTGAGTTGTAAACTTATTTAGTCTATTTGTTGGATTACAGGTAACCCATAGACTTAGGCAAGTCGGTGTGGAAGGAGTTTGCTCATTTCTCTTCTAGTTATCTATTGTTTTATCTAGACTTATACTATCGTGTATTTTATTTCAAATGATTGACTATAAGCTTAGATTTTTATATTAGTTTTAACTACTTAATTAATCTTCGACTGTTAAACTTTGAATATTTAAAGGTTTGAGCTTTTCTAAAATTAATTGATATAGCTCTTTAGACTTAGTGTTAATGTTTAGGCTGGGTATGGGGTGTTACTTTTAGTGGTATCAAAGCCAGATTTGCAAAACTAAAGCTGTGTTTTTTGTGCTTCTATTTTTGTTAAAAAATATTTTGAATGAAATATTTATTTGAGTAATTTTGATAACTGATTTTATAAAAGACCGAGCCTCAAGCGTCGAACTTGTGAGTATCTCGACTTAGTTATATCGTTTTGCTCAAAAACACTGTAGTGATTAAATTTGTTTTCTTTAGTTAAATATCCTGATAGGAATTTTGAATTGATCTTTGCAATTCTAACATTGTAAATAAATTTATATTATGAGTTTGTGCAGTAGTGTGGACGTGGTTCTCATGGGCACCAATGAGAAGCTCAAGCAGAGTTATCTTCTATGGATAGTATACCAAATCTGGAGATCAGCAAGACTGTTGTTACTCTTACTACTGAGACTGGGTCTTAAACTTTGACAGTTGGGGATGATGCACTATCTTAAGTTATGCTATGAGCATTAGAGAGGGTCATTAGGACCCATTCTAGATCTAGAGGCTGAAGGTCATTTACAAAATGACTTTGGTCAAATGGTGTTGAGGTTCTCAGAGGCGTCACTGGAGTTGCTCTGATAGTGGCCAAATACTGGTTAGAGGCCACAAAGCGTATTATGAATGACATCGACTACACTCCTACATAAAAATTGAGGGGTGTTGTGTCTCTACTCCAAGATGAGGCTTACTGGTAGTGGTTGGCTGTTGAGCAAGGCGCCCAGCCTAAATAGATTACTTGGGATATTTGCAAGAATGCCTTCCAATGTAAGTATGTGGGAGCAAGTTATGTGGAAGCTTGTAGACGGAGTTTATAAGCATAGTTCAAGGTAAGAGGTTTGTGGTCAAATACGAAGTCGAGTTTTTGAGATTAAAAAGGTATGCTCGAGCATTGGTTTTGACTAATTATGATAATAGTGTAGAGTTCGACGAAGGATTGAGGTATGATTTGAGATTTCTAATAGCTCCTTAAAGGGATCAAGTTTTGACGGCCTTGGTTGATAAGTCGAAGATGACGAAGGAGGTAAAACGCATTGAGCGCGAGAGGATAGATTAAGAGAAAGGTTAGAGTAAGCTTAAGATAGATTCGGGTCCCATTAGTTCTATTCAGCACCCTAAGAAACGAGCTAGATTTGAGGGGCCTCTGAGATCTATGGCTTCTGTTGCACCGAATGAGATTCAAGCTTGTAGTGACTGTGGTAGGCGCCATCCAAGCAAATGTTGGAGGAAGTTGGGAGCCTGTCTACATTGTGGGTCAATGGCGTATCGTATTAGGGACTGTCCCCTCTGATCTGATCAAGTGCAAGCTCCTGTACAGGTTCTAGTGCTAGGTCCAGCTCAGCCACAGAGGGTAGCTCAGCAGCCACTTAAGGGTCGTGGTTGGCAATGGTTCTGGTAAGGGTTAGAGAGCATCGGGTAGAGGTGTGCATCAGACTGAGGCATGCTAGTCTACTCTTGTGTATGTGACGAGGCACCGTAAAGACAGAGATGGCATCGACATTATAACAGGTATTTTCTTTATTCATACTATTCCATATTTTGCTCTTATAGATATTAGTTCTACATATTCATATATAGTTAGCAATGTTTCTATGGATTTGGAAATATTTATTGAATGAACTATTAGAGAGGTTTTTGTGATTAGTCCCATAGGATAGTTAGTCCAAGTTAATAAGGTTTATAGATGGGTTTTGTTAGAAGTTCAAGGTGTTGTGTTTCTAGCTAATCTGATGGAATTGTCATTTGGAGAGTTTGACCTAACTTTGGGAATGGGTTGGCTTGTGGAACACCGAGTCAGTTTAGATTGTACCTTTAAGAGGGTAACTCTAAGATTTGATTGTGATACCAGAATTGTTATAATTGGTAAGCATCGAGATTATCTCTCTAATGTGATCTCCACTCTAGTTATTGAGAAGCTAGTTCGGAAGGGTTGTGAGGCATATCTAACTTATGTGTGTGACTTCGGGTCCACAAAACATTCTATTAAAGATATTCAGACTGTAAGAGATGTTTTCCCTAAGGAGTTGTCGAGGATACCTCCGGACAGGGAGGTTGAGTTTGGTATTAAACTCTTATTGGGTACTACTCTTGTGTCAATTGCTCCTTATTGTATGACACCAAAGGAGCTTATGGACTTAAACACTTAGCTTCAAGAACTTTTCAATCAAGGATTCATTCAACTGAGCATGGCCCCGTGGGGTGCACCGGTTCTGTTTGTCAAGAAAAATGACGGTATGATAAGAATATGTGTGGATTATCGTTAGCTAAATAAGTTGACGGTAAACAGGCACCAGTTTCCGAGGATTGACAACTTCTTTGATTAGTTTCATGGGGCATCCATATTTTCCAAAATTGATCTCCCTTACGGGTACCATCAGCTCAAGGTTAAGGAGACTGATGTGTATAAGACCACTTTTAGGACTTGTTGCGGGTATTACGAGTTCCTGGTCATGCCATTTAGTTTAACAAATGCTCCGATTGCGTTTATGAATCTGATGAACCGGGTATTTCAGTAATATTTGGATCAGTTCATCGTCGTTTTTATTAATGGCATATTGATTTATTCTAAGACTGAAACTGAGCATGATGAATACATCTGAATAGTTCTGTAGATACTCCGTGGAAAACAACTTAATGATAAAGTTCAACAAGTGTGAATTTTGGTTGCAAGAGGTTACCTTTCTAGGGCATGTCGTTTTAGCTGAAGGGATCTGAGTAGATCCTAAAAAATTGAGGCTGTGATCGAGTGGGAACAACCTAAGGGTGTGTTTGAGATCTCGAGTTTTCTTGGTTCGGGAAGTTACTACCGGAGGTTTGTTAAAGGGTTTTCGCTTATCGCGGGTCCTTTAACTAAATTGTTACTTAAAAATGCACCGTTTGTATGGTCTAATAAGCAACAAGCGAACTTTGAAAAACACAAGCCCGTTCTGACTCAGACATCTATTTTGGTACAAGCTAAATTTGGAAAAAAGTTCGTAGTCTACAGCGATGCTTCACACATCGGTTTGGGATGTGTTTTAATGCAAATTGGTAAGGTTGTGGCTTATGTGTCCTGATAACTTAAGTCAGACAAAGGTAATTATATCATGCATGTTCGCTCTGAAAATCTGGAGGCACTATTTATACAGTGAGGGGTATATCATCTACACCGATCACTAGAGCCTCAAGTGTCTATTAACTCAGAAAAAGTTAAACTTTTGGAAATGTAGATGGGTTGAGTTATTTAAGAACTACGATTGTTGTAACATATCAAACCCGTATCCATTATCGGGTTAGAGTTACAGAACGTTACTGTGCAAATCAGAACAATTAATTTCAAAACAGATCAGTTAATAATAATTACCTAAAACTCATTATAACCTATCATACATATACATTTGGGCCTAAAATTGAGCTTTTGAGGCCTTAAAAATAAATTGGAATCAATTCAGGACTAATTTAAAACAATTTAGAAAGTTAAAAGCAATTTCATAAATACCTAAAAATAGGGAGCATTCGGTTGTGTGGCTAGGCCGTGTGAAACACCCCAGACCGTGTAACTTTCGAAATTGGGACACATGGCGGTCGATGCCACACGGTTGTGTTCTCGATTTGTTAGCTCATTTGAGCGATTTGGTGTGTTTGGGGTGTTTCACACGGGCTACATGATTGTGTGCCCCCTATTTTTAGGTATTTATGAAATTACTCCAAACTTTTTGAATTGTTTTAAATTAGTCCTGAATTGATTCCAATTTGTTTTTAAGGCCTCGAAGGCTCAAATTTAGGCTGAAATGTATATGTATGATAGGTTATAGTAAGTCTTAGGTAATGATTATAATGTGTGATAGGCCACCTGGTAGGCTGTGTAAGTCACAAGGCTGTGTGTCAGGACATATAACTCACTGTTTTGGAATTAGAGGCACACGGCCTAGAGACATGGGCGTGTGTCCAAGTCGTGTAATTCACTGTTTTGGAATTAGAGGAACACGGGCATGTGTCCAGGCCATGTAGTTCACTATTTTAGAATTTGGGACACTTAGTCTAGAGATACAAGCGTGTGTCCAGACCGTGTAACTCACTATTTTGAGCCACATGGCCGTGTGAATACACATGAGTATGTGGGTAAAAAATCAAGATTTTTCCTAGGGCCGTAAACATCGTTCAAATCAAACGTAGGCCTACCGTAGGGTTCATATGATCTGAATTAAACAATGTAACTATTGTCTGACGATCTGTTACTGAACAATATGTTATTTTCATGTAAATAATTTATACAAAATCTGATAAGTGTGATAGCATAACATGAGCATGACCTGAATTTGTACTATTGTATACACATATTTGATATATGTTATATCTGCATTGTATTGGATTTGGATTATGAAAAGCAGGAAGTGTGGGCATTTTAATAATCTGCTGAATGTGGTGGCTAAGCCATAAACATATATTTGACTTTGACGATTTATCACATTCTGATCTGGTAGTTAGACTGCAATTTTTTTGGAACATGACACATAGTCACTATGTAGTGCGTAGGGATGGATAGGTACTTGATAACCTATATAGTGTCTAGGGATGGATGAAAATGACGTGTAGCTGTTGGAGTTAGGAACCTACATATGAATTTGAAATGTTCAGCAACTATATATGATGTTTTTTGTTTCTGCATCCGATTCCGAGATTTTACTTGTTAATAAAAATTGAAATCACATTGTTATGTTACTAGTTAATTATAAATGTAAGTTACACACTGAGTTGTAAACTTATTTAGTCTATTTGTTGGGTTACAGGTAACTCATAAACTTAGGCGAGTCGGTATGAAAGGAGCTTAGTCATTTCTCTTCTAGTTATCTATTATTTTATCTAGACTTATACTGTTGTGTGTTTTATTTCCATAATTGATGTTTTGTCACACTTGGTTTCCCTTAACTCTAAAAATTAAGAATAATTAGGGGTTAAATGGAAAAAAAACCATAAGTTGGTGGTTTCTACTGAAAAATCAAGAAAATTTAGTGGTTGGTTTAGACATGGTTGAGTTTCAAATCTGGTTCGTTAGACTAGAATCAACTGGTTCTTTAGTGGGAGATAAAATGATTACCAAAAAATAATTTTTATAAGGTTGATAACCGTGCATCAAGGACTATAACTAGCTAACAAATGAATTCCCAAAGGGAAATCTTTTCAATTCTGTTTAATTTCTTTCTCTTTTTTTTTAGTTGCTCCAAACAAGAGATAATTACAGGAAGTTTTATATGGAGCGGTGATCATGAGGTTTGAGTTAGATATGCATGAAATGGTCATGATTTTGTGACTAAAAAGTAGTATACTCAATGATAATATATATAATAAATACATGTATTGCATGTTTACAACAGTGAAGTACAAAGGGAACATATTGATGGAATAAATGGAGTAATGATAATATATATCTAGGAAATACATGTATTGTATGTTTGTAACAATGGAGTACGAAGAGAAATTATTGATGGGATAGATGGAGTAAGATTTGGCGGATGGATAGAGATGAAGAATTTTTCTTTAGAATTTCACAACATGATGTTGCTAGGTGTAAACCTTGATGTCCAAAGCTCTAGGCCGTGCGGAGTGGACACTATGATGTTTGAGCATCAATGTTATAAGTGGCAAAATGAAGGAATGGGCGGATGGATAGAGAATTGAAATTTCAGTAGATTTTTCAATCCTGTGATGCTGGGTGCAAACCATGTTGTGGAAACTCTGATCCTCAGAGATGGGACACTGCAGTGTTCAAGCATCGAGGTTAAATGTGAGACAGAATTATATCGACTGGCTCGTTGGAGCAACACTATGATGACAGCTTATAGGTTCCATAGAGCAACACCATGACAGCGGTCAGTAGGCTCTATGGGGCAAAACTGCAACAATGATAAGGTTTTTCGGGTTAACACCTCAAAAAAGGTTTAAAGGTGTAAAACCAGAGCTCAGTTATAACAACCAATAGAGTCCTTCAGAACATTAAACATGAGGTTACTGGTGTAAAACCATAGTTGGGCTATAGCAACCAATGGAGTTAGTCGGAATAGTAAATATAGGGTAGACTGCCAGGACATTAAACATGGGATAGTGCGCCAGGACATTAAACATGTGATGGTCCGCCAAGATAATAAATAAGGGATAGTCCACTGAGACAATAAACATGTGATAGTCCACCGAGACACTAAACATGAGATAGTCCACCAGGATAGTAGTTAGGGAAAAACATGCAAATAAAGAAAAATGGGTAGATGAAAAAGGTAAGTGTTGGCAAGCGATAGCTAGCCAGAGGGATTGAGGAATCTGCCAAAAAAGGAAAAAAGTACTAGAAATGGGGAAAAATTTATCAAAACGGTAAATAAGGAAGTTGGTGGGACATATTATGGTAGCTCAGTAAGAATTAGACATGTGAATGACTTGATAGTAATGTTTGTATATAGGCAAACAAAAAATGATTTATCCGAGGATTTCAAATAATGATCTACCATTAATAATTGCCAGAAAGAGGCACTAAAAAAAGGATTATCCAAGTGATAGTCATGTCTGTCAAGACTATTCCTCTTTGAGAAGAAACTACTATGGATACAACCACCATAAAGTTAGTTCCATAGGGAACCATCAGGTAAGAGAAATCGTAAATTTGAACAGACGCTTAGATAATAGTTTGTTAGATACTGTAAGCCAAAACGATCCAACGTAGACAGATAGGTTACATATAAAAGGCAAAGTTTAGCAAATAGGGCAGATTTTGAGGAAGTAATCCAAAACAAATTTTCAACTTGAGTGTAAGGTGAAACAAGAATTAGCTCACCAGAGTGGCATGGGTCCTCATTAGTTAACCTGATTGATAGGATGTCAACAAGTCCTTCAGGATTATAATAAGCCAAAGGAGTCTACCTAGGACTAGTTAGATTTGGAATGTTAGCCAATGAGGACATAACCAAAGGGTCTTTGAGATGGTAGTTTAGGAGGACTACCTTATAAGTATAAGTGGAAAAGAGAATTCATATTGGTAACTGGCCCTCAAATTTGTAATTGAAGGTTAAACATGAGAGCTATGAATAGTTGGATATCCTGAATAGGGGATGGATAAAATAAAGAAGGTATATGGAGAAAGGACAGAGTCTGCAATTGTGGTGAGATATCTGAAAAACCACCAAAAATTGAATTGGAGCCTACCATCCCAAGCTAAGAGTAATCAGCCCTAAATGATGAAGGAGTTAGACGTGTTTAGTTTCTTTTTATTTACTACCATTGCAAGACGAGGCCTATTTTTGTGGAACGTAGTAAAAAAATTCGCTAAGTTCTTTTGAACTTACAGAATTTTGGCTTATGTTTGTAGGACTCGTATGAGTGAAGATCTCTTAGAGGGACCAAGCCAGACTGTGTTAGATCAAGGATCATCATCAGTAAAATGTCATGCACATAAAAGGGGGTACCTTTAGAGGCTTCACCTCGAGGTTAGATGTATTGCAATTAAGTAGTTTTCTTACAAATTTAAAATTTTAAGGTAGTCAAATCACATTTGGTTTAAGGTTCCTATTGTAAGAAATATTTGTAATGGAGTAATAAAGCCTTTGGCGAATTTTCTGATTAAAGTATTAGACCAAACGGCTCAACTGTGACACTCCACACTCGGACTCAGTTATCGAGTCGAATAAGAGCATTACGGTTTTAATTCCTTGATAATAGTGTTTTATTTCAATAATTTCACCCAATAAAAAATAAAGTATTATAAACAAATAAATACTTAATAATAAAATGTGTTATACACTTATTTGTAATTTTACACATCAGCTTTCAACTATCAACTATGTTTTACCAAACACTTTTAAATAAATAGTTAATATAATCAATTTGTTAAACCAGCTACTGCAATTAGCAATTAGCGCATTGCCAAACAAAGCCATTATTTTTATTCAAATTAACAAATGATATGTTTATTATATATTTATTCTATGTATTAACTCTTTAACTATGTTAGTGTCATGAGTCAATCAAATACCAACTCAGTTCTGTAATGACTAAAATATCATTATTTGATAAAGTAAATTATATTATTTTAGTTTTTTTTTTTCTTTTTATGTCTTTTATATAAAAAAAATTACACAAAAACAGTGAGATTTGAACTTAGAAAACTATTGCCTTATTTGGTTACTAGTGTAACAACATGAGAAAAAAAACTTATTTATTACATATGTATTACAATAATTAGAAGTAAAATAAAAAATAATTAATAAAAAATTAAACTTTAAAAATAAAACATATTCAAAATAAGCGAATTTATTTATTTTTGGCAAGGATAAGTCATAAAACTGAATTCCTAGAAATTCTAATGTAGGGTTCTTGAATCACTTTTGTTTTTAACATACTAACCACCATCTTTAATCATAAAACTCAATCTCATACTTACAAAACAGTAATTAAAGATTTATTTAAAAGCAAGAAATAAGCTAAACCCGTATTTATAGTATATGAGAAACTGTTATATGTTTATTTACACATATATGATATATATTTTGATTTCTTTTATCATTTACAAATTATTATTTGAATAAAAAATATTTATTTTTGATAAGCTGTCATCTATACACTAACAGTAAATTACATATAACCCTTAAAATGTCTTTAAAAAGAAATAATAGATTAATTTGTATTATTTTTAGGCTTAATGATAAATTTGACTATTATCATTTACATGTTTTGTCAAAATAATTCTAATTGTATTTTTAAGTTTTTTTTTTACCATAAACCTTTATTATTTTTTTCAAATTACTTTTCTTAACAGGTTTGATTTAACAAGTGTGATGAAAGTATAGCTAAAAAATTAACGGAATGATGTGAAATTTCATATGTGAAATATTTTTAATTAGATGTAATTTATTACTTAGACAGGGGTGAAGCCAGCAAAATTTTTTAGGGGGCGAAATTAAATTGTAATTTTTACAATAGTAAAAATACAATTTCACCAATTTAATAGCCTCTATCTTTATAATTTCTAAAGGATTAAATCAAAATTTTAGGAAGGGCCTAAATGGAAAATTTTCTATTTTAGGGGGACCGGGGCCCCTGTTAGCCCCCTGGTTTCGCCATTGTACTTAAATAACCCAATAAAATAATTATATGTGAAAAATAATAAAATAAATAAATAATTCATGAAGTTAAAAAGTAACTCTTAATTTAAAGAAAATAAATGTAATTATCTAAAAAATGATTTCAAAATGAATGCACACTTTTAATATTTTCAGTTTAGTTTATTATTTATTTTTTTGAAACCTCTTAGTAAATAAATCGTATGTATTCATTTTGAAACATTTTATAGATAACTGCATTTATTTTCTTTAAATTAATGGTTATTTTTTTAATTTCATTTATGATTTATTTCCTTTATTAATATTTACATGTAATTATCTTATTGAGTTAACTAAATAATAAATTACATCTCATTAAAAATATTCCACATCATTCCCATTAAATTTGTTAACGATACTTTCATCAAATCTTTTAGAAAAAACATTTAGAAAAAGAAAACAAAAAGTGATGACAAAAAAAAACTCATAAATACAATTAAAACTATTTTAATAAAACATATAAATTGTTAGTAACCAAATTTATCTTACTTATTTTTACTATATTGATGGAAAACAAAAATAAAGAAAAAGAATAGGTCTGATAAACGCGCGATCTCGTCTGAGTCTCCGCCAAAACATATCGGAAGACAAATTTGTAAAAGGATCGGCCCATGCACATCTGAATTTGGCAGCCACGACAATAAGCTTTGGCCCTTTTTAGCTCCGCTGAATTGCATCATTCTCCATTGTTGGATCAGTTCTTTGCTGCATCTTCCTGACATGGTCAGCTTTCTATTTCTATATTCTTCTTCTTTTTTCATTTACTCTGATCAAATTTGATTTCTCAATTTGCTAATGGAGCCTAAAATTCTGTTTGAATATGGAGGCTTCAGGTGTTTTTATGCTAATACTAGTGTTTAGTTACTGTTTGCTTTGTTGGGTTTCAACTTTTTTTGTTCTTTTTTTTTCCATTCAAATAGGATCGAGAAGGGAACTATGTCATTGACTTCATCTTACACCGCTTGGAAGTTGAATTGGGAAAGAAGAGAGAGAAAACAAGGGAGATGGCAGAGCAGCTAAGGGCTGATGGAGCTGCATTGGAAGCCTTGGAAAATAAACGTTTGATGCTTATGAATGAGAGGGATGAGAAGCTCGCAGAGAAAAAGGCTGTGGACAAATTAGTTTTTGATTTTCTTGAAGCAGATGATAACATGAATTTTGTTGCTCAGAGAGCTATGTTGAACCGGATTGTAGATTTGATGAGCAGCGACGCCGCTCGCGGCGTTTAGGTAATAGGGGAAAGACCCCCCCCCCAAAAAAAAATCAATCTTACCAGACTAATTTAACTGAGTGGATCCAGAGAAGATCACTTATTTATCCAGATTAGATGGGTAGTGACTTTATGGTTGTTGTTAAGTGCAGGAGAGAATATTGGCTACCTTTAGAACACTCAGAATCAGGACGCGCGAGCCTGGGTGACTATTGTACGAAAGAACGGCGGCAGCGAGTGATAAGGGTGATGGTGGATTCCTTTACCTTTTCTGTTTTTATGTTGTTTTCATGTATGGTCTACACTTTTCCTTTTGATGTCGGACGTCGAGAGCATGCTTTATGTTTATTCGAAAATAATAGTCGCCGCTTAAAACAAGAACAGAAAAGTATTTGGGAGTAATAATATACATCTTCATTTATTTAGGGTTTATTGTGATAGAAGATTGCTTTTAAGTTATTATATTACACATGGAAGGGTTATGAATTTTGATGAAGGTTTCAAACATGCTTCTAAATGCAAATATGTGTACAGTCAATTCATCCGTTGGTTAAAGTCATTATTTTAAGGCTTAATCTCGTGTCTGAATTTTGACAAATCTTCTAATGCCGTGCTTCAATTTTAATGCGGTTTATCCATGCAGTACCTATGATTAACGACATTAAAATCTGACATGACGTATGCTACGACGTGCCACTATTGTCGTAAGAAATTAATCATTCAAAGTTAAGGGACTTCAAAACTATTATACCAAAACTTTATTTTAAGGTAAAAATCTAAAAAATAATATTACAATTATACTGAAAACTATTTTATCAAATAATACTGATTTTATTTTTTACAAACAACCCTAAACTTTCTCTCCAACCTTTCATTTTTCTCTCCTTGGAAACTAACACCATTGATGGATTCCTCTTCTTCCCTTCTATCAGTTTCTTGACGTAGTCTTTCGGGAGCTTTCTTCAAAAGCCACAAAACCAAACTTGAGCTTCTTAAGTTTTAAAATCGCTTCTCTGCTAAAATGAGGAATCCTCTCCTTGAATGGCTTGTCGTCGGGAAAGTAACGGTGGCGCTTGAAGTGTTCGTATTAACTAAGTGTCTTTTCAAAAGTGAAAAACTACCCTCCTGAGATTTTTTTTTTCTTTTTCTCTCTGTTCCTGAGATGTTTTTCCAGTCTTCTCTCTTCCTTTCGGTTCTTATCTTTGTTTTCTATGTATTTTTTGTTCTCTCTACACGTATACCAAAAAGTCTAGAATTTCTGCAGATTAATGAAACTGTTTATTTGATTAAAAAAAATACTAACTAGTTATTAGCTAATCAGTATTTCTTTTGTTTTGATGACCCATCAAACTTTCTACCTCATTTTCTTTTATTTTCTCGGTATTCTTTTTAAAATTTTGAAGTGTTCAAAACCCTAATGTTTTTTGTTTTTTATATATATTTTCTGGTATAAGAGTATGATTTGCTAATTTCAACATATTTATTCATATCTATTTGATATAAGAAGCCAGATTTCAATCTCCAGGATTGTTGAAAGGTGTTTAATTGAATCTGGATTCATCTTGTAGAGTTTTTGGAAATTTAATTGAATTAGGGTTCTATTTGAATCTGCTTGGCAAAGTTGAAGGAAAAGAAATTGAAGAACGTAAAAAATTGGATTATCTTGTAGTTACTACTGGAAATTTAATTGTAACTGCCAGTACATTTCCAGCATAAACAGAAAAAATATGTAACAGGCATTAAAGAATTGAGCTGGTGAGTTAAATTTTGGAGAACATAAACATAGAAGGAAAAGGAATTGAAATTTTGAGAATATTAATATCAATTTTTTCCTATTTTAAAAATATTAAGGGTTATTTAATTTTTGGTCCCTGATATATTTTTGAATTAAAAAAACTTATAAAAGTGATATGTCTGCAGGTTAAAGATTAACACCATTAGTTGGTCACATTGATAAACAAAATTAAAGTTGAAGTACCAAAATCAATTTATTGAAAATTCAGGTACCACATTACAAGTTTTGTTAAAGTTCAAGTACCAAATATGATATTAAAGCTTATTTTAATTAAAATGTTGAAAACTAAAGCAAATTTAACAAAATAAATAAGCTAGTGTTGTTGGAGTTGGAGGAGAAGGAAAAAGGTAATATAGGTGTCCGAACAAAGGAATTGGATCTCTCTTTGAGTAAACTACTCGAAATTGATAAAAGAAAATGGAAAAAAAGAACAATTGGGCAGATTGAACTAATAAATGGAATTTTTATTAATTTTTAATTACTACTTAATTATTATTAGACAAATGATGAAGTAGATTGAACCGAAATTGATTCATCTAATCAATTTAATTACTTAACCTAAACCAATTTCTGAGAAATTGACCAATCTTATCGGAATCAACTCTTCTGGAGTGGATCAATTTTCGAATATATGAGATTCATCTACAGAATTCAAAATCTTAAGACCCAATAATGATTTTAGGGCTTGCTCCAATTGTTTAAGCGTTGGGGTTTGCTTTGGGTTTTTATTAACCTTTTGCTTTATATATTTTCGAAATTGGAAAATAATAAAAATAAAAAATAAAAAGAGAAATGGATAAAAAAGAGTGAATCATTTTTTATTTATTTATCAGAAACGATTTTTTTAATTATATAATGCAAAAATAATTAATTATCAATTTGGGATAGTCTAGTTGTTATTGATGAAAAGGCAAAAGTAACACTTTAACACTAGTGTTGTCTGAGCAATCATCGACACTACACTTATCTAGAGCAATCATTAGCTAAACGGTTAGGGTTTAAAAAAATTCCTGAGTAATTGACAACACTAGTATTTCCCGACCCAAAAAATACATCATATTTTTGTACAGTTACCTGAAAAAAATATTTTTTAATGGTGTCGTCAACATGTCAAGTGATATCACTGTAATTAATAGTTTAAATTTTTTTTTTAAAATTAATTGAAGCAATTGAAAAAAATTGATAAAGCCAGATTTAAAGCAGAACACGTGACTGACCGGTCATATCGGTGGTAGGTCGATCATGTCGGCGGAGGAACTTCCTATGTTTACACATCCCATAGTGTTGGGAACTCGTTTCCCCAATACACAATGTGTTATAGTGTGTACACATCATCGATATATTGTTCGACATAGATCTAGGCTTCAACGCATGCTGCAACGCCATACATACATGAGTACCAAAATGTTTGGAACTTTCCACAATCGCACCGCCTATTTCAAAGATCAACTCGGTAGGACTGAGGCGAAATACCCGGTCGATGACCCGCGGTCTTTGTTATTAGAAAAACTTGCAAATATCGAGAATATAATTCTACATTCATTATCTTTGCTTTCCAAGTGCTGAATTCAATCGTCTTCCTAACCTCCTCGACATACACGTGCCCAGCATTCATTTGTTTTACTTGTTTCAACCACATTTTTGGCGTCAAGGTTGTCAGCCTATAGAACATAGTTGAGAAAACAGATAAAATTGGAAGATGCCATGTATGATTCAATAAGGCGTTAACGACCTCTATTGGGTTGGTGGTCATATGACCATATCGAAATTTTAAGCCCATTACTAGGGCATCATTCTCCCAAACCATTATTGTCATGTAGTGTTTGTTTGACCTTGCATATCAGCTTGAAGGTCAGCTAGCCTCTGTTTAAATCGATGTTGTTCTAACTCCTACCTTACATATGTATTCCATTACAACATGTTACATTCTATTACACAGAGTTTAAATATATTAAAAAAATGAAATAGATAATTACCCATTTTCACAACTTGTTTGCGCCAATTTGCATTCTTGAATTCCTTGTAAAAGTTCATCGCAATGTAGCAGATATAATAAACAGATCTCCACGAAACACCCGAAAACCTAATTGCGACAACTAACCTCTTTGATCTATCGAAAATGATACAAATGTCGTCTTGTGTAACAACATACCTCTGCAAGTTCATAAGGAAAAATGGCCACGATTCCATATTCTTTGCATTTACAATGACAAATGCTATTGGTAGCAAGTTCCGGTTCCCGTCTTATGCAACCAAAAAAAGGAGGATATGCGTATATTTCCCGTATAGTCAGGTCATATCTACCTATACAAGCGGGTTACAGTGGGGAAATGCCCAAACGTATGGATTGAATGTTTAAAACATTTGGTGGAACTTTTTTTCCCCAGATGTAGTTGGTTTTCTCGGTCATAGTAAGGCCACGTCTGCAAACGACAGTCCTTAGCACATACTCCCGCATTACGGCTATCCACCCCTGAAGTTCGTTGTATGACACATCTAATCTCCGTACAACTGATATATGACCATCTGTTTAGCCAACCATGCCTTTTAGTATAACACTCGGTACTGGAGTCGTTCTTACATTTTGACAATCAGCATCGATACACGAATGGTGGGCATGTCTTTAACCTTTGGCAGGATACAGTTGTAGATAGTTTTCCAATTAGGCTTACGGTGGTCTTGCGTCATATATGCAGAAGTGCATGTATGAGGCCCCACATATTTTCATATCTCCTACAGTTGGGACCTTTAGATAAATGTAGCTCGTACCCACATATATTGTTAGTTTACAGTCAGCGACTTTGTAGTCAACCGACACCTTCATACTATATCACTTTAGGTAGCTGGTCGTCCATCTCCTTATTGTCAGAAAATCGAGGGCTGAAAATCTCTCTTTGGTGTAGAACATTTTTATCTTTCGCCTTCTTAAAATTCGTGGAGAGCGGTGGACTTGACATCCCATGTTTTATTTTGTCTCTATTCTACCCTATACTTCTTTCTTGGATTAACGTATTTTTTTTAAGAAAAATTCTCAATCTATCAGCTCTTCTAAGGTCACACTTATTAGCATTTCGCACCAATGATAGGCTTCTTTTTCCAACAAGGAAACAATGCGTAAGAGGCTATCCGCTGGAGTACAGTTTAGTTTTGAAATTACTCTACATAAAGGAGATAGCCATTACTCTGCTGTTGCAAGGCCATCACCCTTATCCCCCTAAACTCTTTAGCACCAAGCTTTCGTATCTTTCTCGTAAAATTTCTTTTAAATTGTGTTGTAGTCGGTCATTAAGGTGCAAGAGATATTGGTTGTACCACTTTATACTGAGGTTGTTGTAGTGGTTGAGGTACTTGAGTTGTTCCCATGAATTGGTCAAACCATTTACCTATCATTGTTACAAAAGCATTGCGAAATAATTTTTGTCCGCACCCAAATCAGCTATAGGACCCTGTCCTTTTGCCGAAGGTATATGACTTTCAATTTCCTTGCCCGTCACTTCTCTTGAGCTTTAAGACATTATTTTTAACTAAAATACAACTTAAGTTAATCAAAACTGTATGGACTAAGCTAGAGACATATCATGTATGGTGGAGCGTGACTTAGCCTTCGGCTTTTCGAGAATCGACTCAACTTAGGCTTTGATACCAAAACTTGTAACACTCTTTAACCTACCGGGAAGACAAGGTGTATCATACAACCAGACAAATTTCTCGACAAATTGGGGCATTACTGATAGACTCAAATCCTTCGACTTAACTTAAAATTTTTAAGAAAAATAAGTCCTTAGTGTAAAAGTCATTTCTCTTCTTTCATTTGATATCGCAAATTTATAGAAAATAATAGAAGTTATAAAAGAAAACTCTATTTTTCAAACACTGCCTAGTTATGACATATATATATCGAAATCATAAAAATTCATGATCAGCACATCAAGAGGGTTCGACGTACACTTTTAAAGAAGGAACAATTGTCATTTAAGATAAAACAACACAACAACGTAGTTAATTGCAAAAGTTAAATGCAAAACATATGTACTTGCTATCTTTCACATAGCCATGCAAAATTCAAAAATAAACAAGCATCTCACTCACAACTACAACTCTAGTGTAGTCCATTTCGACATATCCTTATTTTACTATCAAAATTCCTGAAAATAAAAAGTAGCGTAGTAAGTTCATTTAAACTTAGTGAGTTCTAAAATAGACACAATTAGATTTACAAGAACTCTGATAATTAACAAGCATCAATACTCGTAAGAAAAGAATAACAGGATTTTTTGTGAGACTGTTATTCAGACATAACACACTAATTGCCATCCACAGTTCCTTGGCTGCAACACTATGCCAATCTATCACAACTCATACAGTACTCAAGCGAGCATATTCTGTTGACTTATACACATCTCCCACAAACTTGCATGGTTATTAACAACTCATCTTTGTGCTAGCCTTGAAGCCATATCTCAGAATTTAGAATCACATATCAGTCATATTTATTTTCATTTCATATCCTTATTATGTCAAACATGTGTTCTCTCGCAAGGTCGGGTTGTAATCTACCATTCTGGTTTATAATATAGTTGCTTTACTGGAGGCATCACATATAGGTTTCCTTTCCACAATTTTCACATATAATAAAATTTTTGGTATTGGGTTTGTGCAACAAAAAAGGTGATTTTACAAGTCATACTCACACACACATAACCCATATTGTGCAACAGAATCTACTCTATTGATCCTTTGCTTCGATTGCTCAGACCTTCACTAGCTTCTTGAGCTAAATAAGAAATAGTTATAACCATCAGGCTATTTATCTAATTTAATCATGCATGCCTAATGCAAAAATGTAAATCCCTTCGAGAACAACCTAAGGGCTTTCCAGAACTTACTAGCAAGCTGGTACTTAACAAGGGTGTTTTGGCTAGCTACTGGAAACATTCATCGTCTTCTTTAATGAAAATTCTCTCAAACTTTTTGGAGACTTAGAAAAGAACATAGAGAAAAAAAAAGGTGAAACATGCTGACCATCGACACCCGTATATAGCACAGACAACGAGGACAAGGCTTAGTGGGAGGGCTAGAAAATCCCACTATAGCCCTTAAAACCTAAGAATAAGCTTGCCTAAATATCTATCAAACTTAACTACTACCACTAATCAGTCTAGAAAGTAGTAAAACGTTACTTGTACTTTAAAACAAGCCAACTAAACAAGTCACTCAGCTACCTAAACACATCAAGCTGTCATCTATAATACTCTAGTTCAATTCCAATTAGGTCTCAACTAAACTCTAACAATACTCATTGGTCTATCATTTTCGTGCTAAAGCACGAAAAAACAAGTCTATCAATCTATGAACTAACAATTTCACCCCAAGTATTTGAGGTTGGCTGATTGTCACACAAAAGAGTCATCCAAACCCTAGAGTTCGCCAAATGGAAAATTCTAGCAAGACATTCTACAAATGGTGTATTTTCAAATCCACGTAATATGTCACCCAAACTTATAACGGATAGTTCATCGATCTCACCCTCTTCTACCTGGCTTATTCAACTATACGCCAAAAATTATATCGATACAGTTTACGCCAGGCAGGTTGTTACATGGTGCCACTAATTTTTCGAGTGGGACCGATGTTAAACTATTACTTTTGCCTAGACTTGCCAATAATAGTTACCATGACATAAAATAAGATCATATTAGGAGAACAAATACATCTCAAAGAGATTAATGATATCCTATGAGGGTAAAACACTTATGACAAGATCATTGGACGAGCAATTATTGAGTAGCTTTCGTAATGTTGTGTTATTAGGGAGAGGTTAGTCATGATATTATAGTGGAATGACTTCGTGACTAAATGAGTTTATAATTTATAGGAGAGAAATTGAAACTTAATTATAAATCATTTGAGCCTTAATTACACATGTTCAATAGGTCCCTCTACTAGCTTGTTGAAACCAATAATGAATTGCATGTTGAATCAAAAGAACATAAATGGACAGAAATGATATAGTTAGAGAAATGAGTTACATTTGGAAATGAATGTGATTTCTTACTAAGTGTGGAAAATATTTGAAAAATAATTTAAGTTTTTCAAATTATTATTTGATTAAATAATTGAAGTTTAAAAATGAAATTAAATTAATTGGTTATTGAGAATCTGTTGAATGTAGAAATTAAGTATATTTTTCATACATTCTTTTATGGTAAAGTTCCATGACTTTAATGAAATTAGAAATGGGTAGAGAAAATTATTTAAATTGAAAAATAAATTAATTTAATAAATAATATTTTAGGAAATAGAAAAACATGTATTCAGTTGGATTAAATTATAAACTGTTGGGTTAAAAGTTCAGAAAGTACATATAATTGAATCCGATACATGATAGGCCCAAAACCCTTCATAATATGTATGAGGGGTGGCAACCCTAGTATAATAAAAAGGGTTAGTCGCCCCTCTCTCCTAATTCAACTAGGGGATTGATTTTTCTATTAAATAAGTATTATTTATATTATACTAATTCAACTAAGGTTTCTCTATCTCTCCATATAAATATGTGGTATTGGTAAGACTAAATACACACAATATTGAGATATTGTTATTCTACCCGGAAATAGTCAGAATTTATTTCTAAGTATAAATTTTATTTTTCGAAAATAAGAATTCTATCGGTTTCTATAGAGAGATTTACTTTCCTATTGAAAGTAAAAAAATATTTTTGGTTCTATGTTTGATTTGTAATTGTTCAAACCTGCACTCGAAGCAATTCATGGTATGATAATAGCAGAGAAAGCTATTCGGTTGTAAGTCGGGAATGTCAAGTATTTGTCTCGTAAAAAGAACAAGTACTTTTCAGGAAAAGTTTATTGCTATCATATCACAAGCTAACTCGATTTTTAAAATTCTATTTTTCTAATGTGCAAGAAAACCATTTTCAAATCAAATTTTTTTTCCAACAATTGGTATCAAAGCTAGGTTTGTGCTATGCTTATAGTATAAACTAACATCGAAATTGTCTCTCTTCTTCAGTATGGTTAATTTTGACAAGATATGATATTCTTGAAATTATTAATATGTTTTGGATTATGTATGTGAATGAATGTATTTTTACTGTTTTATGATTTATATGATAAAGTAATATTGTTAAAGTTGTGAATCTTAAAAATTAAGATGATTGTAATTATTATTTTAATAATTTTTTCGGGATATGTAATTAGATTGTGGGCTATCATCTCCACATAGAAATTATTTTATTTATTTTCTTTAAAATAAATTAAAGTAATTTAAAATAATTCATGTAAGTTATAAATGGACATAAGTATTTTGTGACTTAATTTTTCCAACGAATATCAAAGAATTGAGACCCATCCAAGAATGATTAAGACGACCCAAACCCGATCCCGCAAATTGGTAAACGACTGATAGTGGTTCAACAATGGAGGTTGTCAATGGTCAAATGTGATGGTTAGCGGTGCTCAATGGTGGTCGATTGCAACCTGACTATCGCAACGAGATGAATTGATGATAACAATGTCAATTGAGGTGATAGCGAAAGCCCATGGTAGCGATAACAGTTCGACAATAGATACCTTTAGTCGTTTTTCAAGTCATTTGTGGTTTTAGGGGGAAAACCCTAGCAATCAGGGTATTTGTCTTTCAACCAGAATACCTAAAGTATGCTTTGGGGTAATCGTTATAATTTTATTTTCTAATTATTTTAGGATGGAAAAATGGAAAGTTTGGCTTAGATTCATTTAATTTTATGTTTGGTGGTCGGTCGCTTTGACTATGGCAACGAGAGAACTTGACGACAATGACGTCAACTGAGGCGGCATCGAAAGCTCATGGTAGAGATAGCAGTTCGACAATAAATAACTTTGGTGGCTTTTGAAGTCATTTATGGTTTTAAGGGGGGGAACCCTAACAATTAGGGTATTTGGTTTTCAACCAGAAGACCTAAAGTATGTTTTGAGGTGACCATTATAATTTTTTTTAATTGTTTTAGGATAGAATAATGGAAACTTTGGTTGGTTAGATTAACTTTTTTTTTTGGTGATAGCATAATGATATTTAAATTGATTACGAAATATGTTCATGCATATGTATGATAAGCTGGCCATATATTTTAAGAAAAGAATGTCAAATGTACTTGTTATGTATTTATTAATCATGACCTTTCAATTCATATATATGGATCTTAGACCTTTGAATGGGGATATTTCTCAAACTCATAAAGAAAAAGGGAAGTGAGTTAGACAAAAAGAGAAACAACTTGGACAAAAAGAAATGAAGTGACTGAGACAAATTTTTTTTGTCAATAACCTCAGACCAATCAATCGAATATTGATTAATACATAATCGATCGAACACTACTTGAAAATGACTTTTCTGCTCGTAAACGAAATGTTCCAAATGCTCTTAGAAATTCTTACTCCTATTGGACCATTTGTATCTATATGCATTAGGATCTTGATTCATAGATCTTTCAGTCTGAGAAATCAAAATAAAAGGATTGAACCATTTCTTCTGACTCTTTTTCAATGATTAAAATCGGACATAAATAACCTTGCATGTTTTTTAAAATATTGAGTGGGAGAAAGTCCCTAAACAAGACCTACGACCTCCACTAATGATCTCTTGTGATGGCATGAAATGAAGCTGCCTCAAGGTAGACGTTGTCATATAGATTTCACTGAAGAGATTTCCTAAAAAAAAGAAGAATTATCTTGTAATCATATGATAGTTGGCCACCCATATTGTAGGTATGATCATGCAATATAACAATAAATATTTCTTTAAAGAGGACAACTAGTCACAACATGTCACTCGGTGAGATTGTCCCAATATGACTTATTTGTGTTAAATGATGTGATAGGTGTTGAGTTGATGGTTATACACTTAAAATTATTCTAGTTAAGTAACTTCCAAGAAGCTAAACCTAAGTTAGAATGATAACCAAAAGTGAGGAGATTATTAGCACGTGTGAATGCTTAAGAAATTAAGTTCATGTATTAATTGGATGAAAATCCATGTTCTTACTAGTTGGTTAAGATTGTTCCAAGGTGACTTAGTTCAATGGGTATAAGAATTATCACTGCAATGATTTACGAATGTGTTCAAGGTTTAATGTAAGACACATGCATCATCTTAATGCATATTGTATGTTGCAAAACATTCCGTTAATAGTTATTAGGGTGCTTGATTTTATGCTTTTTAATTTTATTATTTCTTACAATGAAATGTATGAATTCAACACTTTGTGATTCAATAAAATGTACCATATAGTAATAAAATTATAGAGATGTTTTGCCTCTTTAATATACACTAAATACATTCCATGTCTCACTATTAGTAAAGCCTGTAATACCTCATCCAACCTATATTTCCATTAAGCTTACAAAGTCTTCTTTCTCACCCAAGCTATAAAATATCCTAATGGTATCAGGTTATGAATGAAGACTTTTCAACATTAAAAAAAGTCAACGCTCTTGATCTCTTGTTCCATTTGTTCCTCATACCAAATCGATAGATTGTAAGTTGGTATTTCATGTAAATTACAACTCAAATACAAACCTTGGCACTATAACAACTTAATGTGGATTGTTGTGAATCCTATTATCGTTTTGCTAAACATACCACAATGAGGGTGGTTCTATTTGTTATAGTCTCCATTGATTGGCCATTTTGAATATTAAAGGTTAATAATGCATTTTTTATGGGCACTTAACTAAGCTTACATGTTTTAGCCAGTAAGGTCTATCAGTGATAAATTTCCCAATCATATTTGTCAATTCCATGAAGCTACTTGTCGCTTGAATCAAGCTTCGCATGCATGGTATTGATGAACTGAAACTTATATTTTATTTATTGGTTTTTACCATACCCAATGTAATCATTGTCTCCTCATTTTTGAAAAATTTAAAGTTATTGTCAACTTTGTTTCTTATATTGAGGATCTCATTATCATTGGCAACCACTTACATTATATTGAAGAATTTATCAAATGGTATAGTACTTAATTCTCTATAAAAGATCTTAATGATCTATACCTTTTTCTAAGTGTTGGAATTATTCACTCACCTATTGGTCTCTTCCTTAACTAATAAAAATATATTTATAAGATACTTGAACAGACCAATATGGTAGGCTACAAAATCGATGAGGACACTTATAACTAGTGGTTTATGTTTGGTCCTTAAAGATGGTTCTCCTTTTATAAATCCCACGACATACAAGAGTGTAGTTGAAATCTCATAATATTTGCATCTTAGTTGCCTAGATATTGTTACGTATAAAATCAAGTGGAAGCTGGAAATAAGTGTCGCATTTATTGAAGATAGAAAGCTGGCTTTTATAGCCTTATAAATGACAAATATAAAATCACAACTAACACCTATATCACCTATAAATAAGGATCACCACTAGTTTAAACAGATGCAGAAAGTTGTTCTTAAAGAATAGGACTTATTGAAATAGAAAAACAACTTTGAAAACACTAAATAATTCAAACAATTCCTCCCCTAAACTGTTCTACATATTTGTAATCAGTTTACTTCTCCACAAATTCCAAGTTTTTCCTTAAGCTTTTCAAATGTCTCTAGCTTCAACACCTTAGTCATGATGTTTGCTGTCTGCTACTTTGTTCCACAATGGACAAGCTCAATAACTTTATCATTAGACAATTCACGAAGGAAGTGGTACCTTACATGAATGTGTTTACTCCATCCATGCAATACGACATTCTTTGATAGTTTGATGGTGGAGGCGCTGTCACAATAATGTGATACTTTCTTTTAGAGGATGATTGAAAGTATCCAAGATTCTTCTCGTCCAAACTTCTTGACAAGCACATGACGCTGATGTTACAAACTCTATTTCGGTGGTAGATAAGTTCACTACTAGTTGTTTTGTCAAAGACTATGCAACGACACTTTCTCCAAAGAGAAAAACATATCTTGAAGTGCTCCTTCTATCATCTTGATCTCATTGTCTGTGTAGCCAACTAACTCGCCAGTTCTGCCTTTTTTGTATAAAATGCCCAGCTCTGATGTTCCTTCTATATATCAAAGAACCCTTTTTGTTACACCAAGATGAACTTCAGTAAGTTTTTCCATATATTGATTCACCAGTCCAACCACATACGTTAGATCTGGTCTAGTCGTAGTTAAATATCAAAGACTCCCCACAATTTACTTATAACTAGAGATATCTACTTTGACTCTATCTTCGTCTTTCACGAGTTTTGTTCCTAGAATAATAGAACTTCTAACAGAGTTGCACCTTAACAAACCGAATCTCTCAAGAACTTCATTAGCATACTTCCTTGGACTAATAAATATGCCTTTATCATTTTGTAACACTTTAACTCCAAAAAAGTATTTCATCTTTCCAATATCAGTCATTTCAAATTTTCACATCATGGAATTTGTAAAGGCTTTAATTATTTCCTCATCATTTCCCATGAATATGAGATCATCAACAAACAAACTAACAATCAAAATTCTTTCTTTCGAATCAATTTGAATAAAAAGAGTAGGTTCAGATGGCTACCTTTCAAAACCTTTCTTTGTAAAATAGGACTTAATGTGACTATACCATGCTCTTGGAGCTTGCTTAAGATTGTACAAGGCCTTCTTTAATTTGTAGACTTTATACTCATTCCATTCTTTCTCAAAGTGGTTGATCAAAAAAAAAACTTCCTCCACCAGCTCTCCATGAAGGAAAGCACTTTTAATATCAAGTTGGTAGATATTCCAACCTTTTTTTCGCAGCCATTGCAATCACCATTCGGATATATCCTATTTTGCAACTGGTGCAAAAACTTCATTGTAATTAATTTCATATTTCTAGGCATATCCCTTTGCCACCAATCGTGCTTTGTGTTTGTCAATCTTGCCAAGTTCATTTAACTTGGTTTTGAACACCCATTTTACTGCTATCTTCTTTTCATCAGCTGGCAATTCCATCAATTCCTATGTTTCATTTTTCCAATGGCTTGAATCTCTAGTTTCATAACTTCAAGCCATTTTTCACTTACAACAGCTTCTTCAAAAGTGATTGGATATGCTGTAGTGTATAGAACCAAGTTATTGACTTCTTTGTTTTCATCAGAAAGGCCTAGTCCTTTGCCACTCACATAATCTTTTTGCCACTCTAGTGCTCTTCTATTCTCCTGTCTAATCCTTTAGTGATTTACAGCTGGAATGTTCAGACATAGTGGTTCTTCTCCAACTACTTCCTCTATATTTGGTACAATGACATCATCTTCACTTAAATCATCTTTAAGAGTAATATCTTCTTTGTCAACTCTTTGTTTGCATCCTTTAAATTTTGACTCCAATCCCAGACTTTATCTTCTTCAAAAATAACATTATGGCTTATCACAATACGCCTAAAGACTGGATCATACAATCGATAAGCCTTGGATTTATTACTTACACAAAAGAAAACACACTTGTAGCTTTTATCGTCTAACTTTGTTCTTCTTTTTTCAGGTATATGTACATGGGCAACACACCCGAACACTTGAAAATGGTCCACAGAAGGTGTAACATTACTCCATACCTCTTCTAATGTTTGTCCATTCATGGCTACTATAAAGCTCCTGTTCATCACATGGGTACACCATTGAAATTGCTTCTGCCGAGAACTCTTTTGGGACATTTTTTTTAGATAAATACTTAGAATCGAGTTTATAATGGTTTGAATTCTTCTCTCCGCTACTCTATTTTGTTACGGGGTGTAGGCTATAGTCAATTGCCTATGAATACCGTTCTCCACACAGAAATTATTAAATTTATGGGAGGTGAACTCTCCACCCTTGTTTCTGTGTAAGCTATACGCTTACCACTTTCATTCTTAACATATTTTTAATGCTCTGAAATACCTTAAACATCACTAATTTTTCATGCAAGAAATAGACCCAAATTTTGTGACTAAAATCATTAATAAAACTGAGTAAGTACCTCTTCCCATTTGTAGAAATTGGTGTAATTGGTCCACAAATGTCAGAATGTATCAACTGCAACTTTCTTGATGCTCTCTATGAACTCTTCTTTGGTAGTTCCTCCCTATTTTGCTTTCTAACCAAATAATGAGTACATATTTTGTTTAAAATGTTGATTATTGTTAAGCAATGAACTAACCTTTTGGACTGCATCATATGTAAGCTTTTGTAGTTCAAATGATCGAACCTGTAGTGCCATATATGAGGGATATATTCTGTGGTAGTTTGTAAGCATGATGAAACCAGCGGTTGTAAGCATGGTAAAACAATAGCTAAAAGCAAAAACATCAGATTTTTTGTCATTTTGGTTGTTACAATGAGCCCTCTTTGTGGATGATATAACTTGCACTCACCCCATTAAATCAAAATATCTATCCCTTTCTCCTAAAGGTGTCCCATGCTTAACAAATTATTTTTTAGATTTGGAACAAAGAAAATTTCAAAGATTACCTGTTTAGTGCCTCCAATCTCTAACCTAACACTTCCCTTTCCGATTATTACCATTTGATGCGGTCGTTGAGAGCACCAAAGATATCTTATTTTCTATAAAATAATGAAAAAGAACAATAAAGGGGAAGTAGGGTCAAATCCTCAGGGATCGGATTGCACGAATGCTTGTTTCTCGAAATCCTAGGCAGAATCGTGCCCAAGAAAACCAGCGTTCTTGAAAAAAAAGATTAAAAGTTTTGATCTGGAAAAGTAAAATAAAAACAGAATTGAAAGTCGAATTGAAATTACGAAATTAAATAAATTTCGAAAATTAAAGTGGAGAATATAAAAATAAACAAAGTTTGGGAAAATAGAGAATTTCTTATGTGGTGAGATTCCAGCCTCCGGTTGTCTCGATTCGCCTTTGGTCCAATCCTTGGCTTTTTGGTGATCCTCTTCAAGCAAAATAAGCCAGTTATAGTAGAAGAGGACGCCTACGACCACTAGCTCCAAGGATTTAGACTTACAATTTGGCGGAACCCAACTCTAGCCAACAATCGCTTTTGTGGGAATTTCTTTTGCTAGATCATCACTTCCCAACGGTGAATAGCATGCCATTATGTCTCTTGGACTCGCCAACTTCTGACACAGAAAGCCAACAAACCAACTGTGCAACCTTCCCAAAACTTACAAAGCGGCCATTCCTTGCACAAGTTGAAAAGATCACCTATTAAGGGGCATGGATGAAAGCGTCAGCCCCGCAATGCTGAAAACCGATAAATACCCTGTTGAGAAGGCTAGGCACGGATTCTAAGCCTCATGAGCCTTTTTGGGGAATTTTGAGAACCTTCGGCTAGATTAGATTTAGTGGCTCATGATTTTTGGGAAAAAAACAAAAAAATAATGGAAAAGGAATTTTTTATTGAAATGTGAAAAGAACAAAAAGAAGTAAATTGATTGGGGAGAGAGTGTTACAACCAAAGATGGACGAAATTTGTGTCACTTCATCCCCTATTTATAGTACTAAGAAACCTAGCCTATTCCTAATTAAATTCTAAAAGATAAATACAAATAAATAAAGATAATTAAAAATAACTCTAAATAATTATCCTAATATAATTAAACATTAAATAGAGTCTTGTGCTATAAAAACTCTTCTTTTGCATTTTTGCCCTTATGTCTTCCATACTTGCATTTTTGGCACCATATTTTTCCCTATGTTGTATGTTGGCCCATTTTATCTTCAAATTCGTGCTTTTTGCCCTTAAATTTCCTTTTGCCTTCAATTTAGTCCTTAAAAGATAAAATACCATAAAATAGCCCAAATTAGTAGGATCATAATCAAAATAAACATACGATTGGCATATAGAAATATGTCGTTCTAGAGTATTATCAAATTCCCCATTACTTAGCCCATGCTTGCCCTCAAGTATGGTTCCTGTCCACTGTGAAAATTAAATCCTGCCATGAAAGAAATACTACTCCAACGTTTTATAAAAATTAGTCAAAATGTATATGAAAAATTAAGAGAACCCTTAGCTTTCTTTATGCAAAATTGAAAAAGTATTCCAATTAACACACACAAAAAATTAAGATCGACTTGGATTATTTCATGAAAATTAGGTAATTTACCAAACCTATCAAGACACCCTATTTGTTTCTACCTTTAGTACCCATATTTTATTAATACCTTTTTTTAATTAATTAATTAATTTATTATTGCTTAAGAATATATTGAACCTTTTGACGCGAAGAGAGATGACAACCAAGTACCCCACCTGGGTTACTCAGCCCAATATGCTCCTAATTTTTATTTTTCTTAAGAACATATCAAACCTTTTAACGCGAAGAGAGATGACAGCCAAGCACCTCACCCTGGTTACTCAGCCCATCACATTCTTAAAAATTAATTATGGTTAGCGGAGTTTTACCTAACACGTCACACAACCTTTTGACGCGAAGTAGGATGGCAACCCAAGCACTCTACCCTAGTTACTCAACTATTCACGTTTTAATCTGCACTCATAACCACGGAAACATTATTATTAAATGAAATTTTAATTTTGGAGGACTTAGGAGCAACAATCAAGTGTCAAAAATAAGTTTCAGCATCCACCTTAATAGTCGTGAACATATTTTAAGCATGCAATTGTATTAAGTGTTCTCTTTTCATTTAGACTTAATCAATTATACTATAAGCAAGATAGGGTTGACTTTATCGATCATAATTATTCAGCCTAAAAGAAATAAAACAATGGAGATGAAATCAAACATGCAAAATCATAACTAACTCAGTAGACAAAAAGCATGCATGTGGGTCAAACAGTGGGCAAGTCATGGTCAAATTATCGGGCATGAAAAGAGGCAGAATATTCTTAAAAATAATTATATGGGCAGCAACGACCAAAGCAGTAGTAAAAACAACATCTAAAACAATAGAAATAATGAAGAATGGCTCCCCTACTTAAAACACATAGTCCTTGATGTGAAATAAATAAATAAATAAGTGGAAGAAAAGTTTAGAAGAACTCCCCGTTAATTATTATCGTTTATGCAAAGATGCAAGGAGAAGAAGGTCTGGCATCACGTGGAGAAGAGGAATGAGGGGAAGGCATTTGTCGGCTAAATTGACGTGTTGGGGCGCCGAGAATTGACGCCGACGACTGTTTACAGTGAAGGATGGTTCAGTGGCAGCTCGGCTTCAGGTTTTCACCATGGTGTTGCAGAAATCGGCGATGGAGGGGGGTAGAATGAAGGTGCAGCAGCTGGTGTGGGTTTGGGTGAAAAATGGGATAAGTTTTTAGGGTTTGGGGGTGTATAGGTGGAGTGTTTGGCTGAAGGGTTGATATTTGGTTGCAGGTTGTGGGTAGTCAGGGGTAGGGATGTACTATTCCTGGTTGGAATAGGGATAGGATAAGGGCTGTTTCATGCCAATTTTTTTAGTTTTCTCCTTTTTCTCCCTATTTTCGCCCTGGTGTACCTAGACAAAAGAAAAGAAATTAATTATCACCCAAACAAAATAAAGTAATAAATAATAAAATAAAATAAAATAAAGTAATGAATAAATAAATAATAAGATAAATAAATAATAAGATAAAAATAAAGAAAAATAAAAATTAGGTTGCCTCCCAATAAGCATTTGTTTAATGTCACTAGCTTGACGCCCCAACTAGTATTGGGGCTGTTCCAGTTGAATTCTTTCATTCGTATGGGCTTGAAAATTCTCCCTTTTTATCACATCCGCCATATTAGGGTTGAATCGTCCTTGCGCTTCTTTCTTTGGTTTCGTATTTTCCTCCAAGAAAATCTTATGTGTATCTGTCAGGGGGTTAATCCCTTTTAAGTTGGCAATGGTCTCATCATTCTCCAAAAATGCATGCTTGAAATGTTCGGGAAGTGATTTTAATTTCAGATCTAGTGCCTGCACAATAGAAGATAGAAGTTTAGTATCCATAGGAGCTAATAATTCATTAACAGACTCAAAATCATCAAAAATCATTTTAGATTTATCTCCATAAGATGACTCAAAAGTTTTTTCTACTAAAGAGTCAATTATGTCAATATGGTTTATGTCCAAGACTTCACTTGGGTGACTAATAGTGCCATAAACGTTAAATTTCACAATCTCCCTGTCAAACTTGTGAGGGTTCCGCTTCGTACGTCAATCTTAGTATTTACAGTACTAAGGAAATGTCACCCCAACAAGATGTCTAAAGACCCAGGAGCATTATCCTCCTCTGTATTTATCACATAGAAATCTGCAGGGAAGATAAGTTCATTGACTTTCACTAATACGTCCTCGAGGACTCCTTAGGGATGCATAATGGACCTGTCTGCCAACTAAATGATAACACTTGTCTTTTTCAAAAATCTCGCGTTAAGTGATTTATAAATGAAAAAAAGGCATGACATTTATGGAGGCCCCTAATTCACACATAGCCTTCTTAATTCCTAAATGGCCTATTTTGCATGGTTTTGCGAACATGCCCCTATCTTTACATTTCACTGGCATTTTCCGCTGCAACACTACGGATACATTCTCACCAACACTTACCCTTTCATTACCAGTTAATTTTCGTTTGTTGGTGCAGAGTTTTTTAAGGAACTTGGCATACCTCGAAATTTGTCTGATAACATTCAACAGTGGTATGTTAATCTCGACATTTCTGAATGTTTCGAGGATCTCCTTGTCTTCTTTACCCTTTCAACATTAATTTAATCGTCCTGGAAATGGAGGTTGAATTATGGGTAATGGAGGTTTCGCTCGGACCTGTTCGTCATTTTTGGGCTTTTCTTGGGTGGAATCTTGGCCAAGATTTTTGCTAGGAATTGGTTCCAGTACTTTTCAACTTCGCAACGTCACTACATGTGAGTATTGTCTTCGATTAGGTTCCGTTTGTGACGGCAGCTTCCCTTGTGAGTTCATTCTCTCAATTGATGTGGTCAACTCTCTTATAGACGTCTCGATTCTCTGTTGAAAATCCTTTGTTTCCTTTTTGAAATCAAGAGCTTTTCGTAAAATTTGTTGCTGGAAATCAACAGTTTGCCGTTGTATCTGTTGTTAGAAATCAAGCATATTAGCGGCTAATTTATTGACTGACCATGGTTTCTAGAGAGGTACCTGAATCTCGTGGCTATTGTGGAATCAAGTTTTGGTATGGTTAGTCGTATCGTGGGTTGACCCTATAACTTAAGTTAGGGTGGTCCCTCTATCTTGGGTTGTAGGTATTAGCGTAAGGGCCGTATCGCCTTTGTGGTGGCTCAAGAAAGTTCCCTACAGCATTCAGATGAGCCATAGTATCATCATACAAACTAGGACATGCATCAGTTGTATGTTCAAGCGTAGCACATATTCTGCATACTCGAGCTGGTTTTGCTTTTTCTACAACAAGAGAATTCACCATATTAGTAAGTCTATCAAGTCTATCCTCAAAGGTAGAATTACTTAGATGGTGAACCTTTCTAGGGGGTCAGGATTGGCTTGAAATTACTGAAAATTTGCAGCCATCGTGGAGATCAAGTCTCTTGCTTGTTGAGGACACATGTTGAGCTACACTCGTCCACTAGCGGCGTCTACCATATTCATCTCCATGGGTTTCAGGCCTTCGTAAAAGTATTGGAGGAGAGATTTTTATGTAATACCATGTTGTGGGAAGCTCACACACAACTTCTTAAATCACTCCCAATAATCTTAAAAAGACTTTATTTCTTTTTGTCTTATTCCAACGATCTCTCTTACTAACTCAGTTGCTCGTGATGCTGGAAAAAACCTGTTCAGAAATAAACGAGAAAGATAAGCCCAAGTTGTAATAGATCCAGGAGGTAAGTAAAATAGCCATTCCCTAGCTGAATCTGCTAGGGAAAAAGGGAAAGCACGCAATTTAATTTGATCCTTAGTTGCCCCCTGAGGTTTCATACTAAGGCAAACCATATGGAATTCTTTCAAATGCTTGTAGGGATTTTTGTTTTGCAACCCACGAGAAGTTGGCAGTAGTTGGATTAAGCTTGGCTTTAATTCAAAATCAGTATCCATAGTAGGATACGCGATGCATAGTGGCGGTTGTTCTGCCAGAGCTTCGGCCAGCTGCCGAATTGTTTGAGCCATGGGCTGAGGTGCTAGATTAGGGTTTTCGTTAACCCTAGCGTTAAGCACTTCTTCTGGGGAATCGACTTCTACTTTTTTGCTTTCAAATGTTTGAGTAGGGTTTTCGTTAACCTTAGACTCTACTTCGTCGTCGATTCTGATTTCTAACACTGGATTACTTTGAGTCCCAACCATCGTTTACTGCTTTTTCCTTAGCTTTGTTTCCTTGCGATTAGCTCTCGCAGTCTTTTCACTCTCCGAATCAAACGCAAGAGTACCTGGAGTAGATCTAGTCATAAGAAACAAAAAATAAGATTAGTATGTTGCCGGTCCCCGGCAACAGTGCCAAAAATTGATGCGGTCGTTGAGTGCACCAAAGATATCCTATTTTCTACAAAATAATGAAAAAGAACAGTAAAGGGGAAGTAGGGTCGAATGCTCAGAGATCGGATTGCACGAATATTTGTTTCTTGAAATCCTGGGCAGAATTGTGCCCAAGAAAACCTGCGTTCCTTAAAAAAATAAAAAAAATAGGATTAAAAGTTTTGATCTTGAAAAATAAAATAAAAACAGAATTGAAAGTTGAATTGAAATTGCGAAAATTAAAGTGGAGAATATAAAAATAAACAGAGTTTGGGAAAAGAAAGAGTTTCTTATGTGGAAAGAGTTTCTTATGTGGCGAGATTCCAGCATCTGGTCGTCTCGATTTGCCTTGGGTCTAATCCTTGGCTTTTTAGTGATCTTTCTCAAGCAGAATAAGCCAGTTATAGTGGAAGAGGACGTCTACGACCACCAGCTCCAAGGATTTAGACTTACAATTTGGCGGAACCTGACTCTAGCCAACAATCGCTTTTGTGGGAATGTCTTCTGCTAGATCATCACTTCCCAACGGCGAATACCACGCCATTATGTCTATTGGACTTGCCAACTTCTGACGCAGAAAGCCAACGAACTGACTATGTAACCTTCCCAAAACGTAAAAAGCGGTCATTCCTTGCACAGGTTGAAAAAAATCACCTATTAAGGGGCATGGACGGAAGCGTCAGCCCCATAATGCAGAAAAGCGATGAATACCCTGTTGAGAAGACTAGGCGCAGATTCTAAGCCTCATGAACCTTTTTGGGGAATTTTGACAACCTTCGGCTAGATTAGATTTAGTGGCTCATGATTTTAGGGAAAAAAAACAAAAAAAACAATAGAAAAGGAATTTTTTATTGAAATGTGAAAAGAATAAAAAGAACTAAATTGATGGGGGAGAGAGTGTTACAACTAAAGATGGACGAAATTTGTGTCACTTCATCCCCTATTTATAGTACTAAGAAACCTAGTATATTCCTAATTAAATTCTAAAAGATAAATACAAATAAATAAATATAATTAAAAATAAATCCTAAAATTAAATATAAATAATTATCCTAATATAATTAAACATGAAATAGAGTCTTGTGCTATAAAAACTCTTCTTTTGCACTTTTGCCCTTATTTCTTTCATACTTGCATTTTTGGTACCACATTTTTCCCTATGTTATATGTTGGCCCATTTATCTTCAAATTCGTGCTTTTTTCCCTTCAATTTCCTTTTACCTTCAATTTAGTCTTTAAAAGATAAAAGACCATAAAATAGCCCAAATTAGTAGGATCATACTCAAAATAGAAATATGTCATTCTAGAGTATTATCATATTACCATTTTTGTATCATTTCCAAGCTTGAAGGAGTGTCGAAAGCTTTGATCAAGATGAGAAAACCACTTCTTGTTCCCACACATATGATTCGAGCATCCCGAATCAAGAAACCATACGCCAACTTGTTGTGAGTTATGTGTCTCCATACATGACATTAAAAGCAGCTCTTCCTCTTCATAAAGTCCTACAAAGTTGGCTTTACTCTCATACCTTGGACATTCATACTAAAAATGCCTTAATTTGTGGCATTTATAACATTCTACCGTGGCTTTTTCAAATGATCTCCCTCTGCCTCTTCGACGTACACTGTATGAATTTGCGCCACGTCTTCTACTTTCAAATCTTTCGTTACCAACAATAGCTTTTAAGGCATGATCTTCTTCTCTTTCCATTATCTTAAACTTTTATTCATGTACAAATAATGAACTTTGTAATTCATCAACCGACATGGTACCTGTATCTTTTGCCTCTTCGATAGATACTACCACATAGGTGAAACGTTCTATCAAAGTCCGCAAAATCTTCTCCACGATTACTGAGTCAGACATAATCTCCCTATTGCTCTACATCTGGTTTGCTACAACCATCACTTTAGCAAAATAATCTTTGATCGTTTCTCTTTTTTTCATTGCCAACACCTCAAATTATCTTCTTAATGTGTTGAGAAGAGACCTTTTTGACTCTCTCATTTCCACCAAACTTGCTTTTCAAAGAATCCCAAATAATTTTGGAGGTTCGTCTATCCAAAATCTGCTAAAAAACAACACAATCTATGGCTTGATATAGATAATGTTTGACCCTGTGATCCTTCATCTTTATCTCGTCCATTTGTGTTTGTTACTCGATGGTATACATAGTTGTTGTTTCAGGCTCCTCGAAGCCTTTCTCAACTAGGTTCCACAATCTTTTAGACCTCAATAGATTCTCCATCAGCTCATCTAATGGTAGTAGTGAAGACCATCAAAATAAGGTGTCTTTGTAAGACTTTTCACTCTTTTTTTTACTCATATCCACTTATTTTCTCAACAACCTAGCTCGGATACCAGAATGTTAATTATAAAATCAAGTGGAAGCTGGAAATAAGTGTCATATTTATTGAAGATAGAAAGCTGGCTTTTATAGCCTTACAAATGACAAATATAGAATCACAATTAACACCATATCTATAAACAAGGATCTCCACTAGTTTAAACAAATGCAAAAAATTGTTGCTAAAGAATAGGACTTATTGAGACAGAAAAATAGCTTTGAAAACACTAAATAATTCAAACATATATTACATTTATTGTCAACAAGTTGCCTCAATTTATAAGCTTTCCAAAAAAATCTCATTAGGCCATGGAAAGTTGTTTTTTATGTTATCTAATTAAGATGTGCGATTGGAGTTCGTTACTTTTAAAGAATTCTCCTCTAATGCTTCATGTTTTTTTGCTTTGATTAGGTTGGTGGTCATGATGACCGCTTGTCCACTATAGTTTACATTGCATTTCTTGTCTATAATATGATTTCGTAGAGTTTAAAGAAACAAAATATTGTGGCTTGTTCTTCTACCGAGGCTGAATACAGGGTCATTGTGATATAGGAAGTGGTGTAGGATTGAGATCTTTCAAGTTGTGTAAAGAAAAAGGTCCAAAGATTGAAGGAAAACCCTTTCTTATCAGCAAAGCAATATGGAGATGAAAGAAGAAACCAAGAAAGTATTAGCTAAATCAACAACAAATTAAACAACCAATGAAGCTTGGAAATCGAGCAGAGAAGATTGGAATGGACATGAAATCTTTAGATTTGATCAATTAAAGTCTTCATGAATCCAAAAGAACACTTCTTAAAGGATTTTTAAGTGTTCGAATAGATCTGGAATAAGCAAGCAAAAACAAATTAGAAATCAAGCAAAATAAAGGAAGAAAAAGGAAAGAATGACTTGGTTGCCAATGGGCACCCAAGATTTGATGTAAGGATGCTTTCTTTAGAAGAAAGAAACCGTTCTTGATGAGTTTTAAGGTTATTAAAACAAATATGGAAATAAATAATCAAAACAGGTAAGTAATCAACTCAAAATAAATAGAAATCAAAGGGAGAGAGATCAAGAAAGGGAGATTCGATTAAGGGGTGCTTGGATATTATTCAAGAAGTTTTGGAGTTCAAAGTGAAGAGAAATGCAACGAAAGAGAGTAAGAAGAAGATGTACTTCATTTCTCAAAATATTTCAAGTTGATTATTAGAGACTGAACATACTATATTTATACAAGACTTAAACTGCTTTAACTACTTTTTAACAGTAAGCTACTAACTAATTTAACTACTAACAACTTAACAACTGTTTGCTTCCTTAGTCCTTAATATTCACCTAAACAATCTACTTTCTGCATTTTAAGATCTCTAGTTTGCTAACAACCTTAAGTTGAGCTCTAAATTTCGTAAAAAATCCTGTTAAAAGAGGTTTGGTAAGCACATCAGACACCTGATCTTGAGCTGGAACATGGCCAACAACTAATCTCCCAGTAGTCACCTTTTCATGAACAAAAAAAAATCAAGCTCTACATGCTTGAATTTGGAATGTAGAATTGGATTGGCGGACACAGCTACTGTACTTGAGTTATCACACCAAAAAGTTGTCTTCCTAGTGAGCTAAACATGAAGTTCTCCCAACAAAGACTCTAGCCAAGTGACTTCTGCTGTAGCATGAGCAAGACTCCTGTACTCTGCTTCTGCCGAAGAACGAGAGACAACATGTTGTTTCTTTGAACCCTAAGATACTGGATTTTTTCCTAGAAAAATACAAAACCCTGATGTCGAACGTCTATCATCTGGATCATTCCCTCAACTAGCATCAGAATAACCAACAAGAGATAAATGAGAAGTAGCAGTAAAGTGAACACCATGGTCAATTGTTGCCTGTAGATACCTCAAAATTCTCTTAACAGCTTTGAAATGAATATCAAGAGGCTTATACATGAGCTGGCAGACCTTATTTACAGCAAAGGCAATATCAGGCCTAGTGATCACAATATACCAAGGAGCCCCCACGATGCTCCTATATTCGGACTCATTTGCAACAAGACTTTCTGCATGAGCAGACAGCAAACAGGAATACACCATAGGAGTAGGAGTACCTTTAGACTGGTCAATGTGACTTCGTTGCAACAAATCATGAATGTACTTTTGTTGACTAAGAAAAAGCCCCGAAGCTGTGTGTGTAACCTCAATGCCCAGAAAATAACTCAATCGTCCCAGGTCCTTAAGAGAAAACCTTAAATCCAAGGATTCCACAAAAGCATCAATAGTCAACTGCTGATTGCCTATGACTATGATATCGTCAACATAAACCAATACATATATAAGAATGTCACCAGTTTTTTTAATAAACAAAGAGGCATCTGCTTTAGACAACATAAAACCAGAAGTAACAAGATACTCCCTTAACTTTTGAAACCAGGCCTGAGGTGCCTGTTTAAGGCCATACAGTGCCTTCTTAAGTTTGCACACCAATGGTTGACCACTACTGTGTTGTTCAAAACCTAGATGCTGAAGCATATAGATTTCCTCATTCAAATCTCTATTAAGAAACACATTATTTATATGGACTTGCCTCAAACTCCAATTTAACTTAACCGCAAGAGAAAGCACAACTTGAAATGTCGTAAGCATAACAACTGGACTGAAGGTCCCATAAAAATCAATCCTAGGTTCCTGAAGACACCCTTTGACAACCAATCGTCCTTTGTAATGAGCCACAAACCCATCGGCATGTCGCTTAACTTTGAACACCCATTTGCAGCCGATAGCTCTTCTGTTGGGAGGCAAAGACACAAGCTCCAACGTTTGGTTATGCATGAGAGTATCATACTCCTTTTGTACAGCTTCAATCCACTCAGGACTCAAAAATGCCTCATCAATTGTGATATGCTAATGATCTTCTAATTTAGTAGCATAAACCTTTGGTTTAAAAATACCACCCTTAGATCGTGTTTGCATAGGATGAGTGTTGAACCCACCAGATGTAGCTGTAATAGTAGGTACAACCCCAGGCTAATCCACAAGAAGAACTCGTATTAGAGTTGGACGCCTCGTGGGAGACCTCAAGAGAACCACTGGATTAACTAACAGATGAAGAAGCAACCAAAAAACCAGGTTGACCAATAAGGAAGGAGGCTGAACCATGCAGTACACCAGCAGTATCAGACAACAGAGTAGCAGCACCAGTACGAGGACTAGATAATCGAGAAACTGAAACACCAGCAACATTAGAATGAGTAGCATATACAGCAGGACACCGTTCTGTCGGGATTTGTTGCAACAATGGAACACGTGACTGTTGATGGGTTATGGTTTGGGCAGGCTGTGCAGATGGAGTTTCTGTCTTGGCAAATTGAGAGAAGGCTTCATCAAAAACCACATGCCTTGATACAAAAATCCGACCACTATTATCCAGACATTTATAGCCTTTATGGTTAACATTGTATCCAAGATAAGTGCACGCCCGAGATCGATATTAAAGTTTATGCTTATTGTACGGTCGAAGATATAGAAAGCAGCAACAATCGAAGACCTTGAGCAACTTATAGTCAGGTAAAATATGATATAAACATTCATGAGGAGACTGCCCTTTAAGAACTGACGTGGGAAGTCGATTGATCAAGTAGACAGCATGTAAAAAAGCAAGACTCCAAAGATGCATTGGCAAGGAGGCTTGAACAAGCAGTGCAAGACCTGTCTCGACCAAATGTCGATGTTTCCTCTCAAAAATTCTATTTTTTTCAGAAGTGTGAGGACACGTCAACTGATGTTTGACACCAAGTCAAGAAAGAACAGTAGCTAGTGGCTTATACTCACCACCCCAATCGCTTTGAAGCATTTTGATTCTGCACCCAAACTGAACTTCGACAAATTTATAGAACTGAACAAATTTGTCAAGAACTTCACCTTTTGTTTTTAAGAGATAAATCCATGTATATCTACTATATACATCAATAAAAGATAAATAATAGAGACAGCCCTCAGAAAAAATAGTAGCTGGTCTCCACAAATCAGACACAACAAGTTGAAAAGGGGAAGTATATATAGTTTGAGAATTATCAAACACCAGCTTATGAGTCTTTCCTAGTTGCCAAGGAACACACACTTTAGGTGGTGTGAATTTATTCGGTGAAATATTACATCTTCGAAGAACTTGAAAAAGAACTTTTGTATAGGGATGGCCAAGCCGTTTGTGCTACAAGTTGAACTCAAAACAAAAGCTATCTCGAGCTTGAACCTCAGTAGTATGTCCATATAGAGAGCCTTCATCAAAACTAGCAAAACTTCTTTGTTGTGGTGATGTGTTAAATTTATATAATCCATTATGAATGTGACCCATCAGCAAAACCTTCCCTGTCTTGATGTCCTTCACAAAACAATAAGAGGGATGAAATTCGAAAAACACTCGATTATCCTTTGCAAATTGTGCTACAGAAATCAAATTTTTGCAAACATTGGGAACATGTAAAATATGTTTAAGATGTAAGATCCTACTACCAATACCAATTGAAGAGGTCCCTACATGAACGATAGGAACAGGAGCACCATTGCCCATCAGAAGTTGGCTCATACCTGTATATTCGGTAGGATGACTGAGTGTCGGGACATCATTGGTAATGTGGTTTGTGGCACCTAAATCTGGGTACCAAAGTTGACTATCATCATTTTGAGAAGATGCTGAAAAATGACAGCTTGGTGGACTACCACAATCTTGAGAAACAAGAGCTTGCTTGCAATAGTGATGCATAGCACAACTTGAAACAAACTTTCCTACTTGTCTTGAATTAAAAGTTGATGACAATTTACAGTCATGGACTGTCCATCATCAGAAACACTTGCAAAATTCTCATCAAACCTATAGTAACATTTTTGAACAGTATGGCCAATTTTACCAAACAGTTGACATTGGGGACAATTATGAGAAAATCGTCCCCACGAATCCTACCACGATGGAAACCTTTCTATCATTGAAAACCACCACGGTGTTGTTGTCTGTGATCATGAGAATCAGAATTCTTTGAGGGTCCTGTATCTTCACGAGTCTGCGTACTAGCTAAATTAGCTTGGACAGGAATATTAGCCAAGAATTCAGCTTGCCGAGCTTCACAGTCTAACAGCATTTCAGTCACTAGATCAAGAGAAAGAGAAGTGGTTGAGGCGACCACTCGAACCGACTCATATTCAACCGAAAGCACAACAAGTATAATACTGACATGTTCTTGCTCTGATATGTTACTTCCTGCAGCAACCAACGTATCACACATGGACTTAACTTTTGCCAAATAATCTTTTATGGACAAGTGACCCTTCTTCTGAGAATACAACGCATGTTTTAAACTTGATATCTTGACAGTAGACTTGGTGACAACCCTCCTTTCAATTGTAGCCCAAATATCAAAACTAGTGCGAGCAGTAGTAAGATGGATCAAGATTTCATCAGAAATAGTCGAAAGTAACCAAGAAGCTAGTAGCTTGTCTTGCTGAACATGGAGCACATAATCAGAATTCTTGACCAACTGCCCATTAGCATCAACAATAAACTGAGCTGGAACACTATCAGCTCCTAAAACAAAATCCTGCACACCATATCCTTCAAGAATCAAAATTATTTGGTGTTTCCATAAAAGAAAATTACTCTTACAAAGTTTGGCAGTATCATGTTTAGGAAAATGTTAAACTCCTTTCCCAAAAACAGAAGTGACAGAAACATGACCAGAACAAGGATCTCCAACGCCATTAGACGAATGATGATAATTATCAGCAACTAACTCTGGTGCCATAACACGTGAGAGAAAGAAGAAGAAAAAAACCTTAGCTCGATACCATGAAGAGAAACGCAGCGAAAGAGAGTAAGAAGAAGATGTACTTCATTTCTCAAAATATTTCAAGATGATTATTAGAGACTGAATGTACTATATTTATTCAAGACTTAAACTGCTTTAACAACTTCTTAACAGTAAGCTACTAACTGCTTTAACTACTAACAGCTTAACAACTGTTTGCTTCATTAGTCCTTAATACAAATAAGCAAAATCATATTTGGAATAGGAGCTCTTGATTTGAAAAATATCAAAATAACAAGTTATTAACAGATCTCTACAAATTGAAACAGTAACTAAGAGAAGTATAAGAATGGAGTAATCGATTTGTGTTTTAAAGTTTATTGAACTTTAAGATAGGTTTAGGTTTATGGGAAATATTTAGACCTTAAATCCTAAAATTTCAACACATTGAGGAGCATTAGAAAAAGATTCATATGAGCAAAATCAAGAAAAAAAATGATTATGGAACCTATTGAAGAAAGACTTCAACAAACTCCAAAAGAGAATTCAAGGAGGGCTTAACTGTGAAAGCAAATCTGAAAAATCTTGCAAGAGAAATACTCTAAAAATCTTATTAATCAAAGAATGAAATGCGAATGAATGTGTCTTACATAGGGGCGGCAGCTCTTATATAGACAAGTAATAGGCTGGAATTAAGTTTTCTTAAATGGACTAGGAGTTTTAAAGGCCTTTGGGTGGCAGCAACCTTTTCCATTGTTGGGCTTAAAGAAATAAAAAAGTTTAAGTAAAAACTAAATTTACTAAGGGAAATTCGTCTAAGCCTATATTATGTGGGTTTGGACCGAATTTTACAACATAAAATAAACATAAACAAATACACTTAAATAAAACAATTCATAATGAGTAAAATAACAGATTAGGCCGAAATAAAGCTTAAATAAAATAACAAATTCTAATCAGGTTCAAATTAGGTCGAAATTCCATAGAGATTAATATGACTTCATGTCTTTAATTTCATAAAGCTGGTAGATGATTGTCAAAGCAAATCCCACTTAACGGGGAGGCTCCGAGATAACATCCCCAACTTCCTCTAAATGATGGAAATGTATGTCGCAGCAGCACTTCCTTTTCTTCATGGTATTCTAATCCCATGTAAATTGGGCAGCTTTGGAGTCACGGATAACATCATCAGAGAAGGAGAAATCAGTATCTAGGAGCCTGGAATTCTGGTCACCATAGATGATTTTAGTAGCGAGAGGCAAAATTGGAGTGAACTGAGAATTCAGACTTGAAAGCTATCTTAGACAGACCTGTGGTTGATGTCTTAAGAAATTAAAATATCACATAAAGAATGAAATGTACTATAATAACACAAAATCAAAGAAGTTGGTGCTTGATGAGGTAAGCATTGAGAGAAATCAAACAAGTTTCGCCTAATTAATGCTATTCTAGTTCTTTTGGTTTATTTAAAAATAAAAGTATCATCCAAATGAAGCTTTTAACAATGGTTGACCATTACGTTTTGCTCGAAGGATAAATTTTCTCATGGACAAACCTGACGGAATAGAAACTTAAAAAATTATTAAAAGCTAAACTTTGGCTCGAATAATCTAATAATATAGTGAAAGATAAGCATAGCATTTTTAAATACGAAAGAGGCCCGTCTTGTAAATAAATAGAGAGTTAACTGTAACTATCTTAATATATGTCACATCTAATTATGGAGTTATTGCGTGGACAAAAAAATATATATGGAGTTATTGCATTTTTGTTTATTCTTTCATCTGTGTTTCAAATAATAGTTGATTTAAAAAAAAAAAGTCTCTGTCCAAACTTCAAAGCAAAAATAATAGAAAATTAGTAGGGCTTTCATTTATTTATTTGTTCACTTTGGATACCGTAGGGAACACATATAGCGAAATTCTTTAATATCAGTTATAGACTTCATTAACGAAAGAATACGCGCTTTTTGAGAACGTGATGTTTTTCACGCCTGAAGATTCCTATAAATTTATTACTCAATTATACGCTATCATCCTCAAATTTTCACGCTCAATTCTCTCGGCTCTCCTCATAACTCTTTCTAAGATGGTAAACATTTCGCTTTATAATCTTAATTTCAGTGATTTCTTTTTCCTTTTTATAACCTAAGCTAATTATTTATATGAAAGATTAATTGGCAGGTATTGTACCATTTGTTATTCCCCCTTTAAACCCCATGCAACGTCCAACTCTTACCTTTTTACTCCTTTTTTCCCCTTTTTGCATGTTGGATGCAGGACGTACTTGAGACCATGAAAGCTGAACTGGAAATGATGCGGAACGAGAAAACATCCATAGAAGCATTGCTGAGAGCTGCCGAAAGTGCACTTGAAGAAAATAAGAGACTACTTTCAGTGTATAAAGCCATGGCAAAAATAACCGATGATTTGTTGGACGTTGTAATGGCAACAGGAGGTGATAACGTTAACGAGAATAACGGTCAGGAACTTGACGAGGAAACCATGAAGGAATTGATAGAGGAAGCTATGAGGGATTTTACTCGAGCACTTAACCAAGCTCAATCATGCAGGAGCCGCCCCACAGATGGCCGAAATGGTGGAGGCTATGACGGCAGCTCTGGTGGTGATCATCACAGTCTCGGTGGAACCAATATTAATTTTGGGAAGGAAGCTGGCGGAAGCGGCGGTGGCAACGGTGGTGGCCACGCTCAGTAGGTTGAGAGTAGCTTACGGAATTTTATGAGTTGTTAAATAATGAATAAATTTGGTTAAGCAGTCTTTACTGGTGAGCCGCATACTTTTTCAAAGTATTTTCTTTGGGTTAAAAGTATTTTCCTTTGGATTAATAAATGAATAAAAAAAATAGTGAATGGTTTATGATTATGACTCCTTAGAAAATGAATAACTTTTTTTTAAAAAAATAAGTATAATAATTATATGTTTAGCATGTGATATCCCGTGATTCTTTAATCTACACATTAATAATATTTTTTTACACATTAATAATTATTAAAATATTAATTTTCTCTATAATTTTACTAATAATAAATAGGTTAATATTTAATATATTGGGTGGATGAGTCCTATGCACCATTAATGCATCATAAAGTATTAAAAATTTTAAAAGATTTTCTAATAAATACTTAAAATTTTATTTAAATGTAATTAAAATTAATCATAATTTCTCATCTTCATCTCTTATTGAAGTTTTAACTTAAGTTCTAAAAATCTTGAAAAATAAAATTTATATTGAATGAAAATAATTTGTTTTCTTGTTCTTTACTATTATTGGTGCAGTTCAATTTTATTAGCAGAATAAGTTGAAGGTAGAATAAAAAAAATGTTAACTTTGAATAAAAAGAATTGTTTAAAATAACTAAGTTAATATATGAAATTTAAATTTCAATAAAATTTGTAAACTTTTAGTTAATTCTTTGTTTCAATTAATTTTAACTCCAAACTCAAATCTTAATACTTCAGCTAATATATGGAATTTAAATTTCAATAAAATTTGTAAGCTTTTAGTTAATTCTTTGTTTCAATTAATTTTAACTCCAAACTCAAATCTTAATCATATAAATTTTATTAAAAGAAATTTGGTGAAAAAGAAAATACTAAAAAACTTTTACAAGAACTAACATTCTCCTATCCTATTATTTAAACAATTTCTTGAAAGATAATCTAAAGTACTACTACTAGGTAATTCCCTACTACTGACTTCTTTATACTGCTTTGCCTAACTTGTTAAAGTTTTAATAACTTCAACTCCATGGGAATCCTTAAAAGACAAATAGATTTTTATTTTTCTATAATCGCCATATTAAAATTCTGAAAAGCATTGACCAAGGGACTCCATGCCTTATCAGCTGTCCACAGAATCCTAAATTTGTCCTAATCCATTCAAGCAGACTGCCGGAGAAAAATTGAGAACATCTTGCTTCTGGCATGATCAATTTCCAGGTGTCTTTAGCAACCAAATAATCTTTGAGGACATGTAAAATGTCTTTTATTTTGCAATATCACATTGAGCAAACTTCAGTTTGGCTAATTCCTTTTTTAACTCGTTCAAGGTTAGTAAGTAGACGTTGTTTATAAACTAGCCATAAGAAAAACTAAACCTATTGCGGTCCTCGAAATTTCCAAATGTCCTTCCATTTACCTTCCTGCTCATTCCATGTGCTTTCTCTTAGCATTTGATATGCGCTTTTGACTGAAAACTCCCCGTTGGACATATGAATCCAAAAAAATTTGTTTGGGCCTATTAGGAGGTGTGAGGGAGGGATGTTTGTAATCTTTCGGACTATATCTTTTTTCAGCCAATTCCTAAATGCTGCAATATCCAATGAACCCTTTTCTGTAACCATGTCTTTGACTAAACACTTCAGATCTAATCCTTCCATTGGTGATGAATATGCTTTGAGCAGACCTATTTTTAGGACCCATGAGTCTTCCCAACATCTAAAAATGACCTCTTTTCCAATGGACCAACATATATTCTCTTTTAGTAATGGCAAAACTTTCGTAATTCCTCTCCAAATAGTTGAGCAATTTCCATGCATGATGTTTTCTGGGACTACCTCTGTCATTCGATATTTGGATCATAAGACTTGTACCCATAAAGTATTCTTTTTGGAGACAAGATTGAAACCCAAATTTAAAAGGAATGAGGTATTTTGATCATCTAGCTATCGAATGCCCAAACCTCCACACTTGTGAGGTTGATAGATAAATTCCAATCCACTAGAGCCATTTTCTAGTTTTCAGTATTAGATCCCCAAATAAATTGCCTCACCAATTGTTCAATTTCCTTGTATACTCCTTTTGAGATTTACGATTGCATAAAATAAATTAGAATAGAGATAAAGACAAACTATGCCAAAGTGAGCCTTCTTGTAATCGAGAGTTGCTTGGTATCCCACCTACATAATTTAGTTCTAATTTTTTCAATAAAAAAATGCAAGGCATGCAGCTTTAGTAATTCGACTATGAAAGAATGGAATTCATAAGTATGACCCCAAATCTTGGACTTTCTAGAAGTCGAAAAGACGACTTTCCTATGGCTCAGAGTATCTTTCACTTCTCTTGAAAAGAATATATTATTCTTACGCACATTAACCCGGTGTCTCGAGTATGTATAGAAACAATCCAAGATACCTTTTAATAATAAGTTGTGTTTTATATCGGCCTTTGAGAATACCATTAGATCATCAACAAAGAAAAGATATGATAGGTTTGGACCTGATTTGGATAGTCAGATTGGACTCCATAAACCTGTAGTAACAATTGCATTAGAAGTCTGTCCTAGCCACTCCATAAGAAAACAATAAGGTAGGGTGATAAGGGGCATCCTTGTCTAACTCCTCTTGTTGGTTGGAATTTTTCTATGGGGACCCTATTCTATAAAATCTACACGGTAGACATCAAAATGACTGACATAACTACTTTATGTAGAAAGTCCAGGATACTTGCAGCTTGCATAGAACTGTCAATAAAGTCCTATCGTACCCTATCATATGCTTTTTCCAGATCAATTTGAACTATAATCTATTTCCTATTCTTTCCTCGCATAGAGTGAATGACTTCTTGAACGATGATGATATTATCATAAATAGTTCTTTATACAATGAACCCCACTTGTTTTTGTGAAATGATTTTTGGGAAAACCACTTTGAGCCTCTTAGCAATAATTTTCATAATTAACTTAGAAAGAATTGAGAAGAGGTTGATATGTTTAAACTGAGATATTTCTTCAGGTTGATTAATTTTCGGTATAAGCACAATAAAAGTATTATTTAAATTTGGTTCTATAGGCTTTCCTCAGAAAACACATTTAACTTAGTCACAAACTGAACTTCCAATACTGTCCCATTAATTTTAAAAGAAGAGAACATGGAACCTATTATTTCCTGGACCCTCTAAAGGAGCCATATTAAAAAGTTTCATTTTAACTTCTTCATTTGATACATTTTTCCTAAAAAATCTGTCTATTTTGTCCAAATAGGGAAAGTGGCTTAGGGGTAGATCCCTCACCTTATCTAGCTTTTCTCCATAAAGTTCTTAAAAATGTTGAACTATTTCCGACTGAATCTCATCTGGGTCATAAGGCCAATCTCCGTTTGCATTATATAGACCATTGATATGATTGATATTTCGTCTATCCAGATTTCTATCATGGAAAAACTTTGTGTTCTTGTCTCCTAACTTGAATTAGTCACTTTTTGAATTTTGCTTGCAAAGTAATTCTTCATGATTAAGCACTTCTTCAAGCTCTTCCCTTAACTCCATTTTTTTTGTTGTATTAGGGTTGTTGAATTCGTCTTCTTTAGTACATATTGGATCTTATCTAGATTTTACACTAACTTTCTTTTTCGCGTTCCAATATGGCCAAAAATTTTTTTGTTCCACTCTCTTAATCTTACGATAAGCTTTTCCATAATGGACGACATGTCCCTATTATATTCTCATAATTTGGATACAGTGCTTGAGAAATTCTGGTGTTGAACCTATCCTATTAGGAAACGAAAAGGCCTTCTTTTTACCTCATTGAACTCCAGGCATAAATAGAGTAGCAGAAGTCTATGGTTGGATTTAATTCTAACAATATGCATCACTAAGCACTTTAGGAAAGTACAGATCCAAGTAGCATTACCAATCCCCTTTTCCATGTGAAGGATGGCCCTCTAAATCCTAGATCATATAAGTCATTTGTTTCAACAAATTCTCCAAATGAAGGACATCATTTCCCAACAGTATCCCCCATTTTCTTATCATTTCTGGAAAAAATAGCACTAAAATCACCAACCGCCATCCAGGGGATATTGGTTGTAGGAATAGTCTCCTTTAATATATCCCATAAAAATCTTTTTCGCGTTCTATTAGGACTTCCATAAATGAAAGTAATCAGGACTGTTTGAACAAGGACTCCAAAAGATATCTATGTAAATATGAACTAAGGGTGATTTTGGAGAATTTCAAGATTAACATAGGATTTCCAACCGATCCAAATTCCCCAAAAAAGCCCCTAGCTTCAACTTGATAAGAATACTGTAGTCTTAATTTTGCAATTACATCATTAGCTTTACGACCACTAAATTTCGGTTCTAATAAGCTAACAATGTCTTACTTATGCTCCCCATTATACTATTTAAAAATTAAGACTACTAAAATGTCCCTCATTATTCCCCAAAGCATCATTCTCAAAGTTTATCCTACAATGATTAATGCTACAAGGTTCCCTTGGAGATTCTATGTTTATAGGTGAAATACGATTGGACAAGGACCCTTGATGTATCTTAACCAGATTCATCAGGTTACGCAAGATCCCCATTTTCCTGATTTCATCTCTATCGCAAATCAGGTTTGATTCCTCTCTTTTTGAAACCCTAACTGTTATCTCTGTTGGGCTTAGTCTAATGCTACTTGCCCGATCCACCAGAGATCTACCAGAATTTTCTTTGTTTTTCAATATAGGTCTGTTTCCATTGCCAGCTTTATCCTAGCCTACCCTATTGATGTCCAGACCTATTGTCAAGGCTTGGTGTCAGCCTGGACCCTGTGACTTTGTACTTATGGTCTTCCTTTTGTCAAGGTCCAAAAGCCGTTGTCATAAATCAATTCTACCTGTTTTCGGGCCCATGTTACTGTTGGTCCAAGAGTGGCTTATTAGTTGCTCATCCAAGCTTGGCCCAACTATATGTTGTTGGTTGTGGCTAGTGTACTTAGGGCTTTTCTTCTCCCTTGAGCCTAACCTTAAGGGGCTTGGAACTTCTTGTTTAGGGTTCATTCAAGATCCATCCACACAAGCTTGGGAGACCCCTTCCCTATCTAGGTTTTCCAAAACCTGAAACCTAGAATTTCTTTTGGTTTGGTCGCAACATCACTGCCGTCTTTCTGTCCTGCTCTCCCCGTTCTTCTACCCTTCCTTTCGACAAGTATCCATGGGCCATATATACCTGGATCTGGGGTTTGTCCTTTATTATCCCCTAAAGTGTGTCTCTGTTCTGTCTCGTTTCCTGTAGTGTCCTCACCAATTCCTTCCAATCCCATCCCTCATTTAAGGGAAAATTTCTTTCATGTGTCAGTAATGCCCACACTGGAAGTAGACTGTTGGTAAGTGCTTGTACTCGATCCGCTGAATAACTCTATTAACAAGGACTTGAGAAATCAAGGCCTTATCCAAATTGATTAAAATTGCCATTCCTGCGATCCTCCCTCTCATACCATTATTGGTGTTAAAATCTAAATTTGCAACTATTCTGATCATCCTCCTAATTTCCTGCAAAACTTACCGCTTATACATATGCCCAGGTAACCCGGGGAGACGAATCCATGCCATAACAGTACTAGGATACGACTGAGCAGGATTAAAATCCATGGTCTATAGTTGTACTATTAAATAATGCCCAAAGACGACCCAAGGCCTTTGGCACAAAGCTCTCTCGTAGTTGTCTGAGTTCTTAAATTTTGCCAAGGAATACACATTCTCCATGTCCATTAATTGATGTATTCATGTGTTTAATAAGAATTTGGTTAATTTGATCAAAAAATTTAATCGAAGGAATACCATTAATTGATGAATGTTCCACATCTTCATCTGATAACTCAAAGTCTTCGTCTTCCTCAATTCCTTCCGTGTTTGTTGTTCTCTCATTCGGATAAAGACCTATCCCAAGCAGTCAGTCCTTCCAAGAAAGGGTTTTACCAGCTACTGTTGTTGTTTCCATATCGACATCTTGATTCTCCTCAATATCCCGTCTTTGTACCTTTTTTGTTAAACGATTCACCAAATTGCCCTCATCGCTACCATCACGCTTTGTAATCTCCATCATCTCTAGATTTAAACCATATATATTTAAAAAAAATTCCAAAGCAAAATAAGAAAAAAAAATTAATTTTATTAAATTTTTTTAAGATTTAATGAACCCTAAAGCAATTTTATTTTTTTTATTTTATGATAAAACATTTTTCTTTTTATGAATATGAGAAAATTATAAAATGAAAATTATAATTAATTATAATTATGTTTAAATAAAATTTTAAATATTTATTAAAAAGTTATCTTTCAAAAATTAATGATTTATCGAATTGTGGTGCATAAGACTCACTGATATAAATCTCAAAATAAATTATAACTAAAATCGGACGAAACCATAATTGAAGTCACAAATGTTGTCGCTCATCCGCATCATAAACTAGTGTTCATGTCACGTGTAATTATTTATCTCCTTTCCTAATTTAGGATGATATAAACAATTATAACTAAAATAATGGGCCAACTATCATTTATTAACGTGAAATTCATAAGAAATGATAAACTCAACTCATTATGTTTGATTAACAATAAAATAGTAATTGTAAATAATATGTTCTGCATTATTGTAAAGGTTCAATGATGTTTGCCTTTACAAAAAAAAATTTGTTTGGGTCAACCTTGAGGTTAGATCCAGCCTTTATATGCCGTATTGAAATATTTTTACGTTTCATCTATATATATACACCAAAAATCCTATCATAAAAATTAATTTAGGTTTAAAAATAACATATAATAAATAATAAAATAATTAAAATAATTAATAATAACATATAATATATGTATGATATTAAAACTAAAAAAATAGATTAAATTGTTTATCATTGTGTTATCATTAAACTTGAGTTGGAGTAGACTTAACTTGCGCATCAACGCGATCAAATACATTATTCATATATATAATTTATGGAAAATAAAGCTTCAATTGAGTGGTAAATTAAATATTTTACTATTACAATTGGTTTGGGTACAAATCTCACGCTATGCATACTTTTATTATTATTTTAAATAAAAAGACTAAAGTATTCTCAAATAATGTAATTTATTTTAATTACGGAAAGATATTTCTATAATTTTCCTAACCTAGTTGGTGACCTAATTAAAAGTAACACTAACGCAATTAAATATATAATATATATTAAAGTTTTATAAATCGATCTGGTGACATATTTTTGAAGTTTAAAGGGTTAATACCATTTTTTTAGTGAATTATAATAGGAGGACAAATCCCTAACAGTAATACGACTAGCGCAATTCAAACTCAAATCACACTTGTAACGATAAATACATTAATTATCATGCCAATACATGGAATTCAATTAATACCATATTTTATTATTAACATCAAGTTTCAAATTTCAAATTTTAATTTGAATACAAATTTAATTTTTACTGTGATGTATGTGTTATTTCTATAGACATATAAAATGTAACAAACATTTACTATAGTTGTCTCATCCATTTATATATGGATTATAAATTCATTCAATGGATCAAATATGCTATCTTTAATTTTCTTAAGGTCAATTTTCTATTTCTACCTAATATGGTTTCGACTAATTAAACTATGTCAACAAAAAATTTCCAAATTTAAAAAAGGAGAAGGTAAATATGAGATGGAATTGGCCATTCACCTAATTTTATGATGTCATTTGAATCGCAATCATGTCATTCTCATAATAATCTTCATTATATTTTCGGTTGGGTTAATTATTAAATTTTTTCATTAAATTTTAAAGTAAATATTTGGATATTAAAATATAATTTAAGTCTTATATTTTTTATATTTAAAATTTAATTGTAATATTTTTTTATCTTTTTAAAAATTTAGTCCCTCAATTTTTCAAATTTAAAGATTTAAATTTAATTGTTAATATCATTAGATTTTTCTGTTAAATTTGTTAGTGTGGCATTTTTTTAAATTGCAAATAGCATTGAAATTAATTTAATTTAACAAATAATTTTAATAGTATTAACAACTTCTAAAAGTTACACCAATATTTTAATCAAAAAAATTATTTGAGTTAATCAATGATATTATGAAAAATTGAGGCATCAAATTATATTAAAAAGTTGAAGTATAAAGATTGAATCTTAAATTCAAGTGTAGCACAAGGATAAAAGTTGAAATTTGACCATTATTATGATTTTAATTTTGAGTGTAGCCTAGGGACTAAAATTGAAATTTGACCATTTTACTATATAATTTAAAAAAAAAAGAAGAAGAAAAGGTTGATCCACGTGTCAAAGGAAGATCTGAATATTTGAGAAATTATTTCATGGACTCTTTTATTGTTTTATTGTTGGAAAAATGGGTTTGGAAAATGCAACGAAAATCAAGGTTTCAATTTTTTTCAAAAACAAGAACTTGTTTCAGACATCTAAAATAATAAACACTTAATCAAAATTGTACTTTTTCGATTCATCTAGGATGAAAACTTCGATCGGGTAGTCGTCTTCGCTATCCTCAAGCTCACATCTGCCGAGTGTGGGCTCGCTTCAAATTAGAAAATTTTCCACAAAATTACCAGTAGGTAATTTCACAATTTCTCTAAACTTCTAGGTCAATTTGTAAATAAAAAAAATCCATAGAAATCTTTTGAAATAATTTCTTCAAAGAATTTTCTCTCTATAACTTTTTCTTGAATTTAAGTGTGAGAAAAATAATAACCGATGACTCTTTTTATATAGAGAGCTTAGAGATTCAACTATGATTAAACTTAATCAATTTAATATTAGAGTTTAAATAAGTATTATATTAATTTAATTTTAAATCTATTAAATTAGTAGAATACTTATCTACAAGATAAATATTAAATTAGATTTAATATTAAGATAATCACTTTAACGTTAAATTAAAAAAAACTATCAAGATAAATATTAAATTAAATTTATTAAAATAATATTATTTTTGAAATAGTTAATATGAAATCAAATTATCTGGTAGTCTTAGTAGGAATGTAATTCTTCTACTGCTCAACCACTAAAGAACCACTCGCCAGCCATCGGAATGCCATTGTCTCGTTGATGACACAGTCATGTTCGGTGGTGTCATCGTAGGTGTCACACACTCATGACACCTCGAGCCAGTTCGGCTATTTCAGATTCTGTCTAGGCCAAGACTGCTCGACCGGTCCGATCCTTCCACTAGTTGGACTGCCAGCTCCGTTTCACATACCAGACCCAGTTTGACCAGTTTTTGGGTCTCGATCTCGATTTTGGGTTCTTAGGCCCAAATTTCGATCTTAGGTCTAATTTTCAAGTTTAATTACTCATTGGGTCAATTATTTGACTTGAAAATTAATTTCTAAAAATATCACATTAATTTTAATTAATTTGATTAATTTAATTTTACTTAATCAAAATTAATTTTTCCAAATATCACTTAGATTTTCCAAATTAAATTTTCAAAAAAAATTCTTTAATCAAATTCTCTAGTTGAACAATTCTCACGACTGCCTAATTTAATTCCATATTGAATAAATCCACTCAATTAAATTATTTACAAAGTCATAGAATTTCTTATGATTCAAATGCAGTTTGATCGAGCTTTTGTTGAGATAATGGAGGGACCAATCGAACACATACAATTAGACTCGAGTAATTTCAATCATATCCAGAAACATTATTCTGATAATTCACAATTTTCTGAATCGTAGAGTTAGTCCACAAGAAGTACCATGATTCAAAACTCCTTATTGTATACTTTTTACGAAAGCAATTCATCCAACTACTTTGTCCAATGACCTCATCATGTGTGTGTTACCCTCATATGATATGATTGATTCCTTTGAGTTAAATCTGTTCACTAAATACAATCATATTTTATCTCATTGCCACCAATGTGTCTTCTTAATGATTAATATGATCAATATCAACAAATAACTGTGATAAATTACTTGTTTAAGAACGAACAACTCGTGCCTGTGTTCCATATTTATCAATCCACACAATGCCAATGAGAGAATTTCGTTGAGAGAATTTCGTTAACTCTTCAATCAAGCTATGAATTCTATTGTTGCTAGTAAAGTCATGCAGTACACAAATCATGTGCCTAACATACCGACTATGAGTTCAATCATATTTAGAGCATAAGCCTCCACTTATATCGAAGCACATGAGTTACATATGCATGGTTAGTGACTAACTCAGGATTTTGTTAAATCACAATATGAATACCACAAGTGAATTAATTGACAAACGGATTCAAAATTAATTCATTTTGGGTCCAGTACAATGTATCATTCTTTCAATGAATACATTTATGTCTCTACCCGTAAAGTTAACTGCTTTGATAGTCAAGACTAGTCATCTCCCCAATTAGAATTGTAGACAATATAATAATCCTTCTAAGTATTTGAATCAAATGCTCACTTTGATTCTTTTACGAAATTATAGACTCGTTTAGATTATCTACTGAAGTAACTTGTATTTCTCACAATGTAAACGTTATTATAGTGCCACTTATCATCAGTTTGAACTTAGACTATCAATGAGCTAATATTTTCTTGTCATAATTTTTTTATGTATGCAAAACATGAAAGACAAAAAAAAACGAAAGATATAACTGTGAAATGTGAAATTAACTTTATTTATTTATTCATTGTTCAAATACATAGAAAATAATTTCATGTTTACAACAATATAGACACATTTCCAACAAACTGAGAAATTATTTCATGGACCATTCCCGCCACCTCATGTATGATCCTATCCAATTATTTTATACCACATCAACAACTTTTTCCAACTCAAATTTAAAAGAAACTAACAATCTTCATGTCAGATTTTGGGTTATTCAATTACTCATCAGGAAGATTTGATTTTCTTGATTTTTTTCCTTTCTTCATCATTTTCGTTGTTAGGAAAAAAAAGGATTTAGGGTTTTAAGCAATTCAACATCTATTCAATTTCTCATTAGGGAGATTTGATTTTCTTGATTTTTTTCCTTTTTTTTTATCTTCTTTACTGTTAGAAAAAAAAAGATTTAGGGTTTTGGGTAATTCAACATCTATTTAATTTCTCATCAAGGAGATTTGATTTTCCTATTTTTTTCCCTTTCTTCATCGTCTTCACTGTTAGAAAAAATGATTTAGGGTTTTGGGCAATTCAACATTAGCAATGGAAGGATTATAGGTTGAGAAAAAAATGGAGGAATTACAAAATGTGGTTCGGTCCTTCTCAAATGATGCAAAATTAGGATCCCATTCTTTCTTGTCAAAGTCCTCTATAATCCTCGCGGTGGCAACGACAGTGGACTAGTGCCAACGATTCTTCCATCGATAGCTACAAATCTCCATACCCATGCGCCCTCAAGTAAGTGGTTTCAAAAAAGTTTGCTCAAAGACTGGTGTTCTAGAAAAGTCATCCCTTGGATTATTGCAAAGTAAAATGATTTGTGATATGGATTTGTCAATATGAGATCTTTTGTTAAAGGTAATTGAAGCTATTTAAGAAGTATTAACAAGCTATATAAACTAAAAAATGAAGCTATTTAAACACTATTTAATCAACACAAAAACACAATACAAGTTCCCATAGCATTTTATTTAGCGGAAATATTTTGATGACAAAGATAAAAGATGACTATATTTCATCATATTATCTGCTTCTTCTTGGAGTGAAAATATAGAATTCAAGTAAAGCCTAGAAATTCTGAAATGTTTAGTTTTTTTTTTCAATATTTAATTTTCTCTTGATTTGTTCAAAATTATATAGCATAGTTTGGTTGGTAAAATTAATGATTAAAATAGAGTTTGGTTGTGGTTTTCTATTGTTGTTTGATATAATTTATTAATGTGTCAATTCCATATATATATTTTCAATTCAACAAGAATGTCTCACTATAGAAATTTTAAATTGTATACAAATATAATTAATTGATAAAAGAATAAACGTTAGTATGAAAATCATATAGAAATATAATTCATTAATAAAATAATAAGCGCTAGTATCAAATAGACTTGTGATTAACGGTTAGAATTTGGATATCCCTGATTACATGTAAGTGATTCCTATAATTAATTGATTAAAACAATTAAGTTCACAAAAATAAATTTTAAAAGGGTTGTTTAATGGGAAAAAATTCACTTGAATATTTGATGTAAAACCAAACATGTTATATATCTACGAATAACATAAAAAATAAATAGCTGACATGAAGTTGGAGCTATTACACCAGTACTTTATTGCATGCTATTATAAGGTAAATTTGAACAACTGAAACACCAACTGCTACTTGGAGTTTTAAAAGAAAACAAATGGTTTCATTTACATGGCATTCTAGTGAAAGGCTAGCATGTTCGACGAATATATTCAAAATGGGCTTACAATTGACTGAAAAATACAATGGGTTAGGTACTTTTAACCTACATCAGAAGAAAAATGTTAGAGAAAGCATGCCTAGCTAAGCTTGCTTTCTTTAACATTTTTCTTCTACTGTAGGTTAAAAGTTTTAGTCCCATAAAATATTTTTGTATAATTAATGCACGTTATGAGGCGCGAAATACCTTTGGGAGCATGGTTTTGATGAAATTATATATCTTCAGGAATGTGTTTTCGAATAATACTTTGCATTTCATCATCATTATTCAATGAATGGGTGTATTCATAAACGGATTTTGAATCACGTATTTTTTCTCGCTGTCCTTTTTCCTATTAAAGGGGTATAATTTTCATAATTTAAACACGCAACAAATTAATATCAAACATCGAATAATTGAGTTACAAGAGTTGTGTGTACTTCTTTGAAAAACCCTGTATTTATTTTTTTTACTTTTGTTAATCTAATTTGTGACCAATATTGAAAAGAGTCAACGAGTTAAATTCGCTATTTACTACAACGATCAAATTCGTAGGGGCCTAGTCCATGGAATTGACTTTCAATCCTACCATTTAATTGTGTGAGCTACGGACTAGAATTAGGAAGCAAGTCGAGGGATCGACCTGGGGAAGAATTTCGAGGTTGGAATGTAGATATCTTACTTCCATTGAACCTTACAGGTATGACCTATTTGATGTGAATGGTGAGCTTCAGGTCAAGGAGGTCATATTATCACACATCTTTAAAAAATACTATAATGGAGTTATAAGTCGAGCTTGTCGAGGCTGATTGATTTGGCCTATCTTCAGCCACTGTTACAGCTAATGTTGAAACTGAAGCTAAAGCAGAAGGTCCTACTACATGGTTGTGCAGTGGGTTCACTGGCTTGTTACAAAGATCCTAATACGATGTCCCTGGACATATATGGGTGGACATTCATCGATCTTCGACATGCCTTACATTAATGATGTCTATAGACTAAAACGCATGCATAGTGTATGGAGTCTTGAATTCCCATTTGTCTCAGATGAGAGTATGTGACCGCTAATCTCTAACGCGCTGTTTGAGTTAGTGCCAAATAGGGACCTATGTCGCATCCCTAAGGTCGCTTGAATTTTACTTAGATAAGGAACAATATGTATATTCGAGAGAGGGACGATCAATAGAGATTATGTGGGTATTGTAGAAACTTAGGGCATACAAAAGAGACATGTTCTGTGTTGAGGGGTACATTAGGGCCTCAAAGCCACCAGTCTTATTTATTTTTAGAGGATAAAATTTATTACAATAGCTTTATTATTCTTAGGTACAAAATTTGTTATTTCTTATTAACTTATGCACAACTTATGTTAGAATGTAACAAACACAAATATTAGTTACAATCAAAATTTGTGGTTCTTTATTGATGTCATCTATATTTACATCGCGATAGATAAGTTTAAAAAATACATCATCAACGTCATCGAGGAGAATGTATGCCGCACAATGATGGGTGACGATCGCTAGGACGATGTATGCGTGTAACTATTACCGAGGGCTCATAAAATGGTTCGTCACCATCATCATCATTATGTTTGTATTCACCCATACCCTCGTCGCCATCGTTGCCATCATTTTTATCTTTATCTTGGTCTCCATCGCCTTCCTCTATAATCGAGGGTGATGTTGTCCTAGCCTTCCATCGTGTATTCTCCACTCTAATAGAAGATGGTGGTGCAGATGACCCACCTCAATAGAATAATGGTACGGTGGGTGTTTGAGACACTATTGGTGTGTAAGTGTATGGTATCCCAAAACCCGTATACGTCGACATTGACTTGGGCATTAAAATTAGCATCGATTGCTAGATCAGTGACGACATCGGTATCATCATCGTTAAAGGTACATGTGGCGACATTTAGCTCGGTATATGTGACATTATCAAAGTCGGCATGGGGTTATAAAATGCGAGCGACATCGATGCCCCAAAATACGTACCTGCGAGAATGGAAAAACTAGAGAGGTGCAGTGCTTTATAGTGCTGTGCTTGTAACAAACATAGGGTTAATGAAATGAACATGAATAAGTGGAGTTAACTGATCAGGATACTATGTAGACATAGGACATTTCTTCGATTGGAGTCGATGATGAACCCGTAGTGTGACCATGTCTGACCCTACATTGTTAGGTGGTCATTGTTGCCTCTTCTGACAAAGTTGTCTACTCCTCACCTCCATTGATAGCAGATATGGCTTGTCGGTAATTCTGAACCATGACATGTACTCTAAATAGGTCGCCATGTCCGCTAAAAAAAGTTCTCGGATGGATAAGAATTCTATCCTATGACCTCAAACATCAATGTAGTCTTTGTGAGTCTCTTTCTAGTCCCTGTCGTTCTTCCCTCAAAGGTCCACCTTATGCAACTCATCCATGTGTCGTGGTGGCAGTGAAATTTGTTACCTCCACTCTAACTGCCACATCACCCGATCCGATTCGTACATTTCCATTGTCACGTACTCTATCAATAGCACATTCGAGTCTTACATCCTTCGATTGGCCAACAATTTCAGTAGGATGCAAGATATGATATCAGTGTCGGCATATGGCATCCATTAAAATTGAAGAGCACAATTGTAAATTCCGTTATGTACGAAATTTTATTTTACAAATCATTGCGCAATTAATATAGGTTCTAAAGAAAAAGTAACTAATATCGACTTCTGAGCGTTGATCTACTAGCAACCTAATAACTTTCAGCTAATGAAGTAGTCTCACGTAACTCGGCTCATGGTTCCACCTGTACAAATGATATGTTAGTTCAAACATATAATAAATAAAAACAATTACTATACAAACTATATACTTATTAACAAATAATTTTTACCTTGTCAACAATAGGAACATGTATGGGTTGCTCACTCAAGGATGTAGAAACGATAGTCACTACTAGGCCAACAGCTGCAGTAGGAGCAGGCAACCATCAATTGATATCTTATCCAGTTCCGTAGCCCAACACAACTCCCAGTACAACGTGACCAACACAGCTAATCTTCAACTTAGTTTCCTACATTCTTTGAAGTAGACTAGGTGTAGTAGCCACCTCAGGCTTATTTTTCTTTGACAATGTCGATCGCGTGCGAAGGAAGCTTCTTAAAATTGGTCTCCAACCACTTCATCCATACCCAATCATCTTCGAACGAGTTTGATACCTTGCCCAATAATGTCGCACAGAGGTCTTCCTCACCGGGAATGATTACTGATCTCGTGACGGCTGGCCTATCCACCGACAAACTGAGTTGTAATACTATGTTCTCGAGTGTGATTATACACTCACAGCATGGAAGATGAAATGTGTGTGTTTTGGGGCTCCATCTTTCCACCAAGGTGCTTATGAGTGTAGGACCGAGTTTGCAGCCATAGAGCATACAAGATGTATGTAAAAATTCCACCTCTTGTAAGTAACCACGAAGTTCGGTGATTGAAGGCATTGCCAAATTATATATAGTCCCCTCCAAAACACGATCATCTGCCTATTTATAACGACAAAAAAATTATTTTAAAATATTAAAAAAATAAATTTAACTTAATTGAAAATAACAAAATTTAAAATTTCAACTTACCCTTATTACTTGAGCAGCAAAAATATGCTTCTCGTCAAAACGAATTAGAGAGGTTGTCATTTGTGAAAACTTAATTTGAAAGAATAAAATATGAAATAATTAAAAAAAAAACTAATATTTTTAAACGAGAATATCGAAAAGTTTAGAACAAGAGCTTGAGAAAATTGAGAGAATTTAAAGAGTTGAGAGAATAGAAAGATTTGAGAGAGAAAAAGGTAAAATTGGGTGGTATTTATAGGAAAAAAATTTGAACCATTGGCATTTAAGTTTTTTTACTGTTGGGGGAAAGTGCGTTCAGCTGGGCGCGCTTTCTTTTTCTCTACCTAAAAACGACTTATTTTCCTAATTTAAAAAAAAAACTAAAACCTTGATTTAAAAAAAAGAAGGGCATGTACAGCTAAATTAGTTGGATTATTTATATATAATTTGAAGAAAATGTTTTAAATTTAAAATAATATTTTTATTTATAATTTATTTATAATATATATAAATATAAGTTTAGAGAAATTTTTTAATTAACGAAAATACAATGTTAATTTAATTACTAAATTAACATTAAATAAATAAATTTTTAATAATAAAGTTTTTATTTGTTTTAGGCTTATTGTACCTCTGAAATCTTTCTAAAAAATCAGTTCAATTCTTTTGAACTTTTTACAAATCTTCAAATCGTGAAAATTAACCAACAGTTAAAAGTAATGACAATGTTGACATGGTCACGCCTGTTAAAAAATTCCACGTGTTTTTCCCCGATGTAGTGACGTGGTAAAACGACTTTAAAAAGTCAGAAAAAAAATGTTCCACCGGTTCATTATATGAAAAGTAATAGATAAATAAACACTAAAGAACATCACACACCAAAACTACTACTAGAAGATTCATTAAACGCATAAAGTAAAACATCATCAAGAATATCACATCCTGTCCTGGCCCCATGTTTCAATCCTACAATCTCCTCACCTTCGCTAAAACAACTTTGCTCGTGAAAAAAAGCACAAAACTTGTAAAAATAAATGCAAAATATTAGAAAAGCTTGAAAATATACCTTTAACATTAGAATTTGTCTCAGACTTTGCTTTTAGCTTTTTTGATCGTTTATGTTCTAACAGTCAGCGATGAAGTCAATAATTTCATTCAGGTTCATAATTAAATTATACATATTTACGATAGTAAAAATATAATTTTATTATTTTAATTATTTATATCTTTATAATTTTTAAAAGATTAAATTAAAATTTTATCATTTTTATAAAAATTAAAGTGTAATTTTATTATTATTAATTTAAAAATTTATAAATTATAATAAGGCCTAAATAAAAAATTTTCAAATATGTTTCAATTTTACTAACCTCCTAACTTTGCCACTGCTAACAACAAATAAAAGGAAACTGTTTACAAATGTGAAATGAAGACTTCTTCAAATAACTAAATTAAGATAACTCTCCTTATTTAGTGTATTTCTTCCTACTCATTCCCCTTTATACTTATCGATCACCAAATCTCAATTTATAGGCAAAAGTATTAGAGTCGTAAACTAAGTTAAACTATAGTTTTGGTTAACTATAATTTAAGTAATTAAAAATCTAAATTATCACAATATAATAATATAATATAAAACTCCTAATTATTTTAAATATTTTATCAAGTCCAAACCCCATCAAAATCTTATATACCATCCACCCCACATCCCTTTTCTTTTCTTTGTTTTCACGTCAATCCTTAAAAAACTCCTAAATTCCTAAAATGGATAAATCCTACAATCAGTCCTCCATAATGTCAAATATTCAATTTAATCCATAAAACCAAATCAAAATTCAAATTAATCACGAAATTAAAATAAAAATTGAAATAAGTACAAAATTCATCTTTGGAAATTTTGAGACTCATTTGCTATGAAATCCAGATCAAGTGTTCCATATAAAATTAGGTGTCATAATAGTTTGTGGACACAATTAGTGCATTTTAAAATTTAGGTACTAATTTAGAGACCTCTAGTGCAATTAACTTATATATTATTTTTTATTAATATTAAGATTTAATTTTTTATTATTTTAAATTTTATATTAATATATTATTATGAAATTGATTTTAATTATATTTTTAAAAAAGTATTAAATTAATTTATTATTTATAATTTTATAATATCATGTGCGTATCACATGTAATTAAAACTATGTATTATATCTATACTTATAAACTCTTGATTACGTTACTGTCATAAGTTAATTAGACACCAAATTAATTGATAAATTATTAAAATACTTTACATACAAAATAAGATATATTATAATGGAGGTGTTTATTTTTTATTTTTACAATTTAAAACAAATCAATAAAAATTCAATTACACTAAAACATAAACCCATATGATAAATGAATTTATGATATCAACTAAATCATTATTGGTTTTTATAATAACTTTTAATAATTTAGCCATATTGTATGTGCTAGATAATTTAGTTTACATTTTTTTATGTAATATATATTTTGGGTACAGATGTAATAACTTTTGTCTCGCGCATGCGTACAAAATAAAATATTAGTAAGGACTACGGATGCAGTACCATCATACTGATGTGACCAAATTTACCTAAACACAAAAGAACAGGTAGGGTTGCCAGCAAGGCACCAACCTCCAAGTTGCCAACGGCGTTGACGGTCGGCTCTATTTTGTATTTATTATTTATTTCGTCAGTACTCGGCGCTAGGGGTCTCTTAGCTCAGAGCAGCTGCTTATAAATTTGTCTCCCAAAATCCATCCTTCTCGTTATCTTTCATCCACTTTTATCCCCTTTTTGTGATTCTTTCTTTCTTTCATAATATGGTATGATTCTTTCTCTTATAAAGTTGCCACCTCTCAATTACTTTTGATTTTATGCATTCATGTGTCATTTTTGGCGATCCTTTCTCTTTCTCATAATATGCTATGATTTCCTTTGTTTCGGTTTCAGATAATTATTCTAGTAAAAAAGCTACCTAGCTTTTACTTGTCTCAATTAATTTGAACCTTTATTTTCCCTTATAATACAGGATGTACTTGAGCGTATGAAAGCTGATCTGGAAAAGATGAGAGAGGAGAAAGCATGCATGGAAGCATGTCTAATAGCTGTTGGAATCGAACTAGAAGAGAAGAAGAGAGTGCTTTCGGAGTATAAAGCCATGGCAGAAGTGGCTGATGATTTGCTGGGCATAGTCATGGAAGAAGGCGGTGATAACGTTCACATCGGCGAGGATCTTGACGAGGAAACAATGAAGGAATTAGTGGAGGCAGCTATGAGAGAATTCACTGAAGCGCTGGTGGAAGCTCAATCTCGGGGGATTAGCCCTGCATATGGCAGAAATGATGGAGGGTATGAGGGTAGTTTTGGCGGTGATGACTCCGAAGAAGCCGGTGGAATCAATGGTGGCCATTTTGAGTAGGGCTGGCCGAGGGGATTTTGGGGTTTGGATTGAAGTTGTGATATGGAGTTATGTAGTATACTATGAGTGATCGTGTTAACGTGTTTTAGTTTGGTTTTTGGGGTTTTAAGGGTTTTTCAGGTGTTAAACCGTCTTTGCGTCAAACTTGTTGCTTTGATTGTGTGGCTTTAGTTTCATGGTTAAGCAAATTTAGAAGTTTTAATTTCTTTCTCCATTAAATATTTAGTAGTTAATTTATTTGTTTGGTTAAGAAAAAAATTATTATTTTAATATTCTTTTCATAATTGCAACTTTGTTAATCACAACTATTATATATTCATAAATGTAATTAGTAAGTTTGGATGTAAAGGAGATCTTATCATAAATTCTGCGATTAGCAAGCAAAGTATATTTAATTGGTTGAAACCTTGAAAGGTGATATTAAAATTTTATAATACTCATAAAAAAATTTATTGATTAAATAAATAATATTTATTGAATTAGAATATTACATTTAAACCAAATTATAAAATTAGAATACTTATCTCTTAAAAAAATGAGAATACTCTTTTTGAAGATACAAGTAGAACCATATCAACATACATATAATTAGAATATATTATCAAATGCGAAATTTCTAAAATCTGTCATTGAATCATAAACTCATTAACGAAATTAATTATTTAATCATTAAATTTCAATATAGCAGATAAGTTTCCAAATTAGTTAAAACCTATCAAATATAGAATGTGTATTGAAATAGATAAGGTAAAGATGAGATGGTATTGCAGGCACCTAATAAATAATAATGTGGTATATAACATTAGAAGAAATGGCAACCATACTGTCACAATCACTTTTTTCTTGACGATGTTATAGAAATATAAAGGCCATGTTATTTTAATGATGAGTATTAGATTGCATGTACATTTGCTAATACATCTGAATTGATTTTTTAAAATTATAAAGTTTGTGTTAGAAACTTTGTAACTGTTAACTGTTGTTCTATGTTTTGTAGTAACATTGGGTATAACAATTCTTTTAAGATAGTCAAAGTTTTTTTTGTTGAGTTGGCAATTTTAAGTGTTGGTAATTAAATATTTAATTTCGCAGCAAATGTAGGACGTTTTTATGTCTGGTGAAATTTAGGGAGTAAAAGTTAATTTGATTAAAAAAATAAAATAAAAAATTTAAATTTTGAATTATTTAAAATGAGTTAATCGAATTAATCGAGTCAACTCAAATTTCTTTTTCGAATTTGAATAATTCGAATAAACTGAATATCAAACTATTCATTCCCTTATATACCACCCCCAACTCAAAATGAATGCATATTTCAAATTCAAAAAGATAATTAATAAATCAAACCGAAAATATTGAATGCGCGCATTCATTTTGAAACTTTTATTTGGGTAATTACATTTACTTTCTTTAAAGTAAGAGTTATTTTTTTAACTTCGTGAATTATTTTTTATTTTATTATTTTTCACATGTAATTATTTTATTGTATTATCTAAGTAATAAATTATATCTCATTAAAAATATTCCACATACGAAATTCCACATCATTCTATTAACTTTTTTAATGGTATTTTCATCAAATTTGTTAAAAAAAACATTTTGAAAAAAAAAAAGATGGATAGCCAAAAAAACTCAAAAATACAATTAGGATCATTTTGACAAAACATGTAAATGTTAGAAGTCAAATTTGTCATTAAGCCGAATAAAAAAAATACCAAAGTCATTTTTTTAATTTAACTTGAACAAATATATTTGATTTTTAACACCCAAACCCGACCTAGAAGTTGAGACCGAATCTGGAGGTATAACACCAACACATTGAAAAACTAATTTCAATAAGTATTCAGAAAACCTTAAAAAAATACTTTATTAGTAGCGGAAAATCTTTTCAGAGTTTTAATTTTTGAAAACCAAAATCCATTTTGTTGACTGAGTGATTTTGCAGTTTTACGGTTGAGAATATCCGTTACCGATGAATTAATAACAGCCCAAAAATGAGTTTAGAAACAGATTATAAACCCAAAGTTCATACCGAAATAATTACAAAAATCATTGCATTTTCATACTTGCAAAAAAAAATCCGAGCTCCCATACGTCGTCCGGTCCTAATTCAGAGGGTTACTTAAATAATCGAGAACAAACAAAAGGCCCAGTGAATAACCCAAATGAAATGAAGAACAAACAAAACACAATATACAAATCAGAGTGACGCAAGTAATTCAAAACTATCATTTAACCAGAGTGAAACAAAGCAGAAGATCATAGAGATTTCCATAATAATTGTATAACAGAACATAGGATGTATGAGTATGCCAATGCAGTATTCTTCAGAAAAACAGAATGCAGATTTTTCAGAAAACATCCTACCCAACTCCGCTACACACCAAAGTAGAGTTTCCCCTGAACTCATCTAACCAAAACACTCCAAATAGGTCACCCTAGGTTGCCCAACAACAATGACCCGCCACCCCGGGTTGCCCGGCAATGATGGTGTATCACATTGCAGTTAAACTGTCAGATCATAAACAAATGTGGTGAAGACATTATGTTGCAGCCGAGTTGCCAGAACAGATGTTGTGGATAACCCACCAATTAGTGCAGATAATTTAATTTCCAGAACTACCTCATTTTACATTATCCCAAACCCCATGCAATGTGTTATGGCATGCAAATATAGAATCAGAGTTATAAGCATGTAGGCCAGGCTATCATACAATAACAGAATCAAAAGGCTTGGGAGTCTAAGCTTTGTACTACATATTTATGAATCCTCAACAGACCATATCAGATTTGCCATGAAGTCACACGTATGGTTATAAATCAGAACCATTAGCAAACAATTCAACATATTCAGATATCACATACTCTTAATCAACAGAGTAACACAAAGGCGTGCGATCAAATTTAACAGAATACGGATCATACCTGGATAAATCGCACACCTTAAATAAGAGCATATTACACACTAACATATCATACTTACTTGGGTTAAAACATAACATACATATGTACAGATAACAGGTTACTCATCACCAAATCATCAGACATCAAGTTATACAGCCTAATTCAAATCATACGGACCCTACGGTAGGCCTACGTTCGATTCGAATGACGAATACGACCTTAGGAAAAAAAATTGGTTTTTGGCCCACATGACCGTGTAGCTCAAAACAGTGAGTTACACGGCTTGTCACACGGCCTAGCACACACCCGTGTGACCCAAAACCAAAGTATCTCTCACACGGCCTGGATACACGTCCTTGTCTCTAGCCCGTGTGACCCTATTTTCAAAATAGTGAGTTACTTGGCCTACCACACGACTTGGCACACGGTCGTGTGGTGTCAACAACCATATTTTTCGACGTTCAAAAATCACAAAAAATCGAGTTTTCGTTACACACATGATACGATTTCAATGCAAAAGCAACATAGATAATTTTAAAACCTAAAATGACAATCAATTGTCCAAACAATGATTAATTTGCAAACAAATCGCTAAAATAGCATCATCCCTACAACCGAAGTTCCGTGGAAGAACTTTTGAGTAAAAGAAAACCTCAAATCAAAACTTATTGGCAAACACATTGAACCAAGCAAAAGAAGTCAAATCCTGTACAAAACCAATTTAACGCAAGATAGTAAACGAAAAGACGATTTGCACAGAAGGAATTCAAAAAAAAATAAAGAAAATAGAGGAACAAAAATAATAAATAAAAAAGTGAAGAACTCAGGAATTTTCTGGGGGAAAATTAGTTAACTTAAAAGGAAATAAAACTCTCAAGGCAGAGAAAAAGAAAAGAAAAATACATTTATATTGCTTTCACAAAGATTTGAACACAAGACTATAGGGAATATAGAAGCTTAACCATTGAACCAGCAAGCTCATTATTATCATCAATTGATCAAAAATAACTCATAACCCAAATGTCCCAAGATAGGGGTTTAATCAAATGGAAAAAAATCAAGATGCAAGATTTGAACCCAAAACCTCACTCCCGTAAGCAGAATACATAACCATTGAACCAGAACAAATTGCTTGCAAACTTTTCAAAATCTTAACTAAAAAACGAGAGATGACCACTATTGATTTCACTAACTCAATTTCTTCTAAACCTATTTTTGGGATGTTACACGAATCAATTCTATTTGAATTTTATCTCACTCGACTCAATTTGAGAAACTTCCAAATTGAGTTAGGATTATTAAATAGGATTCGTCAACCCAATTAATTCCTAATTTTTTCATTCGATTTGATTCGACGGAACGCTCACCCTTAGTGAAACTAAATACAAGGAGTTTTAAAAGCTTATATAATGGGCAACATTTTTTAAGCGAATTGTAGAATTCAAAATTGTATGTAATCTATATTGTGATTTTAAAATTTAAACCTGACCAAATTTCCTTATAGTAGAAGGCTTTGTTGAAAACTAAAGAGATAATGTTGAAGATATTCGAAATCGAATTTTGAAATCTAGTTTAATTTTTATTTTGAATTTTAATGGATTTATTTGGGGTTTATTTATAGTACTTTACTATCTGGTTACTCAATATTTTAGCAGTCATTACTTAGGCATTTATTAGAGAAATATTTTATTTGTAAGATGAGAATTTTGGAGAGAGTGATTGTAGCAATTTGATGACAACTTTGAGGCTGCAATTATTCAATATTAATACTTGAAAGATAGAATAATCTAATATCAGTAGAACGAGAATAGAAATATCACCAATTAAACACATAGAGAGGCCTACGAATACACATGTAAATAAAAAAAAAATACGACACTAATGATCCTAGCGTGACGAATATAAAAAATATAAGTGGCCTACATAGATAATCCATTCCTAAAATCATATATACTAATACCTTAACATGCAAAAACTAGGGACTAAATATATCAAGAGGCATATTAAAGCACGAAGAATAAGACAGGCAGGGAACGAAAATAGATAGGATGAAATGAAAGCTAAAATGAATGATAATAATAATAATAATAATAATAATAATAATATGGAAAAGAAATAATAGTAAAATAATAAACGAAACCTAATGACAGTGAAAATTAAAGTCAATAATAAAAACAAAAATAATAAGAAAAATAAAGTAACAACAAAAACAATAAAAATTACAATATTAATAGAAACAGTAAATAATTCAAAATAATAAACTAAGGACTAATAAGAGTAATAACTATAATAATAATCTAAAACAGTAACATAAAGAATAAACTGCTGATAATAAAACTAAAAATAGTAAGAAAATTAAAAAGCAAAATAATAATTAGAATAATAATAAAAAATAAATAAATACTAGAAAAAGAAAAAAATAATAACAGAGAATATAAAAAAAGAATAATAATAAAAAATAAATAAAATAATGAAAAAGAAAGGGCAAACGAAGGTTGACCGACGGTGGCAGGTAGGGGCGGAGATGCGTGGCGGTGGAGTGTGACAAGGCTGGGTGAAGGCCGGCTAGCATGAGGGCATGGGGGTTGAGGAGAGGGGAAGGGCATGGGGTGAAGGGGAAGGGAAAAGGGAAAATGGAGGAGGGCGTGGTTGAGGGCGGTTAGGAAGGAAAGGGGGTTGGGGTGGCTAGAGTGCTCGACAATGGGTGATGGGGTTCGGTTGGGGCAGTTGTTGGGGTGGAGGTCTTTCGTGAAAAAGGGGGGAAGATCAAGGAGAGTGTGATTGAGGTGACGACAACAGTGGCGGAGAGGGTGATTCAACTTGGGTCAAGGAAGATCGGTGGCTTGGGTTAGGTATTGAAGGAAGAAAAAGATAAAAACAAAAGGAAGAATGATTTAGAGATTTAAGGGTGATACGGTTGTGTAGAGGCTCGTGTGTCTAGGCCGTGTGTGATCTCCTTCGCTTCTCCTACGCCCGTGCGGAAGCCCACACGCCAGTGTGGCTTGGTCGTGTCTTGAACATGCCCGTGTGCCTTGCTCGTGTAACTCTCTGACTTGATTTAAAATTGGAAAAAAATAGCTCTAGGTTTTACACGGCTTAGGAGAAGCTCGTGTGTCTAGACCATGTGACTTGATTTTGGGCTTGACCGGTTCAAACATTTTGCGTCGCCCACATTGTGCTGGTGGGCCCCAACCTTGATGGGTTCAGATCTACACCCCCCTTGCACGCAAGGTAAGGTTTCAAGCTTAATCATTCAATCATCCTTCAAGTGGGTTCTCAGATATAAACACATCTCACACTTGGTATTTAACTAATGTGGGATCTAAGCTTTTCTTTTCCTTAACAAATATGCACAATTAGCTGACTTTGAGCATCAATTTCTCATTCATCACTCAACTATTTTGAGCATATGATATACCGTTGTAAAGGTCTTATGGAGTAGAATATAAAATCATACTTTATAATTCAACTCTCAACTTTTACCAATTGATAATATGCCTCAAAGTTTCTAAAAATTACAATTTTTCCAATAATCTGCCACATGAATGAAAATTGATAGTTTTAATGAAAAAATATTGACTCGATGTAGTGATAGAATCTACAATCGATAGTTGTATAGGATAGGTAGGCATCCACCCTTCAACCTTCCCTTGTGAAAAGTATATTTACTTTACTAGCTGACCAGTAGACGTGATATCCTTAAACTGTTCTATCGTTTGTGTAAACAATGATATACTTCACTAGCAAGGTTTTAGTTCTCATGCATATGTTTATATAGCTATGAACATTTCCTGGTTCTGCAAGATTTTGAGAGAACTATGCCCCAATAGTCTCCTCGAAGTGGCCCCACTTCACTCTAACATAGGTGACCTATGTTGCTCAACTCATCGAAACACACAATGGTGATTAAAAGCATTACTTAACCTATCTCATTTTTAGTCATTGTTTATGTCATAGGAATGGACTTGGGATAAAAACCCTCCAAAATAACCTCACAAGGTCTATACAATTAGGTTGTCACTTTGAACCTAGATCTTGAGATCTCCAGCCAGCTAGGTAGGGTTTTCCTTCACATAGCGCCTTTTATTTTCTCAGGTTTTAGTCTTATTCCTTTTGATGTTTTATCAACATGATCTCGATTTAAGCTTTTAGTTAGCAGATCCATAATTTTATCTTTTTATTTTACAACATCAATAGAGATAACTCTATTTGAGATCAGTTGCCTAACGGTATTGTATCGACGACCCATATATCTCGACTTGCCCTTATCCATTACGTTAGTAAGACACCTCCATATTTTCAAGTGGTTGTGGATGGTGTTCTACCTTTCCATAACTCATATGGTGTCTTATCCCTTTTCTTGTAAAGCATTTATTTAAAAGGTAATTAGTTGATAGAGAAGTTTCCTCCTACATTTCCTGTTATAACCCATAGCTTTGTAGCAAGGCGTTCATCATTTCCTTCAGAGTCTGATTTTTCGTTCAGATACTCCATTTGATTGAGGAGAGTATAGTGGTGTCACTTCATGAATAATACCATTTTGTGCACAGTATTCACCAAATGGTTCAACATATAGAGAAGTTTCCCCCTACATTTCCTGTTATAACCCATAGCTTTGTAGCAAGGCGTTCATCATTTCCTTCAGAGTCTGATTTTTTGTTCAGATACTCCATTTGATTGAGGAGAGTATGGTGGTGTCACTTCATGAATAATACCATTTTGTGCACAGTATTCATCAAATGGTTCAACATATTCACCACCACAATCACTTCTCACCATCTTAATCTTTTTATTAAGTTGGTTTTCAACTTCCTGCTTATAGAGAATAAATTTCTTTATAGCTTTGTCTTTGCTCTTAAGAAAATACATGTAGCAATATTTTGTATTGTCATCAATAAAGGTAATAAAATATTTATTCCCTCCTCTCGTTTGAATAAACTTTAAGTCACAAACATCGCTATGTATTAGATCAAGTAGTTCGGTATTTCTTTCAACAATTTGAAATGAGGGCTTTCTTAATTTTATCTCAACACAAGTTTCACATTTATGTTTATCATTAATGTGAAATGGAAGAATGTGCTCTAAATTAATTAATTTACATGAATATCATAATTAACATGTCCGAGCCTACCAATCCATAAATCAAATGACTCAAGCATATAAATAGATGAAGAAGCAACATTTTTATTCATAGATTTTTCTTTTACAAAGATTGCATTAAGTTTCCACATGTCATTTAATACATATCTCATTCCCACAAACATTCCCCCTTAGACAAAACTAGCTTTTGGGATTCAAACACCATCTTAAAGCCGTGTACACTTAGGAGTGTCCCAAAAACACTGTTCTTTCATATGTCAGGCACATACAACACATTCTGAAGCTTGAGTTCTTTGCCATAAGTCATCTTAAAGACCACAATACCCTTCATTTTGATCTTGAAAATTGCAACATTGCCCATATAGAGTTTCTCCCTATTTTCACAAGGTTTCAATTCAGAGAAAGAGTCTTTGTCACTGTAGATATGATGTGTGGCACAAGTATCAAGCCACCATCACTTGGATTTGAGTCAATCATGTTAACTTTAGAAATCACAACACATAAGTCCATATCTTTCACAACATTGGTGGGAGTTTCCATTTTCTGTTAAGATTTTAGAAACAAAAACCAGAATTAGAAGAATTATCAACTTTTGTTAGACGGCAGGAATCTAATAAAAACCTGAAACAAAAGTTTATACGATCTATTAAAAATAATAATAAAATAATGCACCAGGTAGGTTATCCTAAAAAAGAGGTGGTGCACTTGGCACACTTAAATACCAAGTATTTCAAAGAACCAATCCTAGACATGCATTCTCATATTGTCTTTTAATTCATCGTTGATAAATTTCTTTTTATTTGGTGTTACAATTTTGAAGTTACAATTTAAGCTTTTACAATTTAAAGCCACAATTAAGACCACACTGCAGCAAAACTGACTTTTAGTGGCGTTTTTTAGGCCTATAGCGGCACTTTTAAACGGCACTTTTAAGCGCCACTAAAACTATTTGCTGCGTTTTACAAGCGCCGCAAAAAAACGCCGCTATAGATAACGTCGCTAAAGTTTGCGGCATTTATTTGTAAAAAGCGCTGCTAAAGGTCATGTTCTTTAGCGACGTTTGTGGCAAAAGCGCCGCTAAAGGTCATGTTTTTTATCGGCGTTTGTGGCAAAAATGCCGCTGTCGAAACCATCCCTCGATTTAAAAATTTTACAATTTAGTGAAAAATGGGGGAATCGACTTTTTGGAAAATAGAAATATGGAGTCGCCACCGATCTTTTGCTTTGGTGTGATCAGATCACCTAAGGATTTGGTTATTTTAATAAAACATTTTTGGTTTACTAAAACAATGATTGTGGTCTACAAAAATATGAGAAAACGGGCTCGGGAGTCGGTTACGTATGAGGAAGGATTAGCACCCTCACTACGCCCAAAATTGGTACCAAATCGATTAAATACTGTCCTTATGTCTAAAATTAAGAATATTTTTGAAATATGGTTCTTTTTTAATAACATTTGAATAACCCGAGTTGGTTGCCAAAAATCTTCTTGTTTCGACGTCCGAAAATTTTTAATTTGAAAATCACAAAAGGATGCTCAACTATTTAGTTCGACGGAAAATCGAAACCCAGCACAATAGGGCACAATTTCTCGAATTTCCAAACATTGACCATTGCTTCACCTTAGAAAACACGAGTGAAATTCCGAAGAGATATTCAATTATTTTGAACAAACGGGAGATTGCAACCCAACACGATAGGGCACTATTCCCCGAATTACCAAACATCGAACATTTCTTTCGTTTTAAAGAGTTTCTAGAAAAAAGTGAGTGAAATTCCGAAGGGATCTTCGATTGTTTCGAACAAATGAAAAAGAGCAACCCAGCACGATAGGGCACGATTCTCAAATTGCCAAACATTGAACATCACCTTCGTTTTGAAATGTTTTCTTAAAAAAAACATGAGTGAAAACCTAAAGGAATATTCGATTGTTTTGACCAAACGAGAAATCACAACCCAGCACGATAGGGCATGATTCCCGAATTGTCAAACACCGAGTATTGCCTTCGTTTTAGAGGGTTTTTGGAAGACCTGAGTGGAATTTTGAAGGGATATTTGATTATTTTGAGCAAACGAGAAATTGCAACCCAACATGTTAGGGCACGATTCCGCGAATTGCCAAATATCAAATCTCGTCTTCGCTTTAAAGAATTTTTAAGAGACATGGGTGAAATTCTAAAGGGACCTTCGATTACTTTTAGCAAACGAGAAATTGCAACCCAACACGTTAGGGCACAATTCCACGAATTGCCAAGAATCGAATATCGCCTTCGTTTTGAAGAATTCTTAATAATTGTGAAACCATGTTAAAACGCATTAATTCGATTTGAAATAAGACGAAATTAATCACGAAATTTGGGTTTTATAGAACCACATTTCAAAACTAAGTGAAAAACGATGATATGGGGGCCATATATGCATGAAATACAATCGATTTGCGAACCCTAAAAATATAACTAACCTAAGGAACATAATCCGATTACAATCACGCATGGGGAACAATTTACATGGCAATAATGAATAAATAAAACGTAACAACGGCATGCATAGCATAATGAAATTATTAAAGGCATGAAATAAAATGGAATCCAAAGAAGCAAAATGGTATAAGATTATTGTAAAACAATGACTAGCTTAATATACGCATGCAATCATTAAAATATATCATAGAATGAATATTTTTAAATCACATAATGTATGAGTTGATAGATTTGCATAAAGATAGGAATATATAATGATAGAAATAGATATTATAAAAATAAAAATCTGAATCAAATTGCAAGTGAAATATTTTAAACACGAAATTATTTAGAAGTTAACAAAATATATGATAATAAAAAATGTGATATATAAAAAAAATACATGTCAAAACATAATGCCCAAAAATGTACATATAAATTTTAAGTTGGTCTAAAAACCACACATATCCTTGTATTAAAATATTTAAATGATAGGCCATACAAAACACATAAGTATTATAATATGAAGATATACTAAAATAATGATTTTAATAATTACAAAAAATGAAGTTTCTAAAAATAATTTCGCATATATAAAGAGAATATTTGATAAATCGTAAAGCAAAAAGTATTTTAGACAAAGAATTTATTAAAATAATAAGTGTATAACTATCTATATATAAATTTAAAAGAGGGTACATGTAAATTCACATAAAAGCTAATATGTATAGGTCTAATAATGTAAGTAATCAAATATATATACTGTTAAAGGTAAGTATAAAAATAATTTATATGGAACATATATACAAAACACATTATCATAACAAAAATATACACATTAAAATACATGGGTCTAATAATATAGAGATCAAGTATAGATAACGATAAAATACATATAATAATAAATTAAAAGATATGTTATATAAGATTATATATTAAGAGACGAGAATAAATTTAAAAGAAACCATATACGTAAAATAATATAGAATTAATAACACGCATAGAATAAAATAATCTCACTATAAAGTATATATATATAATAATAATCATTTAAAAGATGTACTATATAGGATTATGTAATATAATATAAGAAGAAAATAATTTAAGGAATCACATGCACAAAAATAATATAAGGTTGATAATAGTATATGTATATATATGAAATAAAACCGACTTTGATACAAAGAACATATGTACATATAGATATATATGTATATATATATAATAATGTATAAAAAACATTTGTGAAATATACAAAGCGTGAAGATGACATTACAATGATATAAATACAATCACCAAAGTTATTTAAAATATACAAAATAACTAAATAAGAATAAAAAGGGTTATAAAAAAAAGACTTAATTTAAATTACATCAAAACACAAAGGGGTGATTTGAAAATAAATCGATAATGATAATAGGGCCAATACGTGATGCGCGTAACTGTGTAAGGACTCGAACTGGAAATATTCCAGACCTCTAAGACGCAGCATATAAGCATGGACCAAAATACAAATGCACATAAATTATGGGAAAAATTAAAAGAAGAAGAGATGCAAATATAAACTGATTTGAAAACGGGGCGAAAGGGAAAGGACCAAGCCTGTAAATAACCCTCACTGCGAAAACGCGCGGGTCCTCGGGGCAGCAAAACGGAGCGGGTCGGTTATTACCTCAGACGACGTCGTTTTTCAAGCCATTGTATTTGGCTTAAACGGTGTCGTTTTCTGCTTTCCTTATAAGGCTAAGTATAGCCTTCAAACAGCCGAACCACTGCCCAAACCCTAGCCCCCCTTTTCTTTGTTTATTCAGTCGAATCCCAAGAGGCCCTATAGGCTTCGATCTATCTCCATGACAGGGGACCAAACCATCTGAGCCTTGGAGTCCCTTTTTAGCCTTAAGACCCCCTCGACAGTTCGATTCTGGCGAACAGGAAGGGATCCCGCGGCGTGCTTTCGAGGTAAGGTCTCCTCTTCTTTTTGGTTTGATTTCCCTTTAAAAAAAAACAAAAGCGAATGGCTAAAAGGAAACGAGCGATCGGAGAACTCAGAAGAAAACTCGAGAAGAAATCACCTTTTAGGATTTTAATCGCCTTTTTGTATTGTGTATTGAGCCTTTTGTATTCTCTTTCAATGTCTCAATATGTGTTCGTCCCCTTTACAAAGATTAAAGACTATCGCTTTATATCCGAAATCAAAATGAAAATAAAAATCAAATAAAGTTTTCTTTTTCTGTCCTCTTTGCTGCTGTCACTCTCGTTTGTTTGCAGGTACGGAGCAAGGCGCGTGTATGGGGGCTGTGTTGGTGCTTGGCGTGGGTGTACGAGGGCTGTGCTGGCGCGGGTACAGAGGTGGCTAACGTGGGGGTTGGGGCTTGGTTACCTGGTAAAGGCTGCGGCGTGAGGACCCCTCTGCCCTAGGGTTTGCTGACATTGGGCTCATTTTAGATATTGGGCCTGAGGGCCTTGTAATTGATATTGGGTTGTAGGGTGTAGATTTTGGGCCATGTAATTGGACTGAGGGACTGTAACAGGACATTTTAACAGGCTATGGTTTATTTATTTATTGTATATTTGGGTTTCTAGTGGGCCCGGGCAAATTTGGCCCACTACAGCCGCTAAAGAATATGACTTTTAGCTGCGCTTTTATCACAAACGCCGCTAAAGAACATGACCTTTAGTGGTACTTTTACCACAAACGCCTCTAAAGGACATGACCTTTAACGGCGCTTTCAGCACAAACGTCGCTAAAGAACATGTCCTTTAACGGCGCTTTTTACTCGTATTTGGCCTTTCCTATAGCATGAAATTCAGCCAAAAACAACAAATCTAAATGATACTTCAAATTCAACGAAAAATATATGATATAAATTAATAAATGAAGTATAACTCAAAATATTCTTACAATAATATTAAAAGTTACAATGTTAAAAAGATTCTTACAATAAGAAAACAAATGTCTAAGATGGCGGATTTTGCGACTGCTGAAACATTTTCATCATATTCTGAAGCTGTAGCTGGAGTTCGTCATACTTTTTGCTCTGCTCTGCTTCCCTCGTTACTGCCTCTGCTTCCCTCGCTATTGCCTCCACTCTAAGTTGAGCTATTTGCTCAACTGTGCTCGCTTGTATCTGAGCGATCTGGTCTCTTAACATCTGAACTTTAGCTTGAGCTTGACTCCCTGAAGGCATGTATTGCTGCGAGTTGGATCCAAAATATTGGGTTGGGTTAACACCAGATCCTTGAAATCGAACTCGACCATACCTTTCAGGACCCAAAACTTCAGTAATTATTCTATTATCAATGTCCTCAAGATTAACAAAACTATCACTCGAAGCAATCGCTTCATACTCCACCTTTTTATCTTTTAATTTCTCCTAATAAATCAATCAAAGAGTTAGAAACGAAATATATAATAAAAACAAATGCAAAATAACTTAACATTATTTAAAATTACTAATGACGAATTAAACCATTATAATTAAACATTATAAATATTTAAAATAAATAAAATTTATTAAGTAAATACACCATAATTTCTCCAGCTTCAGAAGTCATTGAAGATCCATCTTTCTTCCTATGCGTAATGTCAAAAAGCTGAAGGCGTCCAATTTTTTTACCAGACGAGCGTTCCTACAATATAGTAATAAAAAAATTATTTAATAGAAAGTAATTAATATTTGACACAATTAATAATTTCAAAATACCTCGGCCTCAACTACACAAGCAAAACTTTTCAACCCTGTTGTGTATGTGAATTTTTGTTTTTCCTTGCTGCTTGTTCCAACTCGCTCACGGTCCTACATTATGAAATTATTATTACGTATATAGTAAATACTATGAACCAAAATAATTATAAGAGTTTGGAAGTACATAATACCTCTCATTTATTCGAATTCCAATATCGAACCGCATTTTCCCATTGCTACCTTAGCATTCCCAGTGGGACATTTCACAATTTCTCTTTAAGGCTTATATTTATAAATTACATTCAGGTTTCGTTACCTTAATATTATCGAGAGCTTTATTTTTGCTACTATCAGACATTTAATGCCATGACTAGTAGTTTATAGGCAACATATTAGCATTTCGTAATATCCTGCTAAAAGTCGAGCTTTTGATTTAACAGGCTGACCAAGATTGTTTCTAGATACTTTGACACGCTCGACATGATTTAACTCGTATAAATATTTAAGTAACGTACGTCCTCGAACTCTGTGCGTCCCACCACTTTCAGCTGAAAAATGGTATATTATAATATAAAAATTTCTAAAAGAAATCAATAATAAAAGTCAACACGCATGTAAATTAAATTTAACATTACTTTGAACTTCTGCAGGTTTGTCAAGTGTTTCCAGAACATTCAAAGATCCAATAGCAGTCTGTTGTTCCCTATTTGTTTCTTTCGAATTTGGATGATTCTGAACAATACTTAGATTTCATAATCTTCTTCTAGGCATTTTTCCTGCAAGATACATAAAATAGTTGAAATGTTAGTAACTAATTACAACAATAATAGTACATATAAAATATTTGAAATATTTAACAAGACCAAGATTTAAATTATAATATTATATATAATTAGAAAATCGTAAAATCTTACTACATCATAATTCTAAATATCTTCATCCATATCCTGGCGAACCCATTGAAATTGTGTACTAGTACTAGGGATATTTTCATTTAAGTTTTGTTCTAGAAAAGGCAAAGTTTCTGATCTTTCGATGATGTCATCTCTATTTCCATTACCCATGTCAAACAAGTCTCTAGGGGTGTTTTGGAGTACAACGTACCAACCCTCATCAGTTGGATCTTTCGAGTAAAAAACTTGTTTCACTTGAGAAGAAAATACATACGGCTCGTCTATCAATTGTTGTCCAGTGTGAATCAATTGAGAGAAATTCACCATTGTAAAACCAAATTGATCTTTTTTAATTCCGCGAGCAATATTAACATCAGCCCAATCACATCGAAATAAGACAACTTTCCATTTGCCATAGTAGTCCTACTCAATAATATCAGTAAGAAGTCCGTAATACTCCACATTTCCCTCAACAAGATTACTGTCCCTAGCACTAATATAACTTGTAATTGAAGAATTAATAACTATTCCACAATTTTGAGTTCTCCTCAATCTCTCGCGATATTTTGTATGAAATCTGAATCCATTGATGAGAAAGACTCTATATCTTTTTACTACTCTATTCAGACATTGGGAAAGCCATTTAACTTCGTCATTTATGTCCTTCCCACTCCAAACCTATTGAATCGAAAGTAAATTGAGTAATTATAAATCTTATGAGAAAACGTTATTATTTGTCAAAAAAAGCTTCAGTTGCATACCGTTTAGCTTAACCATTCATGAAAAGATTTTGTGAATAACTTATTAATCTCTCGATGTTGTAATCTTTGGGAGCGTGAACGAGATCTCAAGATTTCTTTGTACTCACTATGTTAAAAAAAGGTTTAATTGTTAGAAGATAAACAACTCAAAAAGATGAATATTTATCAAATTCTAGAACTTACTTGCGTAATGGTTCAATTGAATCATGGTGAAAAAGAACATATTGATGTGCTTGTACCCATGATCTATCATCTAATTCTACAATTTCAAATTTACCGATTGGTTCTCCATAACTTTGAAATAAATAAGTTTCGGCCAAGTTATGATCAGTGAGCCTAGCATTTCTACTTGGTCTATTCAGTCTTGTTTCAATATCTTCTAAATATCTAGAACAAAAAGTCATACACTCCTCTGCCAAGTAACCTTCAGCAATTGATCCTTCTGGATAATGCTTATTACGAAAATAAGACTTCAATTTGCATAGAAACCTAAACACGATATACAACATTATCAAAAGTTGTAACTAAAGGTATAGAGGTGAATGAATGAATGCTTTACAAATAAATTAGCACCTTTATATAAGATACATCCAAAGATAAAAAACCGGTCCACCAATTATTACTTCATGAGGGAGATGGATTAGCAAGTGCACCATAATAGTGAAAAAGGAAGGTGGAAAGATCTTCTCCAAATTGCATAAATTCAAAGCGGCTCGATCTTGTACTTTCTCAAGTTCTTCAACATTCTAAACTTTTCCACAAATAGCTTTCATTATATTGGATAGTTCAATTATACAGGACGTCACCTTTTTTGACATACAGCATCGTAAAGCAACTGGCAGTAAATCTTGCATCAAGATATGATAATCATGTGATTTTAAGGAATATAGTCTTCAATCTTTAAGACTCACACATTAAGATATATTTGATGCATACGCATTTGGGACCTTTATATCCTTCAACACAATGCAAAACACTTCTTTCTCTTCTTTCGACATTGTAAAAATAGAAGACGGTAACCGATATTTCCCATTTGGAAGTACTTGGGGATGAAGATCATGCCGAATTCCCATGTCAACTAAATCAAGTTGACTATGAAGATTATCTTTTGATTTTCCATTGACATTCAAAATCATCCCAATGATGTTCTCGCAAACATTCTTCTCAATATGCATGACATTAAGATTGTGTTGTAAAATGTGATGCTCCCAATAAGGCAACTTAAAAAAAAATACTTCTTTTTTTCCAAAAGTTCGCCTCATTAGGATCATCCTCTTCATTAGATTCATCATCAGATTCATCCCTCGATCTTCTCTTTGTTTGCGTGTTGTGTTGGTATTGATAAGATTGAAATATTTGGAATAATTGCAGGAGGAGGTGAAACTTAATTTTATAATATAAAATGAAATGAAATGAAATAACTATAATATAAAATGTCCCCTATAATAAGAGACAAAACATTGAATAAATAGTTTTGTTAAAAAAAAACATTGTATAAACAGTGTTTTATAATATAATATTAATTTTAGATACAAATATAATATTAATTTTAGTTACAAATATCATAACATAGTATTTTGTAAGGTAAAATAAGCATTTTGCATGCAACTTGACTAAGAAATTAGTAGCAACTAGCAAAATAAAACTCCAAACAGATTTAACTACTATCATTTGGTCCAAACAGATTTAACTCTAAACAGTAAATATATATAAATCGTAATCAATACAATATAGAAAAAATAAAAACCTGAGATCATGTGTTTCAGCAATCAGCTTCCTTACAAGTTCCTTCAATAGATAGTGCACCTAAAGATCAAAGCACATGTCATTCAACAGTTAAAAAATGAATTCTTTTTTCTATATGTTATTTCTGAATTTATGAACTGTGAATTTTAACTATACATACAATGGAGAGACATCAAATAAAGATTTAGCAAATTAAATATACATACCTCATAGAAATTGTAAATTGGATGGTAGAGTCGATTCCAACAACTTAAATTACAACTGCAAGCAATGAACAGCATGAAATTAAAAAATAATCCAAGGATAAACAAGAATTAAATAAGAATTAAAAACATGACCCATTAACGAATTTTCCAAAGCAAAAAGCTATAAATTATTTAATTTAAGGATAAAAACCAAATTTATATAATTGTTTATGTACATATTATATCGATAATGTTGTTAGTTACTTATAATCAAATATAAAATTCATATATAAAATTAAAACCACAAAATCAAAACAAAAGGAAGTTGTGCTTACGATTTGCAATTAAGTTTTTCAGTACTAAGTTACCAACGTGACATGGTTTCAATCTCTGGCCATCCAACTACTCATCAAGAAACAAGAAGTTAAATATATTAGTAATTCTCTAGAAAACAACCAAGAGGACCTCAACAAGATTCAACCATCTTTAAGTGAATGAAATCAAACACAATAATAGAGAAGTGATACCTCACAATAAATAGAACAACTATTTCAACCACAGTAAATAGAATCAAACACAAGATTCAACCACCGATGCTGTAACAAAGAAACTAAGTTTAAGAAACTTGAACGACCCCATTTCAGGAATTGCTATCCAAAATGCATTTGAAGATAAAAAAAATTGGCTTAACAAAATAATAATTCAAAAATTAAATATGTAAGATCAGTCCAAATCTATTATCCATACAAGCAAAACAAAAATGAAGAGAACAATTTAATTCAAGCTAGGGTACAGAGAGTTCATATACACATTCACCAAAAGGACATCATGTGGCATCTATTGTGGATGAATTCGATAAACAAACCAATGAGCTAGGCAAAAAGAAGTCAATGCTAGAGATCTTAGTGGCAAACAAAGAAATTTCTAGTCCCCTTGTGTGTCAATTTTGGCCTCTTTTCAAAGATTATTCCACGGTTCATCATTTTTCCTACTTCCCTATACTATCATTGTTGGTTATCTGCATTTTCAGCAAAAGGGAATGAACTTGATACAACATTTTTGTCCGACATATTTAGGTCACTAAGACATAATCAATCAAGAACATATAAAATCCAAGTCCTGAGCTCAAACCAAACCAGTTATTAATATCACAAATTTCGAACTTGTTCTCAATCAAAATGGTGCCAGAAGCCAAGAGGCGTAATTGAACAACATTACCAATCATGTAGCAAGGATAATTACATCCGTAAGTTCCATTATACGTAAATGCAAATTGATAGAACCCAATCAAACCACACAAAAAATCGAAGCTTACCATTGTCCAACAGTAATGGAATTCTTGCAGCCTCAACGAGCCTTTCCTCTGTAACAAAAACAATAACAAATTAAAAAAGCCAACAAAAAATAGCTAAATCAATACAAAAAACTAATACTAATACACAAATATCAATAAATACCCTAATTCTTACCTTGAATTGTTTTCTTCAACCCCAAAGCCAACTTCTGAAACCCTTGCCTTTCTTAATCCGATCGATTTTCTATAGATGGGAAATCAATGGCTGGTGGGAAGGGTGAATTTTAGGGATTTCAAATTGGGAAAAAAAGGGTTATTACATTAGGGATTTCGGTTGTCGAATTGGGGAAAAAAGGGTTATAATACTTTCGGGATTTGGGACTAGGGAAAAAAAGGGAAATGAACTGGGGAGAACGGGGAAAATGTTTAAGTGTTATCATTGGGTAAAAAAGAAGAGAGAAAAACGACGTTGTTTTGCCAAAAATAATTTAACCTTTGCGGCGTTTTTATCATAGCGCCGCTAAAAGGGTAACCTATTGCGGCGTTTTACCAAAATGCCACTAATAAACCAATAAAACATTGACGTTTTGATTTAAACAAAATAATCTTTTGTGGCGTTTATACCCTAGCACTGCTAAATCCTAACCTATTGCGGCGCTTTACAAAAAATGCCACTAACAAATCCGATAAAACGACGCCGTTTAGTTTAAAACATAATGATCTTTTGCGGCGTTTTTACCTTTTGCGGCGTTTATAATAAAAATGCGGCTAATGCCTTTAAAAATTGAAATTATTTAATAAATAAATTAAAAATAATATAAATTAAAAAACAATCAGTTATATACCCAAAAAACTTTAAAATTATTTTAAATAATAGTATTTTACTTTTTTTCTTTTAAAAAAATAATTTTTTAAAATTTAACTAATATTTAAAAGAATTAGATAAAATTTGAAATCTTGAAAATTATTGAAAATTTTAAATCTTGAAAATTTGAAATTATTTAATAGATAAATTAAAAAAAATCAGTCATATACCCAAAAAAACTTTAAAATTATTTTAAATAAATAGTATTTCAAATTTTTAACATATATTTTTCACACTAATTGCCCTAAACCCTAAACCCCTAACCTCTGTCCCCTTAACCCCTTAGCCCTTAAACCCTTAACCCATATCCTTTTAACCTATAAACCCATAACCCTTAACCCCTAAACTTTAAACCCCAACCCTTAAACCATAAACCATAATCCATAAACCCATAATTCATAAACCTTAAAATATTAACTCATAAACCATAAACCCTTATCCCCTTAACCCCTCACGCTTATCCCTTTAACCCCTAAACCCCTAACCCATAACCCTTAAACCCTAAACCTATAATCCCTAAACCCATAATCTGTAATGGCCTAAATTCAAGGTTATCGGAATAGTAGTTTTGTAACCACAAATTTGATTTAAGAGAAATTTATTTTAATATTTTTGCATGAATATTTATATAATAGGAAAATCATATGAAAATATCGATAAAAAAATTTTACCGATTTAGTGGTTAGTTAGAAAAAAAATGAATTATTGAAGGAATTGGATAAAAACAAAGTATCGAGACCTTGATCTCGTAAAAATGAGTAGGAAATATTTCTATAAATATTTATAAAATTTTAGTGATGTGGTATTAAAATTTTGTTAGAAAATTTTAACGTTTGGGTAGGTAATTAAATGAAAAGGACTAAATTGAAAAAGGTGTAAAAGTTGCTAGAATGATTGAATAGCTTAAGTGTCTAATGAGAAAGGATATAAAAGGCAATTAGACCCAAAATTTATTTGGGCTGGACGGCAAGGGAAAGAAATTAGCAGGAAAATTGATGATTTAAGGGCAAAATTGGAATATTGCATAATTAACTAAATAAAGATAGGACTAAATAGGAAATATTTAAATTTCTCTTCATTTTTCTTCATTCTCATAAGCCAAAACGCCATAGGAGGGGTTCTCTAAGCTGGTATTTCATAATTTTTGCACCAAGTAAGTTAATCCTTGCCTTTTTCTTATATTTTTGTGTTTTTAAGACTTTTACATAATCCATAAACCTTAAAATATTAACTCATAAACCATAAACCCTTATCCCATTAATCCCTAACCCCATAAACCCCTAAATCCCATAACTTTTAACCCCTAACCCCTAACCCTTAACCCTTAAATCTCAAACCCAACCCTTAAACCATAAACCCATAATCCTTAAACCCATAATCCATAAACCTTAAAATATTAACTCATCAACCATAAACCATAAACCATAAACCATATACCTTAAACTATAAACCTTAAACTATAAACCTTAAACTATAATGATAATTAATTCAATATTTTAAAATTAATATTATCTCTTTTACGATTATATAAGAATCTATTTAATATATAAATTGACAAACAATCAGTCATATACCCAAAAAGCTTTAAAATTATTTTAAATAATAATATTTTAATTTTTTCATTTTTAACATATATTTTTATATGTTTTTATTTTTAAATTTTTTCTACGTGTCATTATTTTTTTGAAGAATTTAAATATTCAATTAAAAATAAATAGCATTTTAATTAATATAAAAAACCATTTAAATAATAAATAGACAGATAAAATATTTTTTGCGGCGTTTGAACAAAGCGCCACTAAAGCTCGATCTATAGCGGTGTTTTTCAAAAAGCGTCGCTAATGCCACTAAGGCTCAAAAGGGCGGCGTGTTGATGAATTTTTTGTGGCATTTTTCAAAAAGCGCCGCTAAAGCTTGATCTTTAGTGGTATTTTTCAAAAAGTGCCGTTAATGTCACTAAGGCTTAACAAAAAACGACGGCGTCTTGATGAGTTTTTTTTGCAAAATGTAGCTAATGCTCAATCTTGAAAAACGCCGCTAATGACACTAAAGCTCAACATAAAACGACGACGTTCTGCTTTAATTTTTTACAAAAACGCCACTATATATCGAGCATTAGTAGTGTTTTTTGTCCAAACACAGCTAAAAACATTGCGAAAAACCTGTTTTGCTGTCATAAACAGAAAATTTCCCTTTGATTTGTTAAACGGTAGAATTAAATTCTGAAACAAAATCAAAATCAAGTATGTTAAATGATAGGATTAAATCTCGAAGTGTGTTAAACGATAGGATTAAATCTCGAAACAAAATTATTTAATTAAATCTTGTTTGGAAAAAAATCAAAATAAAATATGTTGAACGACAGGAATAAATCCCGAAACAGATTATTCAATTTAATTATAATTTGGGAGCAAAATAAAAATCGAATAAAATTTGTTAAATGGTAGGAATAAATCCCGAAACATATTTAATTTAATTTCTCGTTTGGCAACTAAATAAAAAAAAATGGAGTAAAATCTGTTAAACGGTGGGAATAAATTTTGAAACAGATTTTATTGAATTTTAATACTCATTTTGGAAATAAAATAAAAATGGAATAAAATCTATTGAACGACGGGAATAAATTCCAAAATAGATTTTATTTAATTTTAATTCTTATTTGGAAACAAAATAAAAAATGGAATAAAATCTGTTAAACGGCGGGAATAAATCCCGGAACAGATTTTATTCAATTTTTATTATTATTCTCAAATAAAATACAAAATATTTTTTTTCTATTTTCGTCTTGGTGTCTCATTCGTCTCAGATTAGAGAATTGCAAAATACTAAAATTTATCTTAAGATTGTTGGACAAAATACGTTAGCAAAAAAATATAAATATAAATAAACCAATATTTATATAAAATAAAATAAAATGAATAATTTATATTTAAAATATCAGATACGAAAAACCAATAAATAAGATTATGATAACCAGAAATCGAATAAATGAAACGAGTTTTACTAGATGTTGAGGCATGTTTTACATAGTTTCCTTAAGACAGATGCGACAGCTCCTACTATACTTGGAGAAACATTGGTCGACTGTCTCCCAGGATACAACAATACGATGATCAAAGTAGTAGCACCTCTATAGAGATAAACAAACAAACCTTACCTTTTTCTATCACCGGAACGTTAGAAAATATAGAGAGGAAAATAGAAGAATTTTTGAGAGTAAAATAAACTCGATTTTAAAGAGGTTTTTAGTGTAAAAAATTCTAAAGAATTCTTAGGTATTTATAGGCATTCAATATGGAGGAATTTTAGAAATATCAATAATTGAAGATACAAAATCTACATTTAAAGGAGCAATAATCAGAATCAAATAAATTAGGATATATGTCCTTTTTTTTCTTAAAATCATATTTTGTATATATTTGCTGAGAAAAAATAAATTTCGTGTTGGGCTTAAAATATTTGTAGACCTATTTTGGGCTCGACCGGTCCGAACATTTCACGTTGTCCATATCGTGCGAGTGCACCCCAACCCCGATGAGTCTAGATTTGCATCGCCTACGCGAGAGAAAAGATTTCAAACTTAGTCATTCAATCATATTTTAAGTGGGTTCTCATATATAAACATATCTCACACTTGGTATTTAACCAATATGGGATCTAAGCTTTTCTTTTCCTCAACAAATATTCACAAGTAGCTTACTTTGAGCATAAATTTCTCATTCATCACTCAACCATTTTCAGCATATGATATACTGTTGTAAAGGTTTCATGGAGTAGAATATAAAACCATAATTTTATGATTCTACTCTCAACCTTTACCAATTGAGAATATGCGTCAAAGTTTCTAAAAAAATACAAATTTTCCAACAGTATCGTCTCCAACTTTTGCAAAGAGCCCTTCACAGAGAGGGACGCCTTCGGTTGATAAAAATAGGTACTCACAAGACTCAAGAAAATTGTTAGTATAAGGCATGTGAATAATAATGAAAATACTTAAGCGCCTGATCACTTGAACCCCCGACCAAGGCTTAAAGGAAATAATTTGCAAACATTGTACCATTTGAGTTACGTAGTTCAACACGTGCCCCTGCCAAGTGAACCTCGTGCCATCCACATGTCCGTGATAGGCGAACTTCATACCAATTGGACCTTAGATATCAAGACACCCCACGGTGAGCCTTAGCTAAGAACACATAGAACATTGAGCCCATTCAATACTCAATTGTCCCGAGACATCACATAATGAATCTGAAGCCCGCCATTGCAAAGAAATAAAATGTGACCTTGTAACTAGTGAGCGTGAGACACGTGGCACCCCTTGTTTCCTATATATAAACTCTCTCATAGCAATAAATAGATCATAGAACACAACCAAACACTTAGAACTTTCTCCCTTAATCACTCACTCACTCTCTCTCAACTTTCCTTTCATCATAAAATACAACCGCTCTCTGTCCCAATCAAGATGAACCTTTACCATCACCATCGTCAACTCTTGCTTATTAATTTCACACTTTTATTTATTGAATAAATAATATTTATTAAATTAGAACATAATCTAAAAATTAAATTATAAAATTAGAATACTTAATCATCAATTTTCAATAGAACAAATAAGTGTCCAAATTAACTAAAGTCTGTCAAATATAGAATGCCAACAAAATATATTCAAATAGATGAGGTAAAGATGAGATGGTATTGCAGCCGCCTAAAAAATATTTTTTTATATAATATTAGAAATAGCAACCATTTCTGTCACAATCACCAGTTTCTTTTCTTTTCTTTATAAACTTTTAGAACTCTTTAATCCAAATATACAACAAAATATTGAAGTTAAGCAAATCTGAAGGCTTTAATCAATCATCAGCATATTTTGCATTAATAATTCAAAATAAAATGTAATTCAGAATGATGCAAAGCAATTTACTTTTTTAATTTCCTAACATGCATTATATTGCAATGAAATGGTCTGCAATTATCGCATTTCTTAAGAACATGTTACGTCATATGGATGTCATGTAATTTTCTTGAAAATGTTTTAAAAATATCCATGCCTTGTTATTTTAATGTTTGACTAGGAAGATTTTGTCAATTAGGGTTAGATTCATGTACATTTGCTCATATATCAAATTAAGTTCAATTATTTTTCTTTTTATGTAGTAAAATTTGTTCCAATCATTGAGTTCACGAAGACTAAAAATATGTAAATATTTACATAGTAAAATTAAAACATATTAATCTTCGAAATAAATGATTAAATTAAAATTAAATAAAAAACATTGTTATTAATTAATCGGGCTTGAAAAACCTTGACGAGTAAACAATGAAGGACATGATGCTTAATTTTGATATTTTAGAAAGAAATTTTTTGAAAAAAAAAAAACATTATTCCATACAAATAGAGGCAAGGCCACAACTCTAACTACAAAAATCAGATAAAGTAATTAAGACTCTAAGTCTCGTACAAGACATAGTCTCGAAGGAGAACAAAACCTATCATTTTATGAAGAGAAAAAGAAAACTTACATTACGAAGCAAAGAAGAGACCAAGCACATAGGGCATAAACTTGGCACTCTCAACCATTAAGGGATATACTCTTTGATGCGACAAGTCTTTATAAAACGATTTGCTCCCATGGCAGTGTACACTCAAACTTAAAACAACATTTGCAATGGAATCCCAAACAAAATGAATTCCTGTGAAAACTAGATAGACGGAGCCATTAAAGGCTAGAGAAATCAAGTCATCACGAGACTCAAACGTTATGATGAAGGGCAGATTCGACGGTACCGGAGAGTCTTACAGAACACAGGAATAAGTGAGATTTAAGGGGGTCAGGCAGATTTAGGACTACCAGAAAGGTGAAGAGGAGCAAACATTTAGAATGTTAGAATGATTTAAAAGAAAAACTAGTGGAAGTGACGGTGGCAACAAAAGGGATTAGATGGGGATGTTTCGAGTCAAACATATGTTATACCATGATCTACGTTATACATTTTAAGGTATTGATTTAAAAAAAAAAATCAATCTTCTTTTCAAATTTGGTTTTCACTTTGGCTTGGTGATTTGACTTTATTCATAATCTGCTATATGAAGCCTTCTTTTTGGTGTTTCTTCAACCTGATTTCATTCTGATTTTCTGTTTCATATTCAAAGAGCTTATATTTGTATTTTTTTTTAAAGGGCTTCTATTTGTATTCCAAAATATCGTTTTCTGTATGAGCCCAAATGAGAACTTAGGTCAATACCCAATAAATGAACAAATGAAGCTAGCCCAACTCATTTTTTGTTCAAAACCCGCATAATTAACTGTTTTTTTTAGCTTAATTGAAAATTTTGGTTAAACTACAAATTTTATTATTAAGAAATTTTTATTTAAGTTACTGAGCTATGAAAATCGTTGATATATGACATTTTTTTGCACTGCCTGCACTAATCGAAACCTCTCATTTCCCTTCTTTTCTACAATTCAATTTTTCTTCTCATAAAACAACTTTGAACATTACAAGTCTGTGAACCAAAATTCAAACATTTTTTTACTCTGATCTTCTACATTGATCGGTTAATACAGTTGAATCTAAGGTATGTTCTTCTACTTGCCGATAGGTACTGATCCACTATATTAATCGTTGAATTATCGCTTGAAGCTTGCTAGAAGGACTTTAAAAAGAACTTAACAATCTAATAACTTAAATAAAAACTTTTGAATAGTTCAGTAACTTAAATGAAAGCTTTCGAATAGGTCGGTGACTATTTTGTAACTTTTTGAAGTTGAGTGACCAAAACGTAAACTTACTAATAATTTAATGACCTTAAATGTAATTTACCCAATAATTATATATATATGATTTAAATTAAGAGAATAATTAAGGATAATTCTTTTGTAATTAAATTAAGGAACTCTATGAGTTTTATGCAATAATAATATTATTTTAATTTTAAGATTACTTTTTATTTTTAAAATATAATTATATGTTATTTTAATAATTCCGTTTAAATAATTTGAAAATTTTATTCACAAGAGATAATTTTCTATAAATTTTGACACGTTAAATAATTAACTAAATTTAATAGTATATATTATAAATTGTTTACACTAAATTACATAGTAGTTATTATTAATTATTTATACGTAGCCAATTATCAATCAATGATAAAATATGTCTTTAACATAAGAGAGATAATAACCTAAAAATATAGAATGGCGGAATAATTAAATAAAATTGCATAGGATGTTTATTTTTCTTACGAATTTTATTCGTAATCGTATTGTTGAATACTTTTGGGATTAGCACATTATATACGATAATTTTATAATAATTAATTTTTTTAGACTTTAAAATTATGTACTTGTGTAATTATAATTTATACAATGAAATCTGACATAGGAAATTATAATATAATTACACTCCATTAGTGAAACAAATTTAGGAAGTGTTTGGAAAGCCACCTAGTAATTGGATTTGAGTCAATTATTTGTAATTACACAGTGGTGACATGTTTGGGAAACTATTATAATTGGTGGGTCTCACTAAATTAGGTGTAATTGGAGCACCCCAATGAGACTTTCCAATTCTTAGGGAGAGGGTGAGAGTTGGAGTAATTACGCAGGTAATGACACCCAAATCCAATTTTAAAAATCTATGTTTATACAAGTTGTAAAAAGAAATATTATAAGCATGAACACATATGAGTGTTTGAGATGGTTACGACAAAAAAATTCTTATAATATAAATATTAAAATATTATAAAAATAATCTGTGTATTTTATAAAATTATAACAAAAAATGATATTTAAATCCTAAAAAATTTCTGAAGTTATGACCAAAAAGTTTATTATAAAAAACAATTTACATGTTATAATATAGTTATAATATATTGATTCATAAAATGTTATGGCTTTGAAGAAAACCGAAAAGAAAAATTGCTTCTAAAAATTATAAGAAAGAAATCTTGCACAGAAAAATTAACTCCATGAGTTGAAAATTTTATTAATGAATGAATCAATACATTTAATGAATAACAAAGAGGCCTTTGTATAGGCTAGTTAATTACAACCAAATAAAACTCCCAAGTATAATGAAAATCCAATTAATCTAAACAAGAAGTAGTTTTAGTAGAACTAAACTTTATTGTTAATGAAAAAACATAAAACTCCTAAACAACTTTAAATATTTAAAATATCTTAAAATTCAAAACAAAAAAATAATAAAATAATAAAAAACACCTAATAGATATAATGTTGGGCTCATATATAATCAAATTTAGGCCTTAAAATCGAACTCAATATGATTTAAACTCGAATTAAAGCTTAAATCTCATAATTTTATATAATAATCCTATCCAGAAATTACACTTACACGATCTTCAGTAAAGTAGTCATAACCTGAGCTCTTGGACTCAAAATAGAGTGATTCAAAGTGTGTTTTAAAGCTAAGAGTTATTCTTCAAATATTATGTGGACATCTCAACCTAGAAATGTCTGGATTCCATCCAAAAATTCGTCACAAGTCGGTTGATCTTTTAAACATTAAAATTGGTAGCTTGGTTGAATTAACTTTAATAAATTTCAACCCACCCGTGAATGTATCAGATTGACTACGTCCACCATCGGAGGAATATAAGTCTGAATTGCAAGGAAAGATTGTTAGAATCTTTACCTCTCAACATGTGCATTCAAGGAATGAATTGGGGATTGCGCTACATTCTTTAAGGCATCAAGACAAAGAAGTTTGAGGAGCTAGCTACTCAAGCTCATGATATGGAGTTGAGCATGACAACAATTGGAAATCCAGAACCTCCAGTTTAAGAGCCAAAGAAGAGCAAAGAAAAGCTAAAAGCTCTCAAAGAGGGTAGAATTAATCCAAGTAAGAGAGAAAGCAAGCAGTTTATGGCCATAAACTTAAAAGCTCTCAAGGTGTCTCCCAAAACCAAGTTGTCTCAAGAAGCAAAGCCTTATCCATCCCTGGATATAAACAAAGGGAAAAACACTCTATGATAAAGGCAAGAAAAGAAGTACCATTTTCCTGGTTCAAATGTCGCAAGTATGCTGGTGATACATACATGGATGGGGTGAAATTTATTAAATTCCATTCACAGAAGCTATCAATTTTCAACTTTAGGAAATTAGCAAACTTGTGATGACTTTTTGGATGAGATCCAAGAATTTTTGGGTTGAAATGTCTACATAGGGTTCGAAGATCTATCTTTTAGCTTCAAAACACACTTTGAACCACTCGATTTTGAGTTCGAGAGCTCATGTTATGATCGTTTTAGTGAAGACTGTGTGAGTAGAATTTTTGGACAGGAGTATGACAGGAATTATGAGTTTCGGGCATTTAATTTGAGTTTAAATCATATTAGGTCTGGGGTTTGGGCTTAATTTTTATTATATATGAGCCCAATATTGTATTTATCAACTCTTATATTTTATTATTTTATTATTCTGAATTTTTAATAATTATTAAGTAGTTTAAGTTATTTAGGAGTTTTATGTCAACAAGAAAGTTTAGTTTAAAACTACTTATTTAAATTAATTAGAGTTCTAGTATATTTAAGAGTTTTATTTAGATTTATTTAGTTAACCTATATATAAGTCTTTACATTGTACACGAATCATTAAATTCATTATTATTCAACTTCTCTTTTGAGTTAATAAATTCTCTTTGAGTTTTCTTTTCAAGAATTTATCTTGTGTTTATTTTAGAAGAGTTTTAAAATCTTTTCAGATTGCGAGGATAGTATTCAAAATTTTTCTTACAAAGTTTTCTTTCTTGAAGGGTAAATTAGAGCCGCTTGAAGGGGGTTGTGGATCCTTCTTGTTTCTAAGGCTACTTAGGACTTCTACATATCATGTCCCATCTTTTCCATCCGTCTTCCTTATTATTCTTCTTTATTGTTTTTTTGTACTATTTTACTTATCTTAGTTTATTTATTTCAATTTTTTTTCAATTTTTTTATCTGACTTGGATTCATTTGTGTCTCAAGTTGTTTCAAAATCCAAGTTTCTTTCCAAACGTTTAGAGCCCTAAGTCAAATCCGCGACTTGAACAAACCACAATCCTTTTCCACAATCATCCGCCTGTTCCTCGTTCATTCTTTATCATTTGGTATCAAATTTAGGTGTTTAGCTGTTCTTTTTGTTCTTGTAAACTGATTTTCAGCAAACAGCCGTAAAATAAATTTTTTTTACTTAGAAAGTTTTTGAAAAAATTGTTTTTCAGTGGGTAAATGTTTACCAAATGATCTAAAATTTTATATATTGTTTCTTGGCACTATTTTAGAATATAAAAAATATTTCCCACAAGAAAAAGTGATTGAAAAAGTGAAAAAAATATAGAAAAAAATATTATGTGGGTTTAATTTTGTTGAAAATTTCCAGATCAAATATACATTATTTGAGGAGACTCTAGTTTAAATTTCGTGATTTTTGGAAATTGGGATCACCTCGAACTAAGTTTGTCAAGTTGCTTCGCAAATTTTCAAGTTTTTGGGTTTTTATTAACTCTTAGCCTTAGGTTTTCGTTTGTTTTTTCTTCTTATTGTTCTTTTACACATTCTAACACTTTATTGTTTCTTATGTTAGTAGGTTATAGCACGTTGCACATTCTTTTCTTCGTGCAACACAATTATTTGGTGTCTAGCAGATTTTGGACTTCTAGTGTTACTAGGTTTGCTTTGCTAGTTTGATTATAATACATTCTAATTAGTTGATATAAACATTTTTAAATAATTCATAAGATTAGTTTTTACCTCATTGGAAATTTTATTTTATTTTTTAGTGCATAACAGTGAAGTTTGCTTAATTTTTTCTTCTTTTTTAGTGTTTTTATTCCAGATTTTAGCACGCAGGCATAGTATGCAAGAGGTTTTGGAACCTCCTCCTGATAGGGACGATTTGATTGGGTCAAATTGTTTTATAGTGTGGCAATCCCTTAGCATTCAAGTAAGAGACGATTCTGATAAAGTGCAAAGGACTAGCATCTTCCAATTGAGGTGTTTGATTCAAGGAAAGTTGTGTTTTCTTATTGTTGATAGTGGTAGTTGTGCCAATGTGGCAAGTAGTTTTTTATTAGATAAACCTTGTCAAAACCATTCTAAGCCATATCACTTACAATGGCTTAACAAAGGTATAGAAGTTAAGGTAATTAAACAGTTCTTAATTGCATTGAAAATGGGGAATTATTTTGACAAGACTTAGTGTTATGTAGTTTCCATACATGTCACCCATTTACTTCTTGGAAGACTATGGCAATATGATCGTGATGTGCATCATGGTAAATTAAACCGTTACTCCCTTGTGTTTACAAGAAAAAAAATACACTTTATCCCTTTGGAGCCCAAAGATGTGTACAAGGACCAATTGAGAATGATGAAATTCTATGGGGGGTTAAGAGGAAAGAAAAAAATTGAAAAGACGGGTAAAAAAAGACCTTGAGTGATAAAAGTCTACTTGATGGTTCACTTTTGGTGAGTGAAAATGTATATGAGGTAAAATTGGAGAGTTCTCAAGTGGGAAAAGAAAATGAAAAACAAGAAAATATTCATGCAAAAGTGAGGAATGATTATGTTTTAACTAACCATAACTTGAATTTGTTTAGTGGTCTTTCCTTGTTATAGGATTTCAAGGATCCATTGACGGACTTCCAATTACATTACTCTATTATTGATAGAAAGGTAAGGAAACATTAGAAATTGATTTAATAAGACATACCTTGAATGTTTTTGATAAATATGCTACTTATTCTATTTTTCCTTACGGCATGCTTTCTCATTGGTCAAGTTTCAATAAACAATGGTCTAAAAGTTCAATTGATTTTATGGGTTTATCTAGGTATGTAAAGCTTACTTTTTTTTTTGCATTCGATAGGTTTATTAAAGAACCTTACGCATTTGATCTTGCAACAAAATTTTCTACCTTAGACGTTAAATATGAATTTTTACATAATAATATTAAGCTTTTGGATTTTTATTATTATGTGAAATTATTAGCTAATCATTGGAAATTCTTATGGATGACCATGCATAGTCAAAGAAAGTTATATGTTATTTTTTACTTGAACACTCATGTGCCTAATATTTCTTTGTTTAGTGTTGATGGTTTGTTTTTGAAGGAGAGATAGTTGATCCATGCTGATTTGTGAGATCAAAATCATATCTTTGATCCTAGAGGTAGTTTTGACGCATAAGAAAGTTTTGGTAAGTATTTTTTTCATTTTATTGTTATTTATTCTAATCCATTTTCTTTTTGTGTAGCTAAAGATTTGAGGACGAATCTTCTTGAGGAAGGGGAAATGATGCGAGTCTTAAGGCCCAATTTCAGACCTATGGATGTGATGGGCTCACACTACCTCAAGGCCCAACAATAATGTCAAAGGTCAAGCAAATTAAACCAAGATTTGATCAAAGATAAGATCTAACGTCTAATCTTTTTGAGGAAAGGGGGAATGATACATGCATCGATGGGGTGAAATTCACTAAATTCCATTCACTGAAGCTGTCAATTTTCAAGTTTAAGAAATTAGCGGACTTGAGATGAATTTTTTGATGGGATCCAAGAATTTCTGGGTTAAGATGTCTTCATGGCATTCGAAGATCTATCTCTTAGCTTCAAAATGCACTTTAAACCACTCGAGTTTGAGCTCAGGAGCTCAAGTTATGACCATTTTAGTGAAGACTGCGCGAGTATAATTTCTGGACAAGATTATGACGGGAATTACGAGTTTCTGGATTTTAATTTGAGTTTAAATCATATTGGGTTCTGGTTTTTGGCTTAATTTTTATTATATATGAGCCCAATATTGTATTTATCAACTCTTATTATTTTATTATTTTATTATTCTAAATTTTTAATAATTATTAAGTAGTTTAAGTTGTTTAGGAGTTTTATGTCAATAAGAAAGTTTAGTTTAAAACAAATTCTTATTTAGATTAATTAGAGTTCTAGTATACTTAAGAGTTTTATTTAGATTTATTTAACTAGCCTATATATATACCTTTGCATTGTACACAAATCATTCAATTCATTAGTATTCAACTTCTCTTTTGAGTTAATAAATTCTCTGAGTTTTTTTTCAAGAATTTCTCTTGAGTTTATTTTAGAACAGCTTTAACAATCTTTTCAGACTGTGGGGATCATCTTCAAAGTTTTTCTTACCAAGTTTTCTTTCTTGGAGGGGAAATTAGAGTCGCTTGAAGAGGGTTGTGGATTCTTCTTGTTTCCAAGGCTCATTAGGACTTCTACACGCCGTGTTCCATGTTTTCTATCTAGCTTCTTTATTTTTCTTATTTATTGTTCTATTGTTCTATTTTACTTATCTTAGTTTATTTATTTCAATTTATGTTAGTTTTTTATCTGACTTTGATTCATTTGTGTTTCAGGTTGTTTTAAAATCCAAGTTTCTTTCTGAACGTTTAGAGCCCTAAGTCAAACCCGCAACTTGAACAAACTTATGATCTTGTTTCCTTAATCATTCACCTGTTTCGCATTCATTCTTTGCCAACTGGAAAAACTTCTTAGAAGTAGGATAATAGTTGCTAGTGATGAAACAACCTAAAGAAGTTGATAAAGTTGATAATCCAAAATACTGCAAGTATCATTGTCTGATCAGTCATCCTCTTGAGAAGTGCTTTATCTTAAAGGATAAAATTTTGCTGCTCTATAAAGATGGAAGTATTTAATTTGAGGAAAAACCAATGTCATCGCACTTGACTTCAATTGAAACCACTCCTCAACCAGATTTGGTGATAAAGTTTGGTTCTTCCAATCCCATCATTTTGACCTTAGAAGAAAGTTAGACAATCAATTTACAAGAGAATGGGGACAAGAATATTCTTCAAAAAGTCAATTGTGATGATGGTTGGACACTTGCCACACATCGAAGAAGTCAAAGGAAGTATACTCCAAAACCTTTGAAAGTCTAAGTTTCAGCTAAAGTGATCTCCCAACCAACTAAATTAGCAAATCTTAGAGTGTTTCAAAGAAAGAAAAGGCCCTTTGGGAATGGAAACTCAAGAAAGCTGATAACACTAAATAAATTAATACTACCTTTGTTCAGATATGAACATCACATTTCTGTGACTTACAATCATATTGGTAAGAATGGAAAATTTGAAGGTGAAGACAATTTTTACACCATAAGGTTACAAGTCAACGATCACTCTAGTGTAACAAAGATTAGCTTTATTGACAAAGACTTGTTGTTAGGATCCACTCCTCACTTGTTGTTAGGATCCACTCCTCACAATAGGCCTTTGTTTGTTACTGGATACATTTATGAGCAAAAAGTGAATCAAATACTTGTTGATTGTGGTTCAACTATCAACATACTACCTTTGAAGACAACGAAATATTTAGGAGTCCCTCTCGATGAGTTGATGCAAAGTTGTTTGATGATTTAAGGATTCAACCAATAGGGCAAAAGGGTCTCAGCAATCTCAAACTTCAACTTTTCATCGAATATATGGAGTCAAGTCTATTGTTCCATGTGATTGAAGCTAAGATAGCATAAAACATGTTTTTGGGACAACTGTGGATTTGTCAAAATGGTGTAGTTTCCTCAATCCTCCATTATTTCTTCAAGTAAAACAACAATTGTTAAGTCAAACAATTGTTTCATATACAAAGCCATTTTCAAAAGCAAAATCTCACTTTGTTGATGCTAGGTTTTATTTAAAGAGTTCATTTGTTGAAGAAATAATAGGAAGACTAGTCAAAAACTCTAAGAAAAAAGGAAAGGTCTTAGCTCACAGTCCCAATGTAGATGATGGTGGTTTGAAGACTTTGACTCTTCTCCTTAGTAACATAGAGGAGTCAAAAGTCCTTTTACTTTTCACCAATGCTGGTTAAAAGAAACAATATGTGGTGAAATTGGCACACGAGATGGATGAGCCAAGTAAAATGACTCATAATAGTTTTGCCTAGATTTTTTAAGTATGGTAAAAGAAATTAGATCGTGCTGGAACTTCTAAAATAGGACTTGGATTTATTTTGTTGAAGTTGAAGATTCGTAGAGAAACTTCAGGACACAGGTACAGAAGAAGTTGTAGAAGAGCAAAAAGATCTTATAGTACCTTCAAGATCTTTAGTATTTGATTGTTTGGAAGAATCTACAATGAGGTGTTCGGTGTTTGACTTTCTAAGACTTTAATCTCATCGAAAGTAAATTTTTTAGTAAATCAAAAGAGAAAGCGATAAGCCATCTGTTACCAAGCTAGGCTTCATTCATTCAAGACTTGAGAGTTCAAGGTTTTGGAAATACTGGTCGCATTAAGAAAAGAAAATCTCACACTCCAAATGAACCAAGGGACTTTCACAACAAAATTCCTTCATAGAATAAAATGTGTCTCAAATTTAAGATAATCACTAGTGAAGTCTTAAAAGCTAAACAACACACACGACTAATACATCCACAAAGAGAGTGCAAAAATATGGAAGTCCTTGGATCAATGAATATTGTAACGCCCTAAAGTTAGTATACTTGATTTTGTAACTATGTAACACGAATACCTGTCTGCCTCATTGGTTAAGAGTTCTGGGTGTGTCTGAGAGTTCCTAAGCTCAAGCCAAGTCTTTGGAAAATTTTGGCTTTTTAATGAATAAAGTTTTACTCTTGCTCAGTAGGCTTAAGTTTGATTTTTAGTAAGTTTACATTAGAATGGGGTTGCTGGTCTGGTGGCTAAGTGGAGTGTAAAGGTTATTGGTGGTCTGGAGTTCGAATCCCTGAGCGAGCAAGGGATTTATTTTTGTTGCTAGTGCCGTGTAGGAGTTTGAGTTTTAGTAAAATGCTGAGTGGTGGAGTAGTGGAGAGAATCAGGGGTTATCTGGTTAGTTTTTTATTTTTCCAAAAGAAAAATCATTCTTTACCGCTGACGTTTTTCTTCTATTTTCCCTTTTTGGTTTCCCATACTTTTGCTTCTTTTTACTGCCGAGAACTCCATTGAATATCCCTCCCTTTACGTTTTTCTTTTCTCTTTCAATAGTCACCGTTGTTCATCGTTTGGTCGCGCATTTGGTAAGTTTTTCTTCTAGGAAAGCCTTAATGTTTTCTGATTAAGTGATTAAGTTGGAATTTTTGATTGGTCATTTTGTCAGCATCATTGCAAGAGGATTGCAGTTTTCCTCTCGTGGGGTCGTAATCAATCGATGGGTGTGTTGACTAAGTGCTAAACACTCATTCTGGGTTATGGTAAGTTTCAGGTTTCATTATAATCGAGCTTTAAGTCAGTTTCTGAGCGTAAATGTGTTCAATTATAGGTTAGGGATTGCTTAGGAGTGCAAGGGCATAAAAAATGATCCAGGTGTGTACCCGAAATGCAGAAAATTGGATTCGGCAAAAAGCCAAAAAAGCTTACTGTTGACGCCATACAGGTGTGTGGTTGCTCGTGTGGTAGGCCGTGTGATGGTACACGGGCGTGTGATCCACGAGCCAGGCTGTGCACGCACGACACGGTCATGTGATGGCTGGGCGAGGCCGTGTGTGACACACGGGCTCAGCTAATTAGGCCGTGTGAGCCATACGAGCATGTGGGATTCTGGGCCAGGCCGTGTGAACCACACGGTCAAGGCCAAATTGGGCCTTGTGAGCCACACGACCAAGGCCAAATTAGGCCGTGTTGGCCACATAGGCGTGTGGGCCCACACTGACAAACAACATGGACATGTGATCCCATTTTCACTGATATGTTGCTAAGGTTGCACGGGTCGCCCGAGACGACTGTGAACCTACTATAGGGTCAGTAAGTTACCTAGACCCCTAATTGAATGAAATGACTATATGACTATTGTATGTTATTGAGAATGATTTTAATTCACTGAATTAATACTGTATGTACTGTTGCCGTGACATGGCATGTTATAACTATATGATGCATTGCATGGCGATGGGGTGATATATGTGGAGGAAGTGTACTGAAAGGCTTGATGCTCGTTATATTGGCAGCTCTGCTAGAAATCACTGATGGCTTTAAGCCAATTATACTGGTAGCTCTGCTGCAATTATCTGTTTAGTGCCGTAACTGGTGCTATTTGTAAGTGTAGGGATGGGTGGGTGATTTAATCCCCACAGTAAGTGCAGGGCTGGATGGAGATGGTGTATAGCGGATGGTTGGGTAGGATTTGCATACTGAATTCTGCATTGATGCTTACTGTTACTGTAATAGGCTAAGGCCCTACTGCTTACTGTACTGTGATGAGCTAAGGCCCTACTGCATGACTATCACTATACTGATGGGCTAAGGCCCAAGCTGATACTGAAAAGGGGTTAAGCCCAGACTGTTTGTTTCTGATTACTGACTGCTTGACTGTTGTCTATAGGGATACCACACTGAGTTTTCGCAAACTCACCCCTTTTTTCTTTACTGTACAGGTAATCCCCAAACATAGGCGGGACGGTGCGGTGGAGGACTCAGTGGTGGCCAAACGACCTCTTTTACACCGTTTCGTTCTTATTTATCATTTAAGATTTATTTGGGTATTTTACTGTAATTATGGCCTTTTCGATTTTTTTTTGGTTTTTGGTTTAAATTTGGATTTTTATACTGGGTTGTGTTTATATTTTACTAGAAGTAGGTAAAACTTAGGTTTTCAAAAAGAATGCATGTTTTTAACAGAATACCATGATAACGCGAACTGGTTCCAAAAAGCTTCTGCAACATAAAATTTTTGGAAACTAACGACTAAATAAAAATCACGAGTTGAGAATTAGTAAAAGATAATGGTAGGTTCTAAACACACTAGCATGTGACATCGGTAGATTTTCAAACACACTAGCATGTGACATCGCTAGATTCGGCCATGATGTCTAGGCCGGGTTTGGGGTGTTACAAATATTCTCAAGAAGAGGAAGCTTAAGAAGCTCCTTTTTCATTTGTAGAAGGAAATCAGACCACTATCGATGAGTTAATGTAACAACCTAATTTTAGTGGTACCAAAAAAAAAAGTTTCAGAACCCCATTTTCATAAATCAAGCCTGCAAATATTAAAAAATAAATATCTACAGGGTTACTATAAAAATATATTAAAGTTTGGTTCATTAATTTAGTCAAATTAATAGTTAATTAAGGTTTACGGACTAAATTGTAAAAAATCAATCGCTGTAGAGTTTTAATTGCTAAATGGCTTGAAGACTTGAATAACAGTTAACCAAGGGGCCAAAATGGATATTAAATGATTTTGAGTAATAATTACTGGAAGTTGATGACTTAATCCACTAGTTGTGATTAAGTATTAACTTTTACTAATTAATCTATAATTAAATTAACTAATGTAGAATAATTAATAGTTAATTGATGTATAAAAGCCAAAGAAAGTGGAAAATCCATTATCATCTTCCTTATTCCAACCGTCAACCATATTAAAACATTGAATAAAATCATTAAACTCTTGCAACATTCTACCACTATTAGAAAGGTAAATTCAAGTTATTTTCTTGAAAATTTCATAGATTTGAGGTCATAGGAGCTTAATTTAGCTAGCCCATGTACCAATTTGTAAAATTTTGAAGTTTTAGAAAGTTTTCATTATTTATTTCTTGAATAATAAGGCTTGAAATTGATAGATTTTAAGCTTAGATTACGAAAATGGACTAGATTGTAAAATTAATTTAGCTTAATTATTAGTTTCAAACATAGAGACCAAATTGAAGAAAATGTAAAACTATTATGAAATTTCTATAGGAATAGGAAGTAGAGGGACTCTAATGAATATATGTGAAATCAATTTTTAAACCGAGGCTCAAAATTAAAAGTTATGGCTATTTCGAATTCAGCGATTAAATTGAATAAATGGTTAGAATTGATTGATTGTATGAAATAATTGTATAGATCAAGAATTAGGTCAAAGCGAAGTTAATTGAAGAAAAGCTAAAATTGTTGATTAGTCCCTAAAAAATCAACTTGTTTGGTGTTTTGACCAAGTAAGTTCATATGGAACTTAAAATTTCACTTGGTATTATATGTGTATCCTTGTGTTTAATTTAATATAAGAAGATTTGTATATAATTGAAATATCTTAGAATTTGGTATAATTGGCTAGTATTGGACTGAGTTGGAATATTGTGTAAAGTTGGTTATTACGTAATAATACATGGTACAAATGCATTAATATGAATATTTCATGATATGGCAACTTTATATGTTTCCCCTTTACAGGGTGTGTTATGTAAATGTAAATGATTACAAGGTTGATGTTTAAAAAATGCAAAATTGATGCCCGAGTAAATGTTAGGATACGATTGGCATGCCAATAGGATCTTGTGTGCACTTGTACAGGATTTATTACAAATGTTATCGAGCTCCAACATTTTTTGCAGGTTTTCAAGTATTATGTAACATAAGTAATTTGTATATACGGTTTAACCCATACGGTTAATCTAATTTGTATATACTCAGCTTGGATAAGTAACTATTGTGGTGTAGTTTACCCATGTATCCGAGTCTATTTACTAGGGTTCATCAGGAAAAACGGTATAAATGAGGTCAAAATTTGAAATGTGATAAGATGGACTTGGTTTTTAAATTGAAAAGTTATGGAATGGATGGAATTGTGTATACTTGTTATAAAATGATTAAATTAATAACTAAAGTGATTAAACTGAATTATGTATACTTGTTATAAAATGATATGTAACTTATATGTAAGTAACATGAGTTGGTATTGTTAAATTACTTGTGGTACTTTGTGATCATGATATGGATATTTTCTCACTTTGTTGGCATTTTGAGTGCTATGCCCTACCCAAGGTTATACTAATCTAAGGTGGCTTAAATGTTTAATATAAAGACAATGTAAGCATATTGTTTTTCCATTGGAACTTACTAAGCATTCTATATGCTTATTCTTATTGTTTTCCTTTCCCTTGTAAATCATCACCTTACAGAACCTGTCAGTCCAGATCAGCGTAAAGCTCACACTATCAAAAGACAGTAGAATTATGTTCATTTTGAGTCCTAATGTTGTGGCATGTATATAGGACAATTCTTGTGCTAATGGTTATTTTGAGTTGTTATTTATATGATAATGTGGTGATGATACAAACTTGAATGTTCGAAATAGTAAATAATCTATTTGGTGCATGAAATGGTCAAGTTTGGTATGAATAAATGTTAATGATATTATACTTGCATAATTTAGCATGTTAAAGATTACAAATGAATTAGTTGAATTAGTCAAGTTGATAGATGGTTTTTTAAAATGGTAAAGGGTAATAATAAGCATGTCATATTCGCCTAGTATATGTTGGAATGGTTTATGTTAATTTCAATGGCTTGATAGGTTCTTATAGTGCAAAATGATTCAAGGGTGAATTGATGAATGAACTAACTTGAATTTAGAAAGTTGAGATGGAAATTGAGTGTATTGAAAGTCATGGATGATAGAATGGTATGATGTTAAATGGTTGGTTAAGAGTTATATGCTTGAGATGGTATAACTAGTTACAAAAGGGATGAATGTGCCTAAACAATAAACGTTGGCTCATTGTTATCTTAAATGTTTGATTTTACATATTTATAGACTTGAATAAACATGGTTTGATATGTATCAAATGTGTTTTGATCGTGGGAAGTTGTATGGATGGTTACAAAGGTTGGTTTGAAGGCATGGGTTAGTACCAAAGCTACATTTTGACCAAAAATAGGGGTCACATCTCGATGAAAAACTTCTCACGTCGCAATGCTAGCTGATAGTAAGTGACGACTCAACGTCTACCGACAATAAGTGATGTCGTGACATTAATATGCTTAAAGTTGTGACTTGGTTCACTATGTTAGCGACATCATGACGTGAAAATTTCAAAGTTATGATGTCGGTCCTAGATTTTTAGAACATTAAAATTTGGTCCTAATTCATATTTTGATTACGAAAGAGCTTCCGTAAGCTCGTATAGAACCCGATGTAACACCCCAAAATTTGGGGTTAGAAGTTTTGAAATTGGTAGGTAGGGTCGGTGGCTAGATCACACAAATGGGTTTGTTGTTGTGTTTTATGTCAAAATGGACTTGCTAGTATGGTAATTGGTTGTGTGTTAGTGTACCTTTGGGTCCCGGGTTCAAGTTCTCAAGTGTGTTTTAAGGGACTATTTTTTATTTAATTTTGTTTTGTTTTTAAAATCTAAATATTTAGTTATTCTTTTATTTTTATTTATGTCAATTATTTTTATTTTGAAAAAGGCCAAAGTTTTCTTACGTTCTTTTCTTCCATTTTATTTTGTCAGTTTCTTCTCTCCCTCTTCCTTACACGAGATTTTGTTTCCATTTTTTTTGTTCCAAATTTTTTGTTTTTTTGTTGGGGAGATTTTACTATTTCCTTCAATACGGTCTCGGGACAGTGGGTAATTAAGTTCCAGATCGAGGGTGTAGTGCTTGGATCGCAAAATTAGGTGTGGGTTCAAAACTTTTCCACTTTATTTGTGAATTGTTTAATTTGGTATCGAAATGTGGTGGGATTCGACAAATTCATGTGTTTCAGTAATGGTGCAGTTGTAATGTTGTTTCAATATTAGATTGCATCAAAATTGATTTATTATAGTATGTTTCTGAATTATTAGAGGTTAGGGAATGTTTGGGGATGAAATTTACTATTTGCATGCTGTTTCGAGGTGGTTTCATAACTACTCGGGTGGCGACAAGGGCGTGTGTAACAGCCCAATTTCGGTGAGATCAGAACAGTGGTTTCGGGACTACAAATTAGAGCCAAAAATAATAATTTATTTTAATTTATTTTATGGTTGGTATCATGATAGGAAGGTCACATGAAAATTTTGATACGAAAATTTCACTTATTGTGTGTTTAATTAGGGAAATGACTAAATTGCATAAAATGAAAAAGTTGGATTCTAGTAGCTATAGGTACCAAATACCTATGGAATTCAAAACTTAAGATCCTTATATGGTAATTAGACCATTGAAGATTAGTTAGTAGATATTTTAATGACTCATCCATGGAAAAATAAAAAAAGGCTAAGGACTAAATTGGAAAGATGAAAAGTTATTAAATGACAATTTAATTAAATGAAAAAGAAAACATATTTCCATGGAAACCCTAGGAGAGAGGAAGAAAACTTTTCAAGCTTAGTAAGGAACGAAATCAAGTTCCATTTTTAGTAATTTCTATATTTTGGGAATCAAGATAATCTAATCTTTCTATTTAGGGGATTTATTTGAAAAGTTATCGAGGTATGAAATTTGGGTCATCGATGAATATGCAGAAAATTAGAAATTTAAGGTAGAAAATGAAAAGTTATTCATAGATAAACAACTTTTACAAAGTAATTTTTTATGAAAACTTGATTTAGGGACTAAAATGAAAAAGTGGTAAAACCCATGGAAAATTCTAAAATTTGTGAAATGTATGTGCTGTAAATGTAGTGTATAAATTTCGGATAGGCTTGGAAAGAGGGTTAAATTTCATGAATTTCATTTTCCGAGCCTAGGGACGAAATTTGAATTTTTGAGAAAGATAGGGGCAAAATGGTAATTTTTCCTAAGATATAATAGAATGCAAATGCAAATGAAATGTGATAGATTAATAGTTAAATTTATCCATATAGATCCGGAAAGACCAACTACGGAGCTAGATTGAGGAAAGTAAAAGGTTTTGGATTAGTTGAAATTCAAATATGAACCATTATCAAGGTAAGTTCGTGTAACTTAAATACGTATGTTAATGTGCTTGAATTGAATTGTATGATTGTGTTGATATGTGTGAGATGATATATTTACGTAATGAAATAGTCCTAAGTTGTGAATTATGGAAAAATTGTCATGTTCCGGTTGAATGTTGAATTTTTGATGGATTAAGGTGAATTCTTGAATGAGAATAATACTGCATGTGTTGCAAATAGAATTTAGCCTAGACGGGAAATTCTAATGTAAGCGCTCTTGAGCTTATGTTATAGATTGGATTTAGGTCGGACAGGTAATCCAAATTAAGCTCTCTAGAGCATATGCTATGGATAGGATTTAGCCTGGATTGGTAATCTTGCTGTAAAATGTGTGGCTTAAGAGTGTGCCTTTTTATTGTGTACCCCAATGGGTATTTTTTCACATGAGTATACTACCCGAACATCCAATATAATTTCAATAGTTCGATGGGAAAAACTCTTGTAATGTGGAAAGGTGAAATTTAATGTAAGCTTGTAATGTGATGGGCTCATCTATGTTTACTTGATATTCATATGAGATTATGTGACTAACTTGTTTGAATAAGTGTATGTGTTTAGGTAACTTACCCAAAAGTTGATGGAATGTATATTTATGTATGCTTGTATAAATAAATATGACCGGTAAGTTTATTTTTTTGTTATACAAACTTACTAAGCATATAATACTTACTTTGTTTAATTTTCCCTATTTCATAGTGCTAAAAAACTCACGAAGGTTGAAAGTCGGTCGGAACAGTCATCACACTATCCACTATCTCATTTTGGTATAAATAGAAATCTCATTTTGGTATAATGGCATGTGTAAACTTATTTGACCAATGAAGGATTGTAATTGTTGTTTTGTAATCTAGCCATTGGAGTGGCTAGTGATGGTCTAAGTTTGGTTATTGTTGAAGCAATATTTTGGTAATCACATAAGTGCTTATTATGTGTTAGTTGTTGGAATTATGTTAGCATAATTTTTTACGATAAGAGTAAGTTTATATCCTTTTATGCATGAGATAATACCATATGATTGATGTCCAATTTTATGTGAATATGATGTTGGATTGGTAGGTATATACTTTTGAGTCTTGGTGCATCAAAATGGTAATTTTTGGGTGACAAATAAGGCTAGGAAATGACCTTATTTTGTCCACACGGGTAGACTCACGGCTTGTCCCATGGGCATGTGGTCCGCCCGTGTGTCCCTTACATCTTAAAAATAAGAAATAGAATGCTTAGAATTGGGCACAAGGGTAGAGACACAGACGTGTGTCTCAGCCGTGTTGTTGACACGGCCTTGGACATGGGCGTGTTTCATGACCGTGTGAAAACTGCACCTAAATTTTGAAATTAAAATTCACCACACGACCTAGCACACAGGCGTGTGACTTGGTCGTGTGACTTCAATTTCTTCATGCCTTACAAGTCAGAGAGTTACACGGGTTAGGGACACGGGTGTGTGTAGTCACACGGCTAGTCCACACGGGCGTGTGAGCCCTGCAATTTAGAAAATTTTTTTTGACATGTCTCAAAAATTTTTTTGAGTTCCGATTAAGTCCTGACTTGATTCTAATGCCCGTATTGAACCTCGAGGGTCCAATTAAGAGACGTTTTGAATGATCTCGGTAAATAAATAGTTATTTACGTAAATTATTCGTAAAATGTTCTAAATGTTTCAGTAGTACTCTGAAACCCTGTTCTGACGACGGATACAGGTTAGGGGTGTTACATTTAGTAGTATCAGAGTTATGGACGTAGCAAGTACGAGTCTAGCTATACATGCCATTATAGAAATTATGATAGTGTGATATCTCCTAACTACTTTTAAATGCATTTTCATATAGTAGTGTCTTCCAACCAAGCTAGAGTCAAGACTGAGGAAGCTGAGAGTGCTGCTCAAGCTTCCGTTCAACAAGCTACGTTTAGTGGTAGTAGAAGGCCTATATCTGAAGGTCGAAGTGAGGCGGCAAAAGTAGCCTTCTTTGAAGTGATGGATGAATGGTTTAGTGACTATATGAGAACAAACCCTGCTATTCAACGACCTTTCCCACCTCCTTCACAACATGATGAAACGCCGCTGGATGCTAGATCTGTTAGAATAGGTAAGGCTCTAGTAGATAAAATCAAAAAACATGGGGCTGAAGAATTTTGGGCTACGGCAGATGATGATCCAAAGAGGGCTGAGTTCTGGTTAGAGAATACTATTCGGGTTCTAGATGAGTTATCATGTACACTAGTCGAATGTCTGAAATGTGCGATATCTTTGTTGTAAGACATACCCTACCATTGGTGGAAAACCATATCTTTTGTGGTACCAAGGGAAAGTATTACATGAGAATTTTTCCAAACAGAGTTTAAAAAGAAGTATATTAGTCAGAGATTCCTAGACTAGAAAAAGAAGGAATTTTTAGAGCTCAAATAGGGAAATATGACATTGTCCAAGTATGAATGAGAATTTTTTAAATTGAGCAAGTATGCTAGTGAATGGGTTCAGACTGAAGCTGAAATGTGCAAGCGATTTGAAGAAGGGCTAAATGAAGATATCAAGCTGTTGATTGGAATTCTGGAATTAAGAGAATTCATGGTGTTGGCTGAACGAGCACACAAGGCCGATGAATTAAGCAAAGAAAAGAGGCAAGCGGAAAGGGAAGATAGGGTTATGAGCAATAGATTTATGAAAAAGACGCAATCATCTACTTCAAAGAAATCAAAGAATTATCATGAGCGTTTTGCTACATCAAAGGAGTATTCGGGAAAGGAATGAAGTTCTAAATGTACTAACCTGAGGTCTTCGTCTCTCTTAACAGTTAGTGTTGGAAGTGTTAGAAACCCCAAACCACGATGTAATGTCTGTAATAAATTACATTTCAGAGAGTGCCAGATAAGAAGTGGGGCTTGCTTTAAGTGTGGTTCTCTCGACCATTATCTTAAAGATTGCCCAGAAAGGGTTGAGAAGAAAATTGAACAAACCCCGAAGCCAAGTAATCCTGTCTCGAGGGGTAAACCATCACGGTATTTCAAAAATGTAGGTGGTGGTCGTAGTGTTACAGAAGATTCAACAACTAAATTCGAGGCTCGGGCTCCAGCAAGGACATATGCAATACATGCAAGAGAAGATACCTCGGCACTAGATGTTATCACTAGTACATTCTTTCTACTTGATACTGATATTATTACTTTGATTGATCCTAGTTCCACACATTTATATATATGCACAAAATTTGTGTTCGTTAAAAATATGACTGTTGAATTCACCAAATTTGTGGTTAAAGTTTCAAACCCCTTGAGTCAGCATGTTATGGTGGATAAAATTTGTAAAAATTGCCTGATGATAGAGGGTTACTGTTTTCTGGCTAATTTGATGTTGTTACCCTTTGATGAATTTGATGCAATATTGGGAATGGATTGGTTAACCCAACATGATGCAGTGGTAAATTGTAAGCATAAATACATTGTATTGAAGTGTTAGAATGGTGAGTTACTCCGGGTTGAATCTAAGAAACTGGATGGGTTGTCTAATGTGATTTCAACAATATCAGCACAAAGATATGTTAAAAAGGGGTATGAGGCTTATCTTGCTATTGTACTGGATACCAAAGTATCAGAGTTGAAAATCCAGTCGGTGCTGGTTGTTTGTGAGTTTTCTGAGGTATTTCCAGAAGAACTTCCTCGTTTACCACTAGCTAGAGAGGTGGAATTTTCCATAGACCTTGTGCCAAGGACGACTTCGAACTCCGATATCTGTAGCACCAAACAGAATGGCTCTTGCCGAATTGAAAGAATTGAAGATACATTGCAAGAGTTGCTCAATAGAGGATTTGCCCAACCTAGCTTTTCACCATAAGGTGCACCGGTATTGTTTGTAAAGAAGAAATATGGATCATTGAGATTATGCATCGATTACAGACAACTTAATAAAGTCACAGTAAAGAATAAGTACCTATTGGCTCGTATAAATGACTTGTTTGATCAATTAAAAGGTGCCGCTGTATTTTTGAAAATTGATCTACGATCTGGTTACTATCAGCTACGAGTAAAAGATTCAGATGTGTTGAAGATAGCTTTCAGAACCAGATATGGGCATTTTGAGTTTTTGGTAATGAACATGTTTTTTAGACCATACTTGGAAAGGTTCGTGGTTGTTTTTATTGATGATGTTTTGGTTTTCTCTCGGGATGTGAATGAGCATGCTGAGCATATGAGAATTGTATTGCAAACTTTGCACGAGAAACGGCTGTATGCTAAATTTAGTAAATGTGAATTCTGGCTACGGGAAGTTAGTTTCCTTGGACATGTTGCATCTTCAGATGGTATTCGGGTTGATCCGAACAAAATTTTAGCTATTGTAAGTTGGAAGCCACATAAAATGTTTTGGAAGTCAGAAGTTTTCTGGGATTAGCAGGATATTATCGGATATTTGTTAAAGGGTTTTCAATGATAGCTTCTTCAATGACTCAATTGTTGCAAAAAAGAAGTGAAATTTGAGTGGATTGATAAGTGCCGGTAGAATTTTGATAGATTGAAAGCTTTATTGACGGAAGCGCCCGTATTAGTCCGACCTCTCGAGGAAGTAGATGCATAAATAGCCGTGAAGGCAACTAATGAAAATAGGGATTGCAAGTGAAATCCACTAAGTAATCATATGTTATTCGATCGACATTTTTGTATTGTATCTTTAAGATCTTGTCAATGGAGGTTATATGTATACTAGGCTCCGTAGCCAAACATGAACTTTTTTCTTTCGAGTAATTAACTATAGATTAACTGCTTTTAAATAAGATCAATTATTCTCTAATTTACTATGTTAATGAGATCGATGTATTTTCCTAATATGGACAAGACAAATGTGAGGTCCCAACCATGAAGTGCAAACATGTTAGCGTTGTCTTTAGAAGGTATGAAAATTCATTAAGTTCTTTAGAATTTACTTGTGTTATTATGTATTACAGGTAGAAAAGGAGAATGTGGGAGTTCGAGAAGGGACCAGGCCGGAGTTCAGCGTGCAACAGTAGATTTGTTTCTTTGTTGTAATATGCAAACAACTAGGTGACCCAGAGGTAGAGTCTCAAGGTTAGACTTGTTGAATCTACCTAGGTCTGTAGGTTGCATTATTTAAAATTGAATAATTTGTCTATATATAGACACTACCTTGTAAAACATGATTGTATTAAATTCATGTAGTTGGCAAAGTAAATTATTGAATTGAGTTATGATTATTATTGGAGATAAAATAATGTTAGGTGTAATGTATTACATGAATATGTTAAACAAAATTGAAAGTTTGAGTGTAGTACCCTATAGTAGGATCCAATGATCAGATCAGTATGAGATGTTACAACTTTAGTGGTATCAGAGCTCTGATTTAGCCGGTCATCAGGCAAGAGGATTTTGAAAGTTAGCCCTTGTATGTATGTTATATTATTCTGGCTTAGTCCTTCATTTTGCTATTGAGTTGGTATGTTCTATAGTATATATGTGTTGACAGATAGAATGTGGGACGTCTATGTTAAGGGGAGACCCGTTTATTGCTAACCTGAGTTTGAGCATTCAAGAATCATATGAGGAAAGGAAGTAAGCAAAAAAAGTAAGGCAATCATAAAAGTTGGAAGAAAAGTTGAGATTTTATTGATGGAGAGGCAAATGCATGTACAAGAAAATTTCTAATTTCATTCTTCAGTGGGTGGAGCTATAATGGAGGGATCTTCTAAGACTTCTTCCTCCTGACTGGTGCCTTTCATGGGAGCAAAACTTGTTACCTCTGGTTCTAGGGGATAGAATAGCTTACCTACTTTCTCCATTCCCTTTGAAATTCTTCCTACTCTACACCTGAAAGGGTGAGAATGTCAAAGTCAAGATTCAAATCTGTGAGTTTGCACAGGAAATTCAAATTTACTCTAGGCAAATCAAAAGGGTCCATAACAACTTTAGCGTATAGCACCAAATTCGACAACAACATAGGCAGATAGCTCTTAAAGTTAGCCCTATTTTCTGCCTTATAGCTCTTTAGAGCCTTATTGCTTTCCTTTCGGGGTTGCTCTAAGTTAGAGAGGCATTGTTCCTCTAAAGCTCTTTTATCAGCCTTCAGTTGGTGGATTCTCTCACCTATCTCTTTCTTCTTATCTTCCAAGGATTTATTCTTAATCCTCCATGTGGAGACAAAGGCCGTGAGCTCCTTATTCTGGTGGACTGTGTTCTTATGAATGTGGCAAAGCTGGCCAAGTGTTTCCTTAAGAGAACAATATGAAATTCTTAAATTTAGATTTCCTGACTTTATTTTTTAAGTAAGCGCCAGAAAGGCCTAGCCGATGAGTTTGCACTCCACCACCATCAATTGGTAAGAACTTAGTAATTCTTCTAGTGTATGCTTCAGGGCAGTTATTGAAAAAGAGGAAAGGTAAAAGTTCTCTCTCAAATCTTGAGACAAGTCCCTCTACAGTTTTTAGCTAATCTCATAGGGGAAGAGGGATACTGTCCTGCCTTAATGTGATTGCTCTAAGGGAAGAAGGTTTGTGTAACGCTCCAAAACTTAACCTAGAATTTTAGACCAGATCTCAGAGGTCACATTGATAATCGAAGTAATCATAGAAAAACTTTACCAAACTTTCTATCCAAAAGTCTAGTTACAAACACACTGTGCCAAATTTGAATAAAACATTTTGTCATTTAAAAATTCAAATGGATAATTTAGGTTATGTTTAAAATATTCGAGAACACAAATATGTAGTATTTGAAATTTAGTGCAAAATAAAATTTTTGAATACCCAAAACAGAACTCATACCACAGTTTTTGTAATTATTTACAATAAAAAATGGCTTAAAAAATAAAAACTAAGAATGGAACCAATTTAGCTTATTTTAAAAATATCATTTCGAGACCACTGGTATGCCGAGTCCAGCTTTAGATTGTGCGAGTACCTGAAAGGGAAAACTAAGGGGGCGAGCTAGGCGAGCTCAGTGTGAGTTTGAAACTAAACGTAAGAAGCAAAAGACAAAGAAACAAACTAAAACTGTTTCAAAACATTATTCGAACAACTAATAAGAAATATAAAACACGGATATAAGATTCACACACCATGTATACAAAATTCCAATCACACCCAATACTTAATCACACAAGACTAAGTACTTTAGTGGATACATATTAGTACATGGACCCCAATGTTCAGACAAACAACATGTAAACAGATGCAAATGGTATGTAACAAGTCAGAAAATAATCCCACCCATCCAGCCAAACACCTCTCCATCAACCATTCACACCACGAATGATCTATAAGAAGCTCAACCAACCATGCACACCACAAAAGACATCAAAAGGCCCATCCAACCCTACACACCATGTATGTGGACTAGGCCACTCAGATGACAATATGCAGCAGAGCTAACATATGTGTAGTATAGTGCGATAAACCGTAGTACTGATGATTTGTAGTTAAACTGCCAAAACAAAATAGCTCAGGCTTCCTTCTCTTTGCCACCAAACTCAAAATTTGAATGCAAATGCAAAAAATGCACACCATTTGAAGACAGACATACAAAAAAAAAATACAGAATCAGAAATTTTATGCGAATGCTTGTATGCAAACATATTATTAATTGACTTACAGAAACAATACACACAACTTGCGAACATTTATACTTCAGTCAAATAGAATCAGAAATGCACGTAGTCAAACGACCAAATTGAGAATAAGAGGTCACGGTACCTAACTACTAGGTAACATCACTTAGGCAAGTCATTAAGTTAGTGCTATCTAATAATTAATACATAAATTTGATCAAAATGGAGTCTTAACTATTCTTGCTAAGGCCTAGCCAAAGGTCAGAACACATAGGAACACGAAACAGTCACATTCCAACTCAGAATGAAAAATTGCGAAACAGGGCCACACGGTTGTGTGCTCCGACCATGTGGAAATGCCTAGGCCGTGTAGGGTCAACTGCCTATATGAAGGAGGCACATGCCTGTATGAAAGGAGGCACAAGGCCTTGTGACTATGACACACGCCCGTGTGATCCAGGAGCATGGCCATGTGGATAGCCCGTGTAACTCTCTGTCCATTTTTGCTTAAATAAGGTGCAAGGCAGACACGACCATGTGAAGGTTTCACACGCTTGTGTGAAAATAGACTAAAACCCCCAAATCAGCAACACGACCGTGTGGCACCCAAAATTTGCCCAAAAACCGTAATTCCCAAAAGCACACGACGATGTGGACCACCCGTGTATGGCACAATCCCGTGTGGCCACCCGAGTGGTCACGAAACCACCTTGAAACAGCCTAGAAATTATGAATTTCATCCCCAAACACTCCCTAACCTCCAATAATTTAGAAATATACTATAATAGATCAATTTTGATGCAATCTAAGATCGAAAAAATGTTACAAATGCACCGTTACCGAAACACGAACGAATTTGCCGAATCCCACTCCATTTCAACACCAAATTAAACAATTCAGAAATAAAGTTGAAAAGTTCTAAACCCACACTTGATTTCGTGATCAAAGAACCATACCCTCGATCTAGAACTCAATTACCCATTGTCTCGAGGTCGTATTGAAGGAAATAGTAAAATCTCCCAAACAAAAAGAAAAATAAACATTTTGGAACCAAAGAAAATGGGAAAAAATATCTCACATAAGGAAGAGGGAGAGAAGAAACTGAAAAAAGAAAATGGAAGAAAGGAACATGAGAAAATTTTAGCCTCTTTGAAAATAAAAATAATTGACATAAACAAAAATAAAAGAATAACTAAATATTTAGATTTTATAAGCAAAAAAAACTAAATAAACAATAGTCCTTCAAAACACACCAGAGAACTCAAACCCGGGACCCAAAGGTACACTATCACACAATCAACCACTAAACCAGCAGGCCCATTCTTACATAAAACACAACAATAAACCTAATTGTCTGATCTAGCCACTAAACCTACCTACAAATTTGCGGTGAACCGAACTTTCACTGTTGCTATGGACTGTTCTTCCACCCTTAGCCTTTTGCACTCACTATTGTTGGGTCTCACCCCCGGGAAAATCACTTCTTCTTCCTCCCATAGATTGTCTGACACAGCTATCACATCCATATTGCATTGTGAACTAAAAGAACTAGAAGTATTGGAAGAGTCTATAGTAGCAACAATAGAGTCAACCTGTAACAGTCCGATTTAGACTCTAATCGAAACGGTAGTTTCGGGACCACAAATCTGAGTCAGAAAAATATTTAAATATTATTTTTCGTGTTTAATTATATGTGAATTTGCATGTGTGAAAATTTCGTATAAAAATTTGATTGTTTGTGTATTTAATTTGATAAAAGGACTTAATTGCGTAAGTTGAAAACTTGGTAGTTTAATTCATAAAGGTTGGATTGATAGTGGCTTTTTAATATGGAGTATTTATGTTGCAAATAAACCTTTATATTAGTGATGGCCGAATGTATCCTTAATGTATATGTTTATATTATTATTTTTATAAGGTTAAATAAGTAAATATGTTAAATGTTAACATATAATATATTAAGACATAAAATAAAAATTATATTCATTATATTCCATCATCGAAACTTGATAAAAGAAAAAGAATCAAGAGCTTTGTGATTTTCGTCCAATTTCAAGCTTGATTCAAGGTTAGTTTGGTTTCGGTTTTTGATAATTTTTACGTTTTTGATATCGTTGCTTCGAGTACTACCCGACCCATGCTTGAATTTTTGATTTTGGTGAATATTTTGAGTTATTCCATTGATGAATATTTGTGTTTTGTGATGTTTGATGATGAAATATGAAAAATATGTTTTAGATTAACATGCTTTGTATTGGAGTTTTTGATGATTTTTAGTTAATAAGACTAAATTGCAAAAAATAATAAATTGAAAGACTAAAATACAAAATAATTGAAATGTATGGATTAGTATGGACATAAGGAAGATTCGGCCTAACTATGATATAGTGAGATTTTGAGTATTTTGTGTTTTATACAATTAGGACTAATTTGTAAAAAAGTATGAAATATTAGGGGTAAAATAGTAATTTTCCCATTAATGTGTTGTTGGATTAAATTGAATGAAATTGTGTTTAAATGAGGTTAATTTGAAATTATATAGATCAAGAACAAAGGAAATCGGACTTGGATCGGGGAAAAACAAAAAAAGTCGAATACCCGATTTGTAACATCCGTCGATATCCGAGGTAAGTCTTTAAGTAATTAAACATGGTTTATTTTGAACATAGAATGTTTTGCTATGATGATTTGATGAACATAGAATGTTTTTCTATGATGATTTGAATTTTATAATATATTAGTATAATAGCTGAATGTGATGTATCATTGAATTATTGTGATTGAGTTTCATTCGACTGAGTTAAAACCTCTAAAAGTGGTATGTGTTACATAGAATATTGTATAATTTGATATATGAAATGTTGTGGAATGATTCTATATTTGTGATATTCAGGCTTTAAGCCTAGTAAGCCTTGTGCTGGTGGCTTTGATCGGGCTTGTGCCTAGCAGGTTTAGTGACGGTGAATAAATATCAGACCTTGGGTCTAGCAGGCCTTGTGCTGGTGGGTGATACAGGCTTATGCTTAGTAGGTTTTATACCGGTGATTTGTTTTCAAGTCTATGATTCTAAGAATTCAAGTTATTGTGGATATTGAGCAAATGAAATCGAGCTAAATTTTGCATTGTATATGTTCGGCCAAAAAGGTAAGTACGTGTGAGTTTATATTGAACTTGTATATTCGGTTATATGTGAAGTTAACTTGAATGTGCATATTCGGCCATATGTGATGTTCTATTGAATTTTGAACTATAGGTTACATGTGATGTTTTATTTAAGTTTTATATTCGGCCACATGTGACAGCCCTAAAGTGACCCCAGTCGGAAAGCGATCTCGGGACCGCTAGACCGAGTCACCAAATTATTTGAATGTGATAATTATTGCCTAAAATATGTGAATATAAATGTGTGAAAGTTTTAAGCTTCGATTTAGTTAATTGCATGTGAATTTAGTTGATAGGACTTTTGTGAGAAAATTTAGAAATGTGCTAGGCAAATGCAAGTGGCCTAATAGTGCATGTAATCAAAGGGGTGGACTTGCATGTCAATTTCCCCCCATTTAAGTACTAGTGGCCGGCCATGACAAGGGATGATGGGCAAAACATGTCATGGAACATGTTGTGTTAATGGAAAAATAAAATAAGAGGCATGGGAAATAAACTAATAAGAAATGGAAGGAAGAAAACAAAAAAAAAGAAAAGAATGTGTGTGAGTGTTCCCCCCCCATTGCCGTGAGTGAAGAAAAGAAAAAAGAAAATTTGTTCATCCTTTTTCATTTCTTTTGGCCGAAAATTCTAAGGAAGAAGGAAGGAGTTCTTGCTTCATGTTTGGTTTGGAAGAGGATTAGGAGGAGGTTTGGCCATACTTGTATCTAGATTAAGGTATGTTTGAGGTTGTGCCATGAGATTCATGCATGTTTTTAGTTGCTAGCTTGAGTTCTAATTAGCCCATGGTTCAAATCTTTGCTATGTCATGGGGATGATATTCGGCCTAGGTGGATTTTGTGTTAATGCCATTGCATGCTAAATATGAAGCTTGTTAATGATACATGTGATGGTGGATTGATGACTCTTGGATTTTCTTTTTTGCATTTTTGAGTGAGACATTAAGTTCTTTGTTTAACCATGACCAAAATTGAAATGGTATGGTGTTGTGATGTATTCGGCCATGGTATATCCATAAGTATGATTTATGCTTATTGCATGGTAGGTAAGATTTGTGTTTTGGATTTATGTTCATGTTTAGTTATAGTCAACTTTGAGATTCGGCTCTTGCACATATATATATGTTTGCACATGACGTATTGGTATGACATATACAATATCTCAAGGTATATATTTACATATGATGGTGTTTCGGTTATGGAGTACATGATGGATGCGTATTGAGTTATAATATGTAATGCATTAGTTAGTAAAAGGTATGCCATTTGTGTGTGGTATTGAGTATATAATTGGCCCCAACATAAACATGCATAATCGGCCACATGAATGAATACATAGGTTGATGTGTTGTTCGGCCATAGGTAAGCATATTGAAGGCTTTATCTTGACTTAGAAAATTTGGCTAAGGAGAGTATTAACTAATGTGTTGAGTTTGATTCATGATTCCGTACATATGTGACATTAATGTCTAATGAATATATGTGGGCCAAGTACCTTGAGTTCCTCTTTTCGATGCTCAAATGATTAAATCAATTTATTTGTTAAATTAAGCTCAAGAGCAAAGGGGAACTAAATCTGATAAAGGGAAGGAAAAAGTGGTCGAATAGCCATCAGAATCGTTCGACAACATCCGAGGTAAGTTTTCGAGTAATGGGACTTAAATTATGATTCGATTAGATTATGTCTTAAGTAAATCAAAATCATGCTCTTGTATGTGGCTATTGAGCCGAAATTGTAAATGTGATAAGTGTCTTGTGTTTGAGCTTTGGTAATGAAAATGAAATATGAATGTGTTATGACTTATTGATATATGTGCATGGTTACTCGAATGATATCCGGGCTAAGTCCCGAAGGCTTTTGTGCTAAGCGACTACATCCAGACTAAGATCCGAAGGCATTTGTGCTAGCGACTATATCCGAGCTAAGTCCCGAAGGCATTTATGCTAATGACCATATCCGGGTTAAGACCCGAAGGCCTTGTGTGAGTGGTTATATCCGGCTAAACCCCGAAGATGCTTGATTTGGGAATGAGCGATCTTGCTGTAAAAATTTAAATCAATACGCTCGTAAAATCCCAGCGATGAGGTATGTTTCGTGTGTGCTTTGAATTAGTTGATCCCTTACAAATCTGTATTCGCTCAGTCGATAAATGAGCTACCGACCTTTGGCTAAGTTCATCTTTTGTGTATGAACATAAGGGTTGGTAATGTGAAGTAAGTATGATATTGAGAATTTGTGCATATGAAATTATTCGTTTAGCTATATGAATGGTATACTTTTGTTGTGCTGGAATCCCTTGCTCAAAACTTACTAAGCATAAATTGCTTACTCCGTTTCTTTGTTTCTCTGTTTTATAGATTTTGGCTCGTCAGCTATCGGACTCGGGATTTTTGGAAGTCGAAGTCTCCCACACTATCAAAGCCCCCTTTTGGTACAATTTTGGTTGAACTTTGAAATGGCATGTATAGGACTACCCTTCTTGTTGTTGGTCATGTACCCATGGATTTTGTGTAAATTTGGATAGCCATGCGAAAATGGCTTATATACATTTTTAGCATAGTACTATAATCGTTTTGTATGTTGATCACTAAGAGGTATGGAAATGTTTGGAAACGATTAGCCATTGGAATGGTTAATCATGATTATACTTTGTGCTATGTATGCAAAAAAAAAAAGGGCTAATTGAATCATGGAAACTATGAAATAGGTAAAGTCTACCTTAAAGGCAGATGCTGACAGCAGCAGTGATGTGGATGTGAAAAATAACTAAAAATAGTAGGAATGAAATTAAATAGTGAATAAATTATGTAAATGAACCTTGATGAATCCACTTTCATATGGAAGAAACGAAACGGTCATATGAGTTGTATGTTAAGAGATATTTAGGTTTTCATGAAACAGGGCCAGAACGGTTTCTGGATTCCCTGTTCCGACTTTGGAAATTCATTATAAATTAACCAGAGATAATTAGGATTCATTTCATATATGTATAGATTCCTCTTTGAGTCTAGTTTCTATAGAAACAAACGGCATCAGTATTGAAGCCCTGTACAGGGAGATATCCAAGTCGTAATGTGCGAAGGTCAGTGTAGTCGATCCCTGTAACATGGGAGACTTTAACTAATAAACTGTACTAATTGGCCTGGCCAAAAATTATAGAAAAAAAATTATAGATGCATATATGAGTCTAGTTTCAGTGAAAAATCACGAAACTGATTTTCGAGTTGTGGAACTCAAGATATGATTTTTAAGGTGACAGCGACACAGTTAGCCAGCTGTCTGGAAATTTTTAAAATGAACTGTGCAAGTAAATGAATTAAGTCGGTCAGCACCTCGTGTTCGACTCCTGCAACGGTCTCGGGCACGGGGTGTTACAATTTTATTGGTATCAGAGCACGATTTAGTCGATTCTAGGACTACCGTAATACGTTTGGGTCTAGCTATACATGCCATTTTGTGATTATTTGATAGTGTGGTGATTTCTGACAATTGAAAATGTGTTTATTTATAGTAATGGATCCCGATCCCGACCGAGCGGTAGCTGATGATCTTGAGAGTGTGGCGCCTACTCCCGCACAAGGGACAGCTCCGACGGACTCTCAACCGATTGCTAGCAATCCGAATGATGAGGCTAGGCAAGCTTTTTATAGCGTGATGAATGATTGGTTCAACCAATACATTCGAACTAATACGGGTGTTCCACAACCTCCATTCCCGACTAATACAACCCCCGCACCTACAATACCTCCGGTAACTGACCAAATAAGGTCAAATATGCCCTCAGTTGACAGAATCCGAAAACATGGGGCTACTGAATTTAAAACTACGGATAGCGACGATGCCGAGCAAGCTGAATTTTTGTTGGACAACACTATCCGGGTACTCAATGAGCTATCTTGTACACCCGATGAATGCCTAAAGTGTACTATCTCCTTGCTACGCGATTCTGCCTACTTTGGTGGAGTACTCTGACTTCTGTTGTGCCCCGAGAGCAAGTAACTTGGGAGTTTTTCCAAACTGAGTTTCGGAAAAAGTATATCAGTCAAAGATTTGTTGATAAAAAACGGAAGGAATTTCTTGAGCTTAAGCAAGGTTCTATGTCAGTTACTGATTACGAGCGAAAATTTGTTAAACTTAGTAGATACGCTCGGGAATGTGTTTCGTCCGAGGCTATCATGTGTAAACGCTTCGAGGATGGGCTGAATGAAGATATAAAAATGTTCGTTGGCATTCTTGAAATACGAGAGTTCGTAGTACTTGTCGAGCGAGCTTGTAAAGCCGAAGAGCTTAGAAAAGAAAAACAAAAAGTTGATGTGGGAACTGGAGAGTTTCATAAAAGATCCTCGGGAAAGTCTCTTCAACAGGCATCGAAGAAATTTTGAGATGATGTGGGCCGGTCTAGAGGCACTTCGGGCCTTTTTAGACGAGATCGTGATCGACCCCCTGTGGGTACACGAGGCACTTCGGTCGCCAGTGTTGGGAATGAACGTCGAGACAGAACAGAGTGTTAGCATTGTGGTAAATGTCATTCGGGGAGCTGTAGGTTCCATGACCGCTCCTGCTATAAGTGTGGATCAGCTGACCACTTTATCAAGGATTGCCCGAGGTTGCCTGAACAAAATGTAAGTCAGAGTGGGAAACCAGGTGCTACTACTGCTCGGGGTAGACCGTCTAGAAACATGGGCAATGCTAGTGGCGGTCAGAGAGGATCTAGAGATGCTACAACCAGATTTGAGGCTCGTGTGCCTGCTAGAGCTTATGCTATACGTGCCCGCGAGGATGCTTCTTCGCTTGATGTTATTACCGGTACTTTTACTCTCTTTGATACTAATGTAATTGCTTTGATTGACCCCGGTTCTACTCATTCTTATATATGTGAAACCTTAGCATCCAGTAAGACTTTACCTATTGAGTCTACTGAGTTCGTAATTCGGGTGTCAAATCCCTTGGGTCGTTACGTGCTTGTCGACAAAGTGTGTAAGAAATGTCCCCTAGTAATTCGAGGTTCCTGTTTTCCGGCGGACTTGATGCTTCTGCCGTTTGATGAATTTGATGTTATTCTCGGGTTGGATTGGTTGACCGTGCATGATGCGGTTGTGAATTGCAAAAGCAAGACTATTGATTTGAGGTGCGCAAATAACGAAGTAATCCGAGTTGAGTCTACGGACTTGGATGGGTTGCCAGCTGTAATATCCTCAATGTTGGCTCAGAAATATGTAAGAAAGGGGTATGAAGCATACCTTGCGTATGTACTTGATAACAAGGAATTAGAAAAGAAACTTGAGTCGGTACCAGTAATTTGTGAATACCCAGATGTTTTTCCCGAAGAATTACCGGGTTTGCCACCTGTTCGGGAGGTAGAGTTTGGTATTGAGCTTGTACCTGGGACTACGCCAATATCGATAGCTTCGTATCGTATGGCACCAACCGAGTTAAAAGAGTTGAAAGCTCAGTTGCAAGAATTGACGGATAGAGGTTTCGCTCGACCAAGTTTCTCACCTTGGGGTGCACCAGTATTGTTTGTGAAAAAGAAGGACGGAACCATGAGGTTGTGCATTGACTATCGTCAACTGAATAAAGTGACGATAAAGAATAAATATCCGTTACTGCGTATTGATGATTTGTTTGATCAACTAAAGGGAGCCTCAGTGTTTTCAAAGATAGATTTGAGATCGGGTTATTATCAGTTGCGGATTCAAGATTTGGACGTACCCAAAACTGCTTTCAGAACGAGATACGGTCACTACGAGTTCTTAGTGATGCTGTTCGGGCTCACTAATTGTAACACCCCGAACCCGAGACCGACACCGGAGTCGGACACGAGATGTTAACAAACTTTGAAAATTTTTCCAGACACTGCCCAGTCTGAGTACTAGTCGCTTCAAAAATCTTATCTTGAGTTTCACAACTCGAAAATCAGTTTTGTGATTTTTCCCTGGAACTAGACTCATGTCCCCACCTATGTATTTTTTTCTAGAATTTTTGGTCGGGCCAATTAGTACAGTTTATTAGTCAAAGTCTCCCATGTTACAGGGGTCGACTACACTGACCTTTTCCCATTACGACTGGGATATCTCTCTGCACAGAGCTTCAATACTGATGCCGTTTGTTTCTATGGAAACTAGACTCAGAGAGGAATCCATACATATATGGTATGACCCCTAATTATCTCTGGTCAATTTATAGTGAATTTCCAAATGCGGAACAGGGAATCCAGAAACTGTTCTGGCCCTGTTCCACAAGAACCCGAATATCTCTTACTGTACTGTTCCTATGATTGTTTCGTTACTTCCATAAGAAAGTAGATTCATCAAGGTTCGATTACATAATTTATTCACTATTTAATTCCAATCATACTATTTTTAGTGATTTTCCAAATCTACATCACTGCTGCTGCCAACATCTGCCTTTAAGGTAGACTTTACCTATTTAATAGTTTCCATGGTTCAACTAGCCCCTTTAGCATGAATAGCGCAAATTATGATAGTGATTAACCATTCCATACCAAATGATTATAACATTATGCTCAAACATATGTAAGCCATTTTCGCATGGCTATATACATTAACCAAAATATTCCTCCGCCACTAGTCTATTTTATACGTGCCATAAGACAATCCAAAACATTGCAGTACCGAACCGTGGATAGTGATAGTGTGACTAGTTGCTGACGATCCCCGAGCCTGTAGCTTCGCAATGAGATCTATAAAACAGAGGAGACAGAGTAAACGGAGTAAGCATTACAATGCTTAGTAAGTTTTAAGCAGTGGCAATAGATAACAATCAAATTATAACATAGTTGTTCGTATTTTTATTTCACTCTTCCTTCGGGCATACCATCCCTTTTCCGAATACGCACGTCTCATCATATACAATAGGCAGATAAACTTTCACGTAAAAGTGAGCTCATGTGACATAGATATATCGTATGATTTCCCATCACCTCTCACACTGATCCGATATCACATAATCATAAGAGTAGTCTCATAGATTGCTCTCACATGCATCACATAACTACCTTATGATTTAGTGCAATCAAGCTCACATATAGACTTGGAGTACATACCTGTTTAACCTTTCGCATTGAATATATTTATAAGCAACTCTTATTACGAAGTCTTACCCGGACATAATCTCCACACGAAGTTATCGAGTCTTACCCGGACAAAATTCCCACACGCAGTCATCGGGTCTTTAGAGTCCGGATATAGTACGAGCACGAAGCTTACGGACATTAATCAGTGATAATATTCTCGCATAAAGCCTGCGGGGTTTTAACCCGGATATAGTACTGACACAAATGCCCTTCGGGACTTATCACAATTATACACTTTCACATTCATCACATCGGCCATTAGGCCCTATCTCACATACACATGCTCACATTCATCACATTGGCCACTCGGCCTTATCACACATACACCTGTTCACTTTCATCACATTGGCCATTCGGCCTTATCACACATACACATGTTCACATTCATCACATTGGCCATTCGGCCTTATCTCATATATGCATGTTCACATTCATCACATTGGCCATTCGGCCCTATTCACACATATACACTTTCACATTTATTCAATTAGACTTCACATACCACATATACCATCATGTACAGACTTGGGCTTGACCGAATCTACATCCATCACTTTCCAATGAATAATTCAATTTTACGCCATACTATCATTTCATATTCGAATTATCATAAGCTTACAATATCACGATTTAGAATTCAAGTATGGGTTTAATCAATAGCTTATGAGTAACTAAAACAAGTTTTATCCATGTTTACAACAACATCACATATTCACTACGAGCTGTTTTCCTGAGCAATGGTCACTAAATTGTTTATAAATGGAGCTACAAAACTCCAAATCACTTGCCGTTAATTTTTCCTGAATATAGACTCGTATATATTTACTAAATCAAAGCTTAAAACTTTCACACATTCATATTCACATATAATAGTCATAAAATATGACGGCTAATTATTTTTATGACTTGATTTTGTGGTCCCGAAACCACTTTTCGACTAGGGTCAAAGTAGGGGTGTCACACTAATGCCCCTGCGGTATTTATGGATTTGATGAATCGGATCTTCAGACAGTATTTGGACCGGTTCGTAGTTGTTTTCATTGATGACATCTTGGTCTATTCAAGAGATGAGACCGAACATGCTGAGCACCTGAGATTAGTGCTGCAAATTTTGCGGGATAAGCAGTTATATGCTAAGTTCAGTAAGTGTGAGTTCTGGTTAAGAGAGGTTAGCTTCTTGGGTCATGTGGTATCCGCATCGGGTATTCGAGTTGACCCGAGCAAAATTTCAGCCATACTTAACTGGAAGCCTCCAAGAAATATTACCGAAGTTCGGAGCTTCCTGGGGCTCGCCGGTTATTACCGACGATTTGTAAAAGGTTTCTCGATGATAGCCACACCAATGACGAAGCTACTTCAAAAGGATGTTAAGTTCGAATGGACGGAGAAATATCAGAAAAGTTTCGATCAACTGAAAACTTATTTGACTGAAGCTCCAATTTTAGTGCAACCCGAATCAGGCAAAGAGTTGTCATTTATAGTGACGCATCCCTACTTGGGTTGGGTTGCGTATTGATGCAAGAAGGTCGAGTTGTGGCCTATGCATCGAGACAATTGAAGCCACACGAGAGAAATTATCCGACCCGTGATCTCGAACTAGCCGCCATCGTATTTGCTTTGAAAATATGGCGACATTATTTGTTTGGTGAGAAGTGCCATGTATTTTCGAATCACAAAAGTCTCAAATATTTGATGACCCAGCGAGATTTGAATCTGCGACAAAGGCGTTGGCTTGAGTTGTTGAAAGATTATGAGCTTGTCATTAATTATCACCCGGGAAAGGCTAATGTGGTTGCGGACGCCTTAAGCCGGAAATCACTGTTTGCTTTGCGAGCGATGAATGTACACTTGTCTGTTCTACCCGACAATGTGTTAGTAGCTGAATTAAAAGCCAAACCATTATTGATTCATCAAATTCGTGAAGCTCAGAAAGTCGATGATGAATTGGTTGCAAAACGGGCTGAGTGTGTTCCGAACAAGGAATCGGAGTTTCAAATTGATGATGATGATTGTTTGAGGTTCAGAAGTCATTTGTGTGTTCCAAGGAATTCAGAACTCATTTTGATGATTCTGAATGAAGCCCATTGTAGCCGAATGTCAATTCACCCGGGGAGTACGAAAATGTACAACGATTTGAAACGTCGATTTTGGTGGCATGGTATGAAACGAGACATCTCCGACTTTGTTTCGAGATGTTTAATATGTCAACAAGTGAAAGTGGAACATCAAGTGCCTTCAGGATTACTTCAGACGATCATGATACCCGAGTGGAAATGGGATCGAGTCACAATGGACTTTGTGTCCGGACTGCCATTGTCAGCAAGTAAGAAGGATGCGATTTGGGTTGTTGTTGATAGACTGACTAAGTCGGCTCACTTTATCCCCGTGCGTATGGATTTTTCATTGGATAAACTAGCTGAATTGTACGTTTCTCAGATTGTGAGATTACACGGGGTATCGATTTCTGTTGTGTCGGATAGAGATCTGAGATTCACCTCGCGATTTTGGAAGAAATTACAAGAAGCTTTGGGTACCAAGCTGCATTTTAGCACCGCTTTTCATCCACAAACCGATGGTCAATCCAAGCGGGTAATTCAGATACTTGAGGATATGTTGAGATGTTGCATCCTTGAGTTTAGTGGTTCATGGGAACGGTATTTACCATTGATTGAATTCGCTTACAACAATAATTTTCAATCAAGTATTAAGATGGCACCTTACGAGGCTTTCTACGGGCGTAAATGCCGTACACCATTGTTTTGGATCGAGCTCGGTGAAAGTAAAATTTTCGGAGTGGATTTGATTAAAGATGCTGAACAGAAAGTAAAAGTAATCCGTGAAAGTCTAAAGATATCCTCAGATCGCCAGAAGTCGTACGCAGATCTGAAACGAAAAGACATTGAGTATCAGGTGGGAGATAAGGTGTTTCTTAAAGTTTCACCTTGGAAAAAGATACTCAAATTTGGGCGTAAGGGCAAAATGAGTCCGAGGTTCATCGGGCCATACAAAATATCCGAACGAGTCGGTCCAGTTGCGTATCGATTGATTTTGCCCCCTGAACTTGAAAATATTCAAGACGTCTTTCATGTTTCGATGCTTCGACGCTATATTTCTGATCCATCGCACATAATTAGCCCATCAGAGGTTGAAATTCAAGCCGATATGAGTTATGAAGAAGTACCGATGCGTATCCTAGCTCGTGAAGTGAATGAGTTGCGAAACAAAAGGGTTCCGTTAGTAAAGGTGTTATGGCTCAAACACAAGATCGAGGAAGCTAGTTGGGAAACCGAGAGCTCAATGAAAGAACGATACCCAAACCTATTTACCGGTAAGATTTTCGGGGACGAAAATTTCTTAAGTGGGGGAGAGTTGTGACAGCTCTAAAGTGACCCTAGTCGGAAAGCGATCTCGGGACCGCTAGACCGAGTCACCAAATTATTTGAATGTGATAATTATTGCCTAAATAATGTGAATATAAATGTGTGAAAGTTTTAAGCTTTGATTTAGTTAATTGCATGTGAATTTAGTTGATAGGACTTATGTGAGAAAATTTAGAAATGTGCTAGGCAAATGCAAGTGGCCTAATAGTGCATGTAATCAAAGGGGTGGACTTGCATGTCAATTTCCCCCCATTTAAGTACTAGTGGCCGGCCATGACAAGGGATGATGGGCAAAACATGTCATGAAACATGTTGTGTTAATGGAAAAATAAAATAAGAAGCATGGGCAATAAACTAATAAGAAATGGAAGGAAGAAAATAAAAGAAAAGAAAAGAATGTGTGTGAGTGTTCCCCCCCCATTGCTGTGAGTGAAGAAAAGAAAAAAAGAAAATTTGTTCATCCTTTTTCATTTCTTTTGGCCGAAAATTCTAAGGAAGAAGGAAGGAGTTCTTGCTTCATGTTTGGTTTGGAAGAGGATTAGGAGGAGGTTTGGCCATACTTGTATCTAGATTAAGGTATGTTTGAGGTTGTGCCATAAGATTCATGCATGTTTTTAGTTGCTAGCTTGAGTTCTAATTAGCCCATGGTTCAAATCTTTGCTATGTCATGGGGATGATATTCGGCCTAGGTGGATTTTGTGTTAATGCCATTGCATGCTAAATATGAAGCTTGTTAATGATACATGTGATGGTGGATTGATGACTCTTGGATTTTCTTTTTTGCATTTTTGAGTGAGACATTAAGTTCTTTGTTTAACCATGACCAAAATTGAAATGGTATGGTGTTGTGATGTATTCGGCCATGGTATATCCATAAGTATGATTTATGCTTATTGCATGGTAGGTAAGATTTGTGTTTTGGATTTATGTTCATGTTTAGTTATAGTCAACTTTGAGATTCGGCTCTTGCACATATATATATGTTTGCACATGACGTATTGGTATGACATATACAATATCTCAAGGTATATATTTACATATGATGGTGTTTCGGTTATGGAGTACATGATGGATGCGTATTGAGTTATAATATGTAATGCATTAGTTAGTAAAAGGTATGCCATTTGTGTGTGGTATTGAGTATATAATTGGCCTCAACATAGACATGCATAATCGGCCACATGAATGAGTACATAGGTTGATGTGTTGTTCGGCCATAGGTAAGCATATTGAAGGCTTTATCTTGACTTAGAAAATTCGGCTAAGGAGAGTATGAACTAATGTGTTGAGTTTGATTCATGATTCCGTACATATGTGACTTTAATGTTTAATGAATATATGTGGGCCAAGTACCTTGAGTTCCTCTTTTCGATGCTCAAATGATTAAATCAATTTATTTGTTAAATTAAGCTCAAGAGCAAAGGGGAACTAAATCCGATAAAGGGAAGGAAAAAGTGGTCGAATAGCCATCGGAATCGTTCGACAACATCCGAGGTAAGTTTTCGAGTAATGGGGCTTAAATTATGATTCGATTAGATTATGTCTTAAGTAAATCAAAATCATGCTCTTGTATGTGGCTATTGAGCCGAAATTGTAAATGTAATAAGTGTCTTGTGTTTGAGCTTTGGTAATGAAAATGAAATATGAATGTGTTATGACTTATTGATATATGTGCATGGTTACTCGAATGATATCCGGGCTAAGTCCCGAAGGCTTTTGTGCTAAGCGACTATATCCAGACTAAGATCCGAAGGCATTTGTGCTAGCGACTATATCCGGGCTAAGTCCCAAAGGCATTTATGCTAGTGACCATATCCGGGTTAAGACCCGAAGGCCTTATGCGAGTGGTTATATCCGGCTAAACCCCGAAGATGCTTGATTTGGGAATGAGCGATCTTGCTGTAAAAATTTAAATTAATACGCTCGTAAAATCCCAGAGATGAGGTATGTTTCGTGTGTGCTTTGAATTAGTTGATCCCTTACAAATCTGTATTCGCTCAGTCGATAAATGAGCTACCAGCCTTTGGCTAAGTTGATCTTTTGTGTATGAACATAAGGGTTGGTAATGTGAAGTAAGTATGATATTGAGAATTTGTGCATATGAAATTATCCGTTTAGCTATATGAATGCTATACTTTTGTTGTGCTGGAATCCCTTGCTCAAAACTTACTAAGCATAAATTGCTTACTCCGTTTCTTTGTTTCTCTGTTTTATAGATTTTGGCTCGTCAGCTATCGGATTCGGGATTTTTGGAAGTCGAAGTCTCCCACACTATCAAAGCCCCCTTTTGGTACAATTTTGGTTGAACTTTGAAATGGCATGTATAAGACTACCCTTCTTGTTGTTGGTCACGTACCTATGGATTTTGTGTAAATTTGGATAGCCATGCGAAAATGGCTTATATACGTTTTTAGCATAGTACTATAATCGTTTTGTATGTTGATCACTAAGAGGTATGGAAATGTTTGGAAACGATTAGCCATTGGAATGGTTAATCATGATTATACTTTGTGCTATGTATGCAAAAAAAAAAAGGGCTAATTGAATCATGGAAACTATGAAATAGGTAAAGTCTACCTTAAAGGCAGATGCTGACAGCAGCAGCAATGTGGATGTGAAAAATCACTAAAAATAGTAGAAATGTAATTAAATAGTGAATAAATTATGTAAATGAACCTTGATGAATCCACTTTCATATGGAAGAAACGAAACGGTCATATGAGTTGTATGTTAAGAGATATTTAGGTTTTCGTGAAACAGGGACAGAACGGTTTCTGGATTCCCTGTTCCAACTTATGAAATTCATTATAAATTAACCAGAGATAATTAGGAGTCATGCCATATATGTATAGATTCCTCTTTGAGTCTAGTTTCTATAGAAACAAACGGCATCAGTATTGAAGCCCTGTACAGGGAGATATCCAAGTCGTAATGTACGAAGGTCAGTGTAGTCGATCCCTGTAACATGGGAGACTTTAACTAATAAACTGTACTAATTGGCCCGACCAATGTAACACCCCGAACCCGAGACCGTCACCGGAGTCGAACACGAGGTGTGAACAGACTTTTAAAAAAAAAAATTTCCAGACACTGCCAATCTGCATAATAGTCGCTTTAAAAATTATATCTTGAGTTCAGAAACTCGGAATCCAGTTCCGTAAATATTTCCTGAAACTAGACTCATATGCCCATCTACATATTTTTTTCTATAATTTTTGGTCAGGCCAATTAGTACAGTTTATTAGTCAAATTCTCCCATGTTACAGGGATCGACTACCCTGACCTTTGCGCATTACGACTTGGATATCTCCCTGTACAAGGCTTCAATACTGATGCCGTTTGTTTCTATAGAAACTAGACTCAGAGAGGAATCTATACATATATGGCTTGACACCTAATTGTCTCTGGTTAATTTATAATGAATTTCCAAATTCGGAACAGGAAATCCAGAAACCGTTCTAGCCCTGTATCACAAGAACCTGAATATCTCTTAACATACTGTCCGTATGATTGTTTTGTTACTTTCCTATGAAAATAGATTCATCGAGGTTCGTTTACATAATTTATTCACTATTTAATTCCATTCCTACTATTTTTAGTGAATTTCCAAATCTACATCACTGCTGCTGTCAGCATCTGCCTTTAAGGTAGACTTTACCTATTTCATAGTTTCCATGATTCAACTAGCCCTTTTTGCATAAGTAGCACAATTTATGATAGTGATTAACCATTCCCATGGCCAATCCTTGTCAAGCCTATCCACACCTCTCAATAACCATATCCATACCAAATGATTATAACATTACACTCAAACATATATAAGCCATTTTCGCATGGCTATCCAAAATTATACAAGTCCAAAGGGTCCATGACCCACAACAAACGGGTAGTCCTATACATGCCATTTCGAAGTTCAACCAAAATTGTACCAAAAAGGGGGGGGGGCTTTGATAGTGTGGGCGACTTCGACTTCAAAATCCCGAGTCCGATAGCTGGAGAACCAAAATCTATAAAATAGAGGATCAAAGAAACGGAGTAAGCAATTTATGCTTAGTAAGTTTTGAGCAAGGAATTCCAGCACAACAAAAGTATAGCATTCATGTAGCTAAACGGATAATTTCATATGCACAATTTTTCAATATCATACTTGCTTCACATTACCAACCCTTATGTACATACACAAAAGATCAACTTAGCCAAAGGCCGGTAGCTCGTTTATCAACTGAGCGAATACTTATTTGTAAGGGCTCAACTAAATTCAAGCACATACGAAACATACCTCAATGTTGGGATGTTTCTAGAGTATTTACTGAAATTTTTACAGCAAGATCATTCATTCCCAAATCACGTACCTTCGAAATTTAACCGGATATAGCTACTCGTTCAAATGCCTTCGGGACATAGCCCGGTTATAGTAACTCGCACAATTGCCTTCGGGACTTAACCCGGATTTAGTAACTCGCACAAATGCCTTCGGGCTTAGCCCGGAATTAGTATCTCGCACAAATGCCTTCGGATCTTAGTCCGGATATGGTCACTTAGCACAAAGCCTTCGGGACTTAGCCCGGACATCATTCAAATAACCATGCACATTTAACAATAAATCATGGCACATTCGTATTTCATTTTCGTTAGCAAAACTCGAACACAAGACACTTATCATTCTTGCAATTTCGGCTCAATAGTCACACAAAGAGCATGATTTTAATTTGCTTAAAACATGATCTAATCAAATCATAATTTAAGCTCTTTTACTCAAGAACTTACCTCGGGTGTTGTCGAACGATTCCGATAGCTATTCGACCACTTTTTCCTTCCCTTTATCGGATTTAGTTCCCCTTTGCTCTTGAGCTTAATTAAACAAATAAATTGATTTAATCATTTGAGCATCGAAAAGAGGAACACAAGGCACTTAGCCCATATTTATACATTAGACATTAAAGTCACATATGTACGGAATCATGAATCAAACTCAACATTTTAGCTAATTTTTCCCCCTTGGCCGAATTTTCTAAGCCAAGACAAAAGCATCAATATGCTTGCCTCTAACCGAATACATGCAACACCAATCTCCTTCCTATGGCCGAATATGCATGTCTATGTTGGGGCCGATTTCAACACTTAATACATTCTACAAGTATGGTCACTTGTATTGACTAAACACCCTTTTGTTTCAAGTTCAAAACTTGGCTAATACACACATATATACACTAGTAAAGCATCCTCTCCCTTTCCATCAATTTAACACATGCATTACTCATTAGTATACAAAAATTATATTCGGCCTTAGCACACAACTTGCTAGCCGATTCTTCTCCATCTAGCAACCAATGCACATATGTGCTCACTCAAAAATGCTAAAAAGAAGATTCAAGAATCATCAATCCACCATCACATGCGTCATTAACAAGCTTCATATTTAGCATGCAATGGCATTAACACAAAATCTACCTAGGCCGAATATCATCCCCATGACATAGCAAAGATTTGAACCATGGGATAATTAGAACTCAAGCTAGCAACTAAAAACATGCACGAATCTCATGGCACAACCTCACAGATACCTTGATCTAGATACAAGTATGGCCAAACCTCCTCCTAATCCTCTTCCAAACCAAACATGAAGCAAGAACTCCTTCCTCCTTCCTTTGAATTTTCGGCCAAATGAAGATGAAAAAGGATGAACAAAATTTTCTCTTTTCTTTTCTTTAACTCACGGCAATGGGGGGGGGGGGAAACAACTACACATTTTTTTTTGTTTTCATCATATTCCCTTTTCATTATTTTATGCCCATGCTCCTTATTTTATTTTTTTCCACCCATGATGCACCAACACAACATGTCTATGACATGTCTTGCCCATCACACTTGGTCTACCATGCTTGTCATGGCCGGCCACTACTAGTTAGGGGGAATTTGACATGCAAGTCCCCCCTTTTTATTTCATGCACTAATAGGTCCTTATGCTTCGACCTATCACATTTCAAAAATGTCGCACATAAGTCCTATTGACTAAATTCACATGCAATCGACTAAATCGAAGCTTGAAATTTTCACATATTCATAATTACATATTCTAGACAATAAATATCACATTCAAACATTTCGGTGACTCGGTTTAGCGGTCCCGAAACCACTTCCCGACTAGGGTCAATTTTGGGCTGTCACAACCAAAAATTATAGAAAAAAAATTGTAGATGCATATATGAGTCTAGTTTCAGGGAAAAATCACGAAACTGATTTTTGAGTTGTGGAACTCAAGATATGATTTTTAAGGTGACAGCGACACAGTTAGCCAGCTGTCTGGAAATTTTTAAAATGAACTGTGCAAGTAAATGAATTAAGTCGGTCAGCACCTCGTGTTCGACTCCGGCAACGGTCTCGGGCACGGGGTGTTACACCACATGTGATGTTAAGATGAACCGTGTATATTCGGCCTTAAATATAAGTGTCTATATGATGACATAATTGATCTTGAGTAATTGGTTATATAGGAAATATTTATGTGGTGTTATATAATTGATTGTGAACATTCAGCCAAGGTATTTTATTAAGATACAGCATAACATTATAGCTATGATTTGGTTAGTTTGAATGTTTTGATTATACAATGAGTTGTTTAATTTGCTTAAGGCTTACTAAGCTAAGTTAGCTTACTCTGTGTGTTTTTGTTATTCTGTTTTATAGATTTTGGTTGTAAGTTTCGAGCTCGAGGATTGTTATCGAAGTCATCCACACTATCGTCAACTTTCGGTACTTTTAAAAAAAACTATTTTCAAATTTTTGGCATATACAGGCTAATATGTATTTTGTTCAACTTTGAATTTGTGTAAATTGAGCCATGCGAATATGGATTAACCTTAAAGCTTGGTTTTGGTTATGTTTTGTAATGGTTTATTTTGTTTGGATTATAATGTTATGTGAAATGAATGAAAAGTAAAGGTGAATGGTGCTATAAGTGTTGGAAATAGCTTGAAGTGATAAGTGGGATTGGTTGTGGTTAATCATTCGGTCTCGATGTGTCTAAATATGAATAAATATGTTTATTCATTTATAAACATGAGCTCAATGTTTAGCATGTTTAATTTATTTTTAGAAATGTATGAGATGAGGCATGCATATATTCGAATATGCATAGATTAGTTTAGTTAGTTTGCATGAAAAACGTATGAGTACTATGATTGATTATGAAGTTAAATAATGGTGAATTATTGAAATTGTTTTGCTTAATAAGGCTTGTAAGTGAAACAATGATAAATGACCAATTGAATAGTGATTTTGTGTAATAGTATACCATGGGTATTAAATAATTTTTTTTAAAAATGTTAATTATATGTACATATATATATGTACATGTTTTTGAATTCGAATAATGTTTGGTATATAACGAAAGTATATGTGTATGTATATATTTACTAATGTATAAATGATTCATGATAATGTAATATGTTTGAATTTGTGAAAGTTTGAAATTATGTTTTTGAACAGTAATGCCTCGAAACCCTAGTCCAGCGACGGATACGAGTTAGGGGTGTTACACAACCCTATTGGGAACTAGTGCTTTATTGGAAGACTCACCTCTATCAACCTCCAACGAGGAAGACCAATGGTGAGGATGCATGTTGTTAGCAATATAAAGGAAGTTAGTAGGTTCCTCTCCCTTCCCTACCAGCGCCAAAGCTAACTTAGTACTAGCCCTACAGGGCAATGCTTCACTGGTGGATTGCACCCTTCGAGGATCGACACCTAACATCAAGTCCGATGCTCGATAAGCATTGGGGCTTTGCCCTTCTAAATAGTATTGAAAGATGTTCCTAACCATTGGCAGCTTCTCCAACTTCAAAGTACGACCAAACTTTAACAAGCTATATTGTGCCAACAAAATATTGAAATAAAAAATATGAGTATTGAAATGAACCATTCAAGTTGAGGCCCCTCGAGTAATGACCTTCAGTTGATAAATATGTTGGAATATGATTTGTCAAAATTTGGTGTAGTAGATTAAACTAGTTTTCACATTTAAAGAGCTTGGATACAAGAATTTTCATTACACTTTAGTTAAGTTTCTTTAGTTTTACTTATATTCAATAAAATGTGCAAAATGAGTCTTTTATTGACCTTAAGGGCTGAATGAGGCCTAAGGGAGAGCTAATGTACTTGTAAGTGTGTAGGAGACTATTAGAAGGCATTTTAGAATGATACTGGATGCTATGTTGCAACACGGGAGGACTGATGTTGCAACATAGGAGGATACTAGTTGCTATGTCCTGGCACAAGTCCTGGTGGGTCGCATCATCGACTTTAAGACAAAAATTCGACACGAAGTAGGGGCGTTATAGTCTACACAATCAAAATTAAAGCTTGAGAATGCCGGCTGACCCAGGGTTAAGGACGATGGCCACCTAAAGGCTATAAATAGGCTCCTTTGACACATGTTAAATACATGTTTCCGCTAACCTAGTTTCCTCTATTAAATTTAGTTTTCTTTCTCTTTCTTTCTTAGGTTTTTAGAGTTAGTTTATTGGTTTATTGTTTTCTTTCAAGGGATTTTGATTGTAGACTCATTCAACTCTATGGATTTGCGCTTAATATCAATACAATTAGACTCTTTCATTTACTCTATCTTGTCGATTTAATTAGCATGATGTCTCTTTATATGGATTATATGTCGTTTCTGAACACCATGAGGGACTAATCCTTCTATGGGGGATTAGCTAGTTGAGGTATGATCTGTTAACTGTTTTGTAAGGTTACTCAACGGATTAGTTGTTTGGGAAAGAGAGAATGTGAAATAAACCCTAGGCCTGACAACCCTGGGAAGTAATCAAGGCGGGAATTGTAACACGTAGGTGCAAGTTTACACAGTCATTATCAAGTAATAAGTAAGCATCGAGTTATCGTCTCCACGGGGATTGTATGTGTGTTAAATCACTTAATTGTAAAATTATACTAACAACTTGGTAAATAAAAACACAATATGGTTGAGAAGTGATGATTAAAATTAAATATATTAAACTAAATGTAATGATCCCTAATGCAAATTATCCTAAGTATGCAAACTATATGAATGAAATAGATTTTTGCAAGATTAAACACAATTTGCAACAATTTTAACATAAATAAACTAGGACAATTACTTTAATTAAACTTAATTTATTATCAACATGCTTAATAACATTCGAAAAAACATTCCATGGCAACTCGATCTTTCATGAGTTTGGAAACCACATTAGGTCCTTTCGGAATTCTTTACTTAGTAAATACACATTTTACTGATCCTTATTTACTAAGGGTTTCTTAGAATTCGTGTGAGGTAACAGGAACATGTTAGGTTTGAGACAATTTAATCACACAAACCTAAAAACTATGCAAATAATAGAACTTGGTTAGAGTTGTCATGCAACCTGCAATTTAATCGGGTTCAGATCTAAATTAAGCATGCACATTTCAATTATGTGTCCACTAGCTGTCCTCTAGTTAGGATCGCTCAGCTAATTCAGGTGCTTCAATCACGTATGAACGAAATATAGACTTTATTTTAATTGAAAACATGATCGATTGAGGCACAAACATTATAAGCATGAATCAAATAAATATTATATAAGCAAAGCAATCATCCTAGCTTAAATAAAATTAAGCTTAAATATAATATGTTCAAATCAATATAAAATAAACTATTTTATGCATGAAAACTATATAATAATGCATAAAATCACATTTTAACAATTTCTATGTCCTAATTTCATATTTTCACATATTTCATTAATTTATTAAAAAATTACTTAGTTTTAATAGTGAATTTAAGTAAAAAGGTGATAAATTACATAGGAAAAATTCTATATATTTTCAGTTTACATGAATTAACCTAAAATTGGTATTGCCCATTCGTGAACACTTAACCCCGAATCAGTTTGGACTGTGAGGTCAAATGATAAGTAGTTCTTACTGACTCGTTATGTTAGTGAAAGATCGGAAGATCCTGCTAGGGTAGCGACTAGTTGATTGACGAGGAACTCGAAGTGACAGTTGATGGAGATTACTGAAGGAAGCTAATCACCCATAATCAAATTTGATTTATTCTTCCTTTCTAATCTCTTAAAATTTATCTTTTTATGTTGTTTTATTTTTATTATAAAAACCTAAAAAATTCCTTTATTTTATTTTCTTCATACTATAACTGAGTTCAAAATACTAATTAGATCTTTTAGTGCTTAGGTTAAATTGATCTAGTGCTCGCCTCCATTGGGTACGATCCTCGGAGTACTCACCCACTCAGTTATAAAACTATATTACAACTAGACTTGTATACTTGCGAATACTGCCTCATAATTCTATATTTTATTGCAATATTCACACTGTATACATATTAGTATGTCCAGAGGTGGTCAAAATACGTCAATGAATGGAGGCTCACATCGCTTGCTACAATCAATGAAGTAGGCTACTAGTGTCCACCATAAGAGACCAGCAAGTTGTCTCGGTGCAATTCCATAGTCATTTAGCACCGTATAAAAAAAAGGGATGAAGAGGGAAATGGAAGTTTGCCTTAAACAGATATAGAGAAAGAATAAACCCATCATTGGAGTCATTGAATCAGCACTCCTCTTTTATGATTTTAAAATCGTAAGTAAAGTTGGGCAGACTAATTCCCTAGGTGCCAAATGTTTAACCATTTCCTCTTCAGTGGTTGTACACTTAATGGCCGAGATCTCTGCTAGTGTACCAACCTCACAGCCTGTCACCACCTTCTACAATAAACCCAACCCCACGGCCCCTTTGAACTTGGCCATCATGGCCACTGACCCTACTTCTTGTGTCTATTCTAACTCTAGCCATTCAAAGACAAATGAAGCAAAAAAGGTGAGGAATGAAGGATTACCTTAGGAACTGGTTGAGTTCTTGAAGGAATGTCAGGAATGCTCCAATGAAAAGATGTAGAAGACAAAAGGAAGAAGAAAAACTAGAAGGAAAGAAATTTAGGGATTCCAATAGAATTTGATTGGCAAGAAAATTTGGGGAAAAACAATATCAGTAAGTGATAATTCCACTTCTTTACGCTTGGTTATAAAGCCAATCGTCCACAGGAAGTTTCACGTTTAAAGGAATTGTAATAAATTAGTCAAATTCTCCAATCCTTGTTTGACAACTATTATTTTCTTTTGAGGGGTTTACTTAACCCCTTGATATTGAAAAATATGGGAATATCTGCTAATATTGATCGTGTAAGCCAGTATCAGCCAATCTGGTTTTGTTTAGCGTGTATCCGCGAATTATTTCTACAAGGTAGTTATTCGTTAGGGCTAAATATTTGTTTACCAAAGTGACTATTGCGGACTCTATTTATAGTGCAACTGTTCACGTGTCTATTCGAAGAAGCGTTCTGCACAAAGATCCCGTATCGCCAGCCACAATCCGCCAGGTATTAGAGTACTAAGATTTTCTCAAGTGTCTTGTGTAAGATTACTGAAATTTAAAAGTCACCCTATTGTGGCTTATCTTCTTGCTAATTGAAAGAAATTTTGGGGACAAAATTTTGTTTAAGGCTGGGAAAGTTGTCACACCTAGATTTTTTAAAGCCTTAAGTTACTAGGGAGACACCCATTAAATTGAAAAGTTTTCTAATCTAATAGATACTTTTTGTAAATAAGATTTCTGGTGGGATGGTTGAGAAAAAGTTAGATTTCAACCTTAGCTCAGTTACTTTTCAACTAGATAGGTCTTGGTGGGAGACAAGATGATCAGCATTTTTTCCAAGTGGCTGTTGATTTTGTGTTTGTGAAGGATTCATGAAAGAGTTATATATATATGAGGAGTTGTTAAGAATTATATATATATGAGGTGTTGTTCTCTGGGATTGTTTTTCCATATTTTTGTTTTTTCTTCATCCTTGCTCTGGTTTGCCATGAGAGAGAGGAGGCTTAAGGAACAATTGTGCATAGAGGATGAAACGAAGGTTTGAGACTTAGAAATTGGAAATTTTGTAAGCTAGTAAGCTTTTTAACCTTTCTATGCTAACAAATTTAAGGAATGGAAAGTATGATTCTTATGATGATAAATTATCTTCACTAGAAGTCTAAAATTATTGTTATGTTTGTAAGTTGCTAGAAGCTCGTGTAGCAAAGGAGAAGCTTAGAAGATTGATTTGGCATCATTTTTCAGGTGAGTTTCAAAACTCAGTCCTTAAATGGATGTTTCATGTGTTGTTAGTGTACTGAATATATTTGAATTAGTGTTTTACAAATGGCAAATCAACTTGTGGCAAATTGTTGTTATCTGTGCATATGGTGTTGACATACAAATACCATTTGGTTATCAGTCTGATCATGTTGAATAGATGAATTGTTTGGCATGATGTATGTTGCATAATGATATGCAATTGTATGGTTACGAGTAATTATGAATATGATGCATAGTTGGAATGATGGATGTCATATATGTTGTATGATAAAAATTATTTATTGGTAGAGGAATTTTGTGTGATATACATGTTTATTTTAACTGTGTCTTTGTGGAGGTTCGAATGGACATGCACGGAGATCACATATGCATTTATTTTTAACTGTGACTTTGAGGGAGTCAGTTGGACTAAGCAAGGAATGGGTTTTTGAATGGTTCGGAGAAGGGTGCACCCCACTATATGAAATCATTTAATGGGTAGTGTAACACTCTAAGATTCTTAGGCTTTAAGTCATTTATGTGAAATGGATGTCCATGACCATGGAATTATCAGGAATGTCTTAATATAGAGGTCTTTCTGGAGTATTGTATAAATGGAAATCTATGAGGGGTATCTTACAAATAGAATTCCGTAATGAAGGAACCGCTAACTTACAGTAGGATTCCACAAAAAAAGGGATATGTTTGTATGAGTCCACCAAGAATGAGTTAGTTTTCTTGAAATCCATTATTATGTGCGAGCTATATGTTTATGCAAAATCATATATAAAAGATATGATAGTCCACCGCGACTGTTTTATATGTATGATTTCACAAATAGGGGATTCGCTCTTAAGAATCTACCTACATGTTATCTGTTTCAGAGTGAAGATCACCAAGAATGGGCTATCTGATTGTGAAACAGAGGCAGAATAAGACGGACCATCAGATCAGTTTACTTGATTGAGATGAGTATACTTTCTATATTAAGTCGTAATGGTGTCTTCCCTATGGATCCAAGAGGATCGTAATATGAATCTTAGTTCGATAAGACAAACATTTATTAGCAGTCTGTAATAGGGACTACTCGTCAAGATCAATCTTATATGAATATCTGTAATCATAAGTGCAAGGCATGTTATGGAATTAATTATAGATTATCTTTCACAAGCTCGTAAGTGAGAATCCATGGGGATTTCCCTCTTGAGGAAATAGATGCATAAGGAGCCATGAAGGCAATTAATGAAAATAAGAATAGAAAGGGATATTCGCCAAGTAATCATTTGCTATTAGATTAACATTTTGGTATTGCATCTTTGAGACCTCCTCAATAGAGGTTGTATGTATGTTAGCCTCCGTATAGCCAAACATGAACTCTTTTGCTTTTGAGTCACTAACTATAGATTAGCTACGATTAAGTAAGATGAATTGCTCTCCAAATTACAAGAATAAATAAACGATAACATCATTGAGGGTAATGTGACAAGTATAAGTAAATCGGTCTGGGTGATGTAATTACTTTATTAATGAGATCGGCGTAGTATCCTAATACGGGCAATACAAACTTGAAATCCCAACCATGAAGTGCAAACATGTTAGCGTTGTGTTAAGAAGGTATGAAAACACATTAAATTGTTTAGAACTTGTGTTATTATGTATTACAAGTAAAAAAAGGGAATTTGAAAGTTCGAGAATGGACCAGGCCAGAGTTTGTCGTGCAATAGTAGATTTGTTTCTTAGTCATAGTATGCATATAACGAGATGACCCAGAGGTAGAGTCTCAAGGTTAGATTTAAGTTGAAACTACCTAGGTCTATAAGTTGCATTCCTTAAAACTTTATAAATCTATTTGTATACAAAAACTACCTTGTAAAACATGACCGTATTAAATTCACGTAGTTGGAAAAGTTAAATATTGATTTGAGTTATAATTATTATTCAAAATTAATTAATTTGTTACGTGGAATGTATTACATGAATGTGTTAAACAAAATTGAAAACATGAGTGTAATACCCTATAGCCAGATTCGACGACCGGGTTGAGTATAGGGTGTTACAGAAGTGGCTTTTATATAAGCTAGCTAAGTACATCCAAATAAAACTCTGAAGTACAATTAAATTCTAATTAACCTAAAAAAGAAGTAGTTTTAAACTAAATTTTCTTGTTTGAGTAAAAAAATAAAACTCCTGAACAACTTAAAATACTTCAACAATATCCAAAATTCAGAATAAATAAATAATAAAATAATAATCTAATAAATACAATATTGAGCTCATATATAATAAAAATTGAGCCTAAAAATTGAATCCAATATTAATTAAAATCAAATTAAAAACTCGAAACTCGTAATTTTTGTAATAATCCCATCTAGAAATTCCCTTTCGTAGTTTTCACTAAAACAATCATAACTTGAGCTTCCAAACACAAAATCGAGTAATTCAAAATGCGTTTTGAAGCTAAGAGATAGATCTTCGAATGTTATGAAGACATCTAAACCCAAAATGCCTGGATCCCATCCAAAAATTTATCACAAGTTGATTGATTTTCCAAACATGAAAATTGCCAGTTTCGATGAATGGAATTTAATAAATTTCACCCAATTCCTGCATGTATCAATGTAAGTTCATGTTATTCCATTTCAGTTTATCCATTCTCACCCTTTAGTACTAAATTGTAAACAATCCAAAATTCACTAAAATTTATATACATTGTCACAATATAAGACACATAAGAATCAAAGCATAATTACACCATATGAACTTACCTTGCAGAAACAAGAACTGATAAGTTTTCAAAGACTAATCCACAATTTCCTCTTTTTTGTGAATTTTTGATTGGTTCAAATCCCGACCTAAACCATAATTTAAATTAATTATCAAATCCAAATATCTTTTAACAACATATTATAACTATATATAACAATTCATTTTTATTTATCATATATTCCTTCAACTTTTGCATTTTATTCAATTTAGTCCCTAAAACAAAAATTGTCATAACTTTCAAACTTAAGCTTCGATTTCAAAATCAATCTCAATTTCATCCTTCTATATTCCTCTAATAATAATAATTACTAAAGTTTCATACCAGTTTCGATATATTTACATTTTAGTCCTTATGCTCAAAACTAACAATTTTCACTTTACAAACTAAACCTTTTTCACATCTAATTTCAAAATCTATCAATTTAGTACCAAAATCTTCGAGATTGAATAATGGAAACTTTTAAAAACTAAAACATTTTTGCAAAATAATCCCAAGCTAGCTAAATCAAGCTCCCATGATCTAAAAATCATAAAAATTACAAGAAACTGACTAAATTAAGCTTACCAATTAAGTACCGAAAGTTTTTGAAGCCAAACCCTATCTCCCATTTGGTTTTTGTGAGAAAAATGATGATGAATGAAGAAGAATAAAATTTTTAGCTTTTGTTTCTCTTATTTTATCCATTATCCATTATAATAATACAATTATAATTTAACATATTTTTAATTAAAAGAATCGCCACCTACCGTCCACCACCATTAATAATGGCCTAATTTCCATTTTGATTATTGGCTCAATACTTTTTATCCCTTTTAACAAATAAAAACCAATAGCTATAAATTTTTACCATTTTTACAATTTAGTCCTTGTAATTAACTATTTATTCAATAAAATTACTAGACCAAATTCAATATAATACTAAAATAGACTCGTAAATATTAAATAAAATTTTTGCTAACTCAATCATCGAAAGATGGGGTTTTAAAATCACCATTTCCAGCACCATTGAAAAACGAGCTATTACAACTATTCTTTCTTAGAAAATTCCTTTCCCAAATTTTTTACCTGAAAACATATTAGGGTATTGAGATTTCATGGTTTCTTCAGGTTCCCATGTAGCTTCCTCGGTACCATGTCAATGCCATAACACTTTCACCAATGGTATTCATTTATTTCCGAGTTCTTTTACTTCCCGAACTAAAATATTTATCAGTTCCTCCTAGTACGATAAATTTGACTGAAGTTTTATTTCCTTGGGAGATATTGCATGAGACGGATCTGATTTATAATGTTTCAACATCAAAACATGAAAGACATTATAAATCTTTTCATGTAATGGAGGCAAAGTGAATATGTAAGCTACTGGATCAATTCTTCCAAGAATTTCATACAACCCTACAAACCTCGGATTGAGTTTTGCCTTTCTATTGAACCATAAAACTTTCTTCAAAGGCAAAACCTTTAGAAACACCTTATCACCAGTTTGAAAGTTGATGTCTTTTCTTTTCAAGTTTGCATATGATTTCTGACAGTCTGAGGTAGCTTTCAAACAGTCTCAAATAACTTAAACTTTTTCTTCTATTTCTCATACCAAATAAGTCTCAGCGATCTTTCCTTCACTCAACTCAGACCACTATAGTGGAGTTCTGAATTTGTATCCATATAAAGCCTCATACGAATCCATTTTAATACTTGTTTAATAGATGTTATCACAAGTAATCTCAACTAAAGGAAGAAATTTCTCCTAGCTACCTTCAATCCCAATAATACAACATCGCAACATATCTTCCAGAATCTGTGTTACTCATTCTGACTGACCATCTTTCTAGGGATGAAATGTAGTGCTAAAATTTAGTTTCCTACCTAGAGCCTCATGCAAATTTCCCCACAATCTGGAGGTAAACCTCAGGCCTCGATAAAAAATGATAGACAGTGGCAATCTCACAATCTTAGAAATATAAAACTCAGATAATTTCTCAAGTGCATAATTTGTTCTGACCGGAATAAAGTGTGCGGACTTTGTTAATCTATCAACAATCACCCATATTGCATATTTCTTCTTCGGAGTCAACGACAATCCTGATATAGTGTGACAGCCCAAAATTGACCCTAGTCGGGAAGTGGTTTCGGGACCACAAAACCGAGTCATAAAAATAATTGATTTCCATATTCTATGCTTATTATGTGTGTACATGAGTATGTGGAAGTTTCATTCTCCAATTTTGCCAATTGCATGAGAAATTATTAAATAGGGATTGATATGAGACATGGTGAAAATATGATAGGCTAATTTAAAATGGTCTATTAATGCATGTTGTGAAAATGATGGGTTTGCATGTCAAATTACCCAAAATTTGAGCTAGTGGTTCGCCATGCTATGGGTGGAAACATGTTGGGAACATGTTGGCCTAGTGAGGTATGTAGGAAAAAAATAAAATAAGGGGCATGGGCATAAAATAATGAAAAGGAGTATGATGAATACAAAAAAAAAATGTGTGTAGTTGTTTCCCCCCATTGCCGTGAGCTAAAGAAAAGAAAGGAGAAAATTTTTGTTCATCCTTTCTCATCTTCATTTAGCCGAAACTAGAAAGAAAAAAACAAAGAAAAAAAAATGCTCATCCTTTGGTTCATCCTTGGCCAAAAATTTTAAGGAGGAAGGAAGAAGAAAGGTTGAAGAGGTTCGGCCATGCATGTAGCTAGGCTAAGGTATGTTTGATGATGTTCCATGAGATGCATGCATGTTTTAGTTGTTAGCTTGAGTTCTACCTAGCCCATGGTCTAAATCTTGCTATGTGATGGAAATGACACTCGGCCATGGATGCATCATTCTTGGTTGATGTTTGATGTTGTGGTGATGAGGCATGAGGATGAGTTAAGATTCGGCCTAGGTGGAGTTTGTGTTAATGCCATTGCATGCTAAATATGAAGCTTGTTAATGATGCATGTGATGGTGGCTTGATGATTCTTGAACCTCCTTTTTAGCATTTTTGAGTGAGCACATATGTGCATTGGTTGCTAAATGGAGAAGAATCGGCTAGCAAGTTGTGTGCTAAGGCCGAATATAACTTTTGCATGTTAATGAGCAATGCATGTGTTAAATTGATGGAAAGGGAGAGGATGCTTTACTAGTGTGTATATGTGTGTATTAGCCAAGTTTTGAACTTGAAACAAAAGGGTGTTTAGTCAATACAAGTGACCATACTTGTAGAATATATTAAGTGTTGAAATTGGCCCCAAAATAGACATGCATATTCGGCCAAGGGGGAAAAATTAGCTAAAATGTTGAGTTTGATTCATGATTCCGTACATATGTGACTTTAATGTCTAATGTAAAAATATGGGCTAAGTGCCTTGTGTTCCTCTTTTCGATGCTCAAATGATTAAATCAATTTATTTGTTTAATTAAGCTCAAGAGCAAAGGGGAACTAAATCCGATAAAGGGAAGGAAAAAGTGGTCGAATAGCTATCGGAATCGTTCGACAACACCCGAGGTAAGTTCTTGAGTAAAAGAGCTTAAATTATGATGTGATTAGATCATGTTTTGAGCAAATTAAAATCATGCTCTTTGTGTGGCTATTGAGCCGAATTTGCAAGAATGATAAATGTCTTGTGTTTGAGTTTTGCTAACGAAAATGAAATACGAATGGGCCATGATTTATTGTTAAATGTGCATGGTTATTTGAATGCTGTCCGGGCTAAGTCCCGAAGGCTTGTGCTAAGTGACAATATCCGGACTAAGATCCGAAGGCATTTGTGCGAGTTACTAAATCCGGGTTAAGTCCCGAAGGCATTTGTGCGAGTTACTAAATCCGGGTTAAGTCCCGAAGGCATTTGTGCGAGTTACTAAATCCGGGTTAAGTCCCGAAGGCATTTGTGCGAATTACTATAACCGGGCTATGTCCCGAAGGCATTTGAACGAGGAGCTATATCCGGTTAAATTCCGAAGGTACGTGATTTGGGAATGAATGAACTTGCTGTAAAATTCCAGTTAATACTCTCGAAACATCCCAACATTGAGGTATGTTTCGTATGTGCTTGAATTTAGTTGAGCCCTTACAAATAAGTATTCGCTCAGTTGATAAACGAGCTACCGGCCTTTGGCTGAGTTGATCTTTTGTGTATGTACATAAGGGTTGATAATGTGAAGCAAGTACGATATCGTAAATTTGTGCATATGAAATTATCCGTTTAGCTATATGAATGCTATACTTTTGTTGTGCTGGAATTCCTTGCTCAAAACTTACGAAGCATAAATTGCTTACTCCGTTTCATTGCTCCTCTGTTTTATAGATTTGGTTCTCCAGCTATCGGACTCGGGATCTTGAGGTCAAAGTCGCCCACACTATCAAAGCCCCCTTTTGGTACAATTTTGGTTGAACTTCGAAATGGCATGTATAGGACTACCCGTTTGTTGTGGGTCGTGGACCCTTTGGACTTGTATAAATTTTGGATAGCCATGCGAAAATGGCTTATATGTGTTTGAGTATAATGTTATAATCATTTGGTGTGGATATGCTTGACAAGGATTGGCCACGGGGATGGTTAATCACTTTCATAAATTGTGCTATTTATGCAAAAAGGGCTAGTTGAATCATGGAAACCATGAAATAGGTAAAGTCTACCTTAAAGGCAGATGCTGACAGCAGCAGTGATGTAGATTTGGAAAATCACTAAAAATAGTAGGAATGGAATTAAATAGTGAATAAACTATGTAAACAAACCTTGATGAATCTAATTTCATAGGAAAGTAACGAAACAATCATACGGACAGTATGTTAAGAGATATTCAGGTTCTCGTGAGACAGGGCCAGAACGGTTTCTGGATTTCCTGTTCCGACTTTGGAAATTCATTATAAATTAACCAGAGATAATTAGGAGTCATACCATATATGGATAGATTCCTCTCTGAGTATAGTTTCTATAGAAACAAACGACATCAGTATTGGAGCCCTGTACAAGTAGATATCCAAGTCGTAATGCGCAAAGGTCAGGGTAGTCGATCCCTGTAACATGGGAGACTTTGACTAATAAACTGTACTAATTGGCCCGACCAAAAATTCTAGAAAAAAATATGTAGATGGGTATATGAGTCTAGTTTCAGGGAAAAATCACGAAACTGATTTTCGAGTTATGAAACTCAAGATATGATTTTTAAAGCGACTAGTACGCAGATTGGCAGTGTCTGGGAAATATTTTTATAAGGGGTTTAAAGTCTGTTAACACCTCGTGTTCGACTCCGGTGTCGGTCTCGGGTTCGGGGTGTTACATATAGAATCTATTGTAACTCATTCTCATTTCCATTCTAGAATCATTACAGGCTATAGAAAACTAAACGAAACTTGTTGTTCGACTTTCATTTGTTGACATACCAAGCACTTAGTCACAAGCTCGAAGATTTCACATTTCATTCCTAACCACTAATACATCTACTTCAAATCATTATACATTTTCGGGCTACCCGGGTGAATTGAATATGTCCTACTGTGAGCCTCACACAAAATATCCCATTTCAATGTTGAATAATTAGGTACATACAAACAGTTTCAGAAATACAAACTGCTAGCATCACTAATACTAAACTCAGTAGTCTAGGTATTCTCAACTAGTTCTTCTTTTGATTGAAATTCAAAATCATTTTTCGATAATTCTCTGATTTGTTGTAGAAACATCGGCTTAGCTCTCAAATTGGCCAAAATAGTATAGTCGCGCTACAAAGTCAGTCGAGTATTCAATGCATTTAAAGAAAAAAATACTTTCGAATCAAAGCATTTACAACCACGTTAGCTTTTCTCGGATAATAGTCAATGATCAGCTTGTAGTCTTTCAATAATTCAAGTCATTTATGATGTCACAAGTTTAACTATTTCTGCATAATTAGGAGTTTTAAGATTTTGTGATCAGTAAAAATGTGACACTTTTTGCCACATTCAACGTCAGAATAGGGTTATGGAGCTTTACCAAACTTAACACACATTTAAACTTGCATCTCGCATGCAATTAATCAATTCAAATATGATTCATTCACAACCAATCATATTGTCCCTAATACGATCCTACGAGGCCTAAGACATGTATTCGGGGTGGTTTGGGACTAAATCGATAACTTTGTAAACTTTTAGAATACTTAGAAAATTTTCTCAAAAATAGGGGACATACGCCCGTGTGGCCAGGCCGTGTGATACACGCCCATATCACAGGCCTTGGGAACATTCGTAATGGGAGCACATGGCCGTGCCCTAGCCCATGTCCAGCCCTGTGTAACTCTCTGACTTGGGTCACACTACCAACACAAACGCCCGTGTGGCTAGCCCGTGTAACCTAAAAATGGCCATAGACGCCTGTGTATCAAACCGTGCGCTAGGCCGTGCTAAGCTGTAGGGTATACTGACTTATGCCACATGGCCAAGTCATACGCCCATGTGTGAGGCCTTGTAGAGCAAACTGACTTGGTTTCTATTTCAACACTAGGGGACACACGGCCGTGTAACATAATCAAGTGTCATACACGAATGAGACACACACTCGTGTCTTTGCCCGTGTGGACAAAAATAGGCTACTTACCAAGCCATTTTTCCACCCAAACTTGTGCACATCTACACCAAATTCAATGGCAACAAAACATAGCATATATAGGCATTTAAACCAACTAAATCAAGCCTATTTTATGCCATTTCAATACCATTATCCACAATACACAAAAGACACAAAATAGCCATTGCACTATACCAAATTCAAACATAGATCTCAACTAATTAAACATTTCCAAACAAGTATCATTATGCTCAACTTCACAAGCATATATCTTCTTTAATTTCTACCATTTGACAACCACAATATCTACCATCCATAAGCACCACAAAGCCAACCTCAATTATATAACATAAGCCTTATGCACACATTTATATACTTAATCAACTAACCATATTAAGCCAACTCTCATGGCTATATGTACAAACATAAACATAAGCATTTCCAAGCCAATTCAAATGGCACAACTTATTACCAAACTACATATCAAAATTACCATAATCCTATACATGCCATATAACCAAAACATAAACTCAAAAGTACCAAAGTGATAGTTGGATAGTGTGACGAAGTCTCCGACGATCCCCGATTCTGAGCTAGCTTTGAAATCACTATAAAACACAGTAAAATAACCAAAGTAAGCTATAAAGCTTAGTAAGCTCGTACGATTAATAAGAATAATTACCAATTCAATAACAATTTAAAGAACATAAGTAATACACTTAATTCAACAATTTGCACATTTCTATAATTATTGATATCATGTATAAGTTCATCAACTTACATACTTTGCAAATAACTTATCGATTATCACTTACTTGCCAAGCTTATCACAAGTACCAGAACTGATCCATATCATTGTTTTCATCCTCGTACCATAATCTTTTCCCATGGAACCATTCAGAATAATATTGGATACTTGGGAATCTCACACCAAAGTGCCACATACATAGCCAATGCTATCTCAATCACATATCACATATATGCTCCCTCTCCAGTTATCAACGAGCCTGTCACACAAGCTGTGGGTCAAGATGTAGCTAGACGGTGCTGCTCACACAAGCTTTCAAGTAATTGCAACACATGTCGGTATACTCAGTCACCTGTAGGACGTACAGGACCAGCACCCAAATCACATAATCACAATATCAACCTAATGACATGTCACTAGTATCCTATCTATTCCTAAGGTTCAACTGGGATTTCCAATATTGAATCGTCTTCGAATCATTGTGGAACATATCTGTAGACTCGTATACACACTTTATGCAATATCAAAGCATTTAAAATATATTTACAACAAAGCTTATTCATACGAACTTACCTTGGATGTAGAAACAGCTAAATTGGTCGATTAATCGAGAACTTTGTTTTTCCCCGATCTAGATTCGAGTTTTGATTTTCTTGATCTATATGTAATAAAAATTAACTTATTTAATTATCTTTCTATTCAATGTAGTCCAAAATTCACATTCAGGAACTTACACATTTCCCCCTAATGTTTCACATTTTTACAATTTAGTCCTTATTTCATGAAAATATAAATTCATGCAAATTGACCACAACCCATGCTAGCCAAATTAAAATTAGGTCCCTAGAAACCCACATTTTTCATTTATTTCACATTTTAACCACAAAGTTTCCACATTTCACAATTTAATCCCTAATTTGCATTTTCACTAAAAATCACTTAACAAAACTTGTATAACTATCATCAAACATTCATAATCTATCATTAAACAAAAAAATACTTATGTATTCAATAATGGAAACATCAAAAATCTTTAATAGTTTTGCAAAATAGTCCCTAGGCTAGTTAGACTAAGCTGCAACGATCTCGAAAACATAGAAATCATTAAAAACTGGATGAAAAATACTTACATGCAAGCTAGGTAAGATGACTGAATGCATAAGCCTCTGCCATGGCTTTTTCTTATGAAATTTTCGGTGGTAGATGATATTAAGAAGATGATAGGAATTTTTTTTATTTAATTTATCTCAAATAATCTAATTACTAATTTAACCTTAATGTAGAACATTTAAAATTCACCTAACTATGTCCATCTTTGTCCACTCATGTTTCAAATGGTCTAATTACAACATAAGGGCCTCTAATTTAATATTCCATAACTATTAGATACCTTTAGCTAATAGAACATCACTTTTGCTCTGTACGCGATTTAGTCCTTTTTATCAAATTAACTAATTAAACGATAAAATTTCTAAATGAAACTTGCACATAATCATTCCATCATACTGTAAATATTAAAATAATAATAAAATAATTATTTTGACTTTGGATTTGTGGCCCCGAAACGAATTTTCGATTTGACTAAAAATGGGCTATTACAACTCTCCCCCTTAAGTATTTTTGTCTCCGAAAATCTTACCAGCAAAAAGGTTTGGGTACTATTTTCTCATAGCTTCCTCGGGTTTCCACGTGGCTTCTTCGACACTGTGCAGTTACCAAAGTACTTTCACTAAAGCTATGCTTTTATTTTTCAAATGTTTAACCTCACAAGCTAAAATTCTGATCGGTTCTTCGTTGTAGGTCATGTTGGGTTGAATCTCAAAATCTGCTAGAGAAATTACGCGTGATGGATCTGATCTACATCGGCACAACATCGATACATGAAACACGTTGTGGATCTTTTCTAATTCTAATGGTAAAGCTAGACGATATGCCACTGGCCCTATTCTTTCAATGATCTCACACATCCCGATGAATCGTAGACTCAACTGGCCTTTACGACTAAATCTAAGAATTTTCTTCCACGGAGATACTTTTAGAAATACTTTATCATCGATCTAAAATTCAATGTCTTTTCATTTCAAATCCGCACACGAGCTATCAAACTGTCGCGAATTACTTTCACTTTTTCTTCAGTCTCTCGAATTAAATCAACTTGGTGAATCGTTCTCTCACTCAGCTCAGTCCAATACAATGGAGTTTGACATTTGTGACCATACAAAGCTTCAAACGGTGCCATCTTTATGCTCGATTGAAAGCTATTGTTGTACTCGAATTCAACTAACGGCAAATATTTCTCATAGTTGCCTTCGAACTCTAATACACAACAATGAAGCATATCTTCAAGAATCTGAATTACTCTTCAGACTGACCGTCTGTTTGTGGATGAAATGCTGTACTAAAATTCAACCTCGTACCTAGAGATTCTTGCAATTACTTACAAAATCGCGATGTAAACCTCGAATCTCTATCCGAAATAATCGAAACTGGCACCCCGTTCTATCTAACAATCTCAGAAATAAACAGCTCAACCAATTTATTAAGGGAATAGTCAGTACGTACCGGAATAAAATATGCTGATTTCATTAGTCTATCTACAACAACCCAGATAGCATCTTTCATTTTCAGAGACAGAGGCAAACTCGATACGAAATCCATTGTAACTCTATCCCATTTCCACTCTCGTATCATCACTGGTTGTAGCAATCCCGAAGGCACTTTATGTTCAACTTTAACTTGCTGACACACCAAACATCTCGATACAAATTCTGAAATGTCTTGTTTCATACTCGACCACCAATACAATTGTTTCAAGTCATCGTACATTTTTGTACTTCCCGAGTGAACAAATAAACAACCGCTGCGTGCTTCGTGTAGAATTTTCTGAGTAAGCTCAGGATTCTTTGGTACACAAATTCTACCTCAGTACATTAAACAATCATCAGATCCAATTTGATAGTTAGAATTATTAGGTGACTCACATTGCATTCTGTTGCCTTGCAATTCAGTATCATACTTTTGAGCTCCGCAAATTTGCTGGAAAAATATCAGCTTAGCTTTCAACTCCACTATAATCGAACCATCATCGGAAAAAGTCAGTCTTGTATTCATCACTCTCAAAGCAAACAGAGATTTTCTACTTGAAGCATATGTGACTACATTTGTTTTCCTAGACGATACTCAATAACTAACTCATAATGTTTCACTAGCTCGAGCCATCTCCGTTCTCACAAATTCAGATCTTTCTGAGTCATTATATATTTCAAACTCTTGTGATCTGTAAAGATGTGGCACTTTTCACCATACAAATGATGTTGCCAAATTTTCAATGCGAAAATAATTGCAGCCAACTCTAAATCGTGCGTCGGATAATTCTTTTCATGCGGCTTCAACTATTTGGAGGCATAAGCTATCACTTTGCCCTCTTGCATTAAAATACAACCCAAACTGTTCAATGATGCATCACTGTAAATCACAAACTCTTTGCCTGACTCAGGTTGAACCAAAATTGGTACTTTGGTTAGCAATGCTTTCCACTGGTCAAAACTCTATTAACATTTCTTTGATCACTCGAACTTCACATCTTTTTGTAGCAATCTAGTCATCGGTGTAGCAATCATCGAGAATCCTTTAACAAATTGTCGATAATAACAAGCTAACCAAACAAAGCTTCTGACTTCAGATACATTCCTCAATGGTTTCCAATCAACAACAACTGAAATCTTACTCGGATCAACTCTTATACGTTTCGCTGAATAATGTACCCCAAAAATCTGACTTCTCGAAGCCAAAATTCACAATTTCTGAATTTAGAGAACATTTTCTTATCTCTCAAGAATTGTAGTACAATCTTCAAATGCTCAGCATGCTCAGACTCATCTTGAGAATAGATCAGGATGTCTTCATTAAATACAACAATGAATCTGTCTAAATACGGTCTAAAAATCTGATTCATCAAATCCATAAATACTGCAGGATCATTAGTCAATCCAAATGGCATACTAAGAAATTCATAATGTCCGTACCTCTTTCTGAATGTAGTTTTTAGCACATCCGAATCTTTAACTCATAACTGATACTAGCTAGACCACAAATCAATCTTCGAAAACATTGTTGCTTCTTTCAACTGGTCAAATAAATCATCTATTCTCGGCAACGGATACTTGTTCTTTATCGTAACCTTATAAAGCTGACGATAGTCAATCCACATTCTCATTGATCCGTCTTTCTTCTTTACAAAAAATATTGGCGCACCCCAGGGCGAAAAACTAGGTTGTGCAAAACCTCTATCTGTTAATTCTTGCAATTGAGCTTTCAACTCTTTCAGTTCTGTCAGAGCCATTCTGTACGGAATTATCGATATTGGTGATGTTCCCAGCACTAATTTCAATAGAAAATTTGACCTTTCTGATTGGTGGTAACCCTGGTAATTCTTTTGGAAACACATCTGAAAACTCACAGACTATCGGCACTAATTCGATCTTCATTTCACACGCTTTTGTATCCAGGATATAAGCTAGTTAAGCATCACAACCTTTTCTTACATATCTCTAAGCTAACATAGACGAAATTACAACAAGTACCCACTTAACTTATCTAATTCAATTCTAAGAATTTCATTATTCTGACATTTCAATTCAATAGTATTTTGTCTACAATTCACAACAGTATCATGCAGAGTCAACCAATCCATACCCAAAATTACATCAAACTCATCAAACGGTAATAGCATCAAATCAGCTGAAAAGTAGAAACCCCGAGTCATTAAAGGATAGCTCTTGCAAACTTTATCAACTAGAACATACTTGCCTAAGGGGTTTGATACTTTAATCATAAACTCAGTAGACTCGATAGGTAAATTCTTACTAGACACTAAATTTACACAAATATACGAATGAGTCGATCCAGGATCAATCAAAGCATTCACATTAGTGTCGTAAAGAGAAAATGTACTAGTGATAGCATCGGGTGACGACGCCTCTTTTCGAGCACGAATAGCGTAAGCTCTAGTAGGTGCCCTCGCTTCAAATCTCATAGTTGAATTTTTTTTGTCGTGCCTCTACTACTGGTCACATTTCATGCATTTCTCAAAGGCCTCCCTCTAGTAGCTGTGTTACTCGGTCTTGCATTCTGAAACTTATCTTTCTTATCTAATCCAGGGCAATCCCGTATAAAATGATCTTGTGAACCACATTTAAAACAAGCCTAGTCATTCATTCTATATTCATCAGGATGTCTTCTTCCACATCGTTGACATTCAGGTCTATAGTTTCTCACACTGCCAACACTCGATACTGATGTAGCTTGAGCTTTAGGACTTGAGTTTTTTTTCCACGATCTCTGTTTGAATAACCGATTGAAGCATTTGGACTAGCGTACGAATCGCTGGATTTCTTTGATGGAGAGTGATATGGCTTATTCATCGATCTTTTTCTTGAGTCTTCAGCCTCTGAATTTGCTTTTCTCTTTTCTTTGCTAAGCTTCTCAGCTTTGTAAGCTCTATGAACTAGGATAACACATTATTTCAACTCTAGATTTCCAACTAGAAGTTTAATATCCTCGTTCAATCCATCAATGAACCGTTTTCACATGATTTCTTCAGTAGAAACATACTCCCGAGCATACTTACATAATCTTACAAATTCTCTTTCATATTCGGTCACATTCATATGACCCTGTTTCAATTCTACAAATTTTTTGTGCTTTTGATCGAGAAACCACTGACTTATGTATTTCTTCCAAAACTCAGTATGAAATAATTCCTAGGTAACTGTTTCTCTCGGTACCACTGATACTAGAGTATTCCTCCACTAATATGCAGTATTCCTCAATAATGAAATGCCACATTTTAAACACTCAACTGGCATGCACGAAAGATCATCAAATACCTGAATAGTGTTTTCAAGCCAAAATTCAGCTCTTCTTGGATCGTCGTCAATGGTAGCTCTGAACTCTTCGGCCTTGTATTTTTAGATTTTATCTACTAGAGGCATATTCAATCTTAGAAGTTCTACACCTTGAGGAGCTACAGGACCCAGTTGAGGATTACATGGGGGTAGAGGCTGTTGAGTAGTCGGATTTGTTCGAACAAACTCAGTGAACCACTCATTCATCATTTGGAAAAAGGCTTCTTTAGCCTCTCCTCTGAGACTACTCGATACACGTTTAGATTCAGACAGCGCTGCCCCTTGAGCAGGAGCTAGTGCATTACTCTCAACATTATCAACTACAGCTCGATTGGGATCCATATACTATACGAAAACACATTTTAAATTGTTAGGAGTCATCACACTATCATAGATTATGTATGACATTTATAGCTAGAATTTCGCACACGCTATGTTAGTCCTAGAATCGACTAAACCGTAACTCTGATACCAATAAATGTAACACCCCTCATCCATATTCAATATCAGAATAGGGTTACAGAGCATTACCAAACTTAACACATATTTAAACATGCATCTCTCATTCAATTAATCAATTCAAATATAATTCATTCACAACCAATCACATTGTCCCTAATATGAGCCTACGAGGCCTAAGACATGCATTCAGGGTGGTTCGGGGTGGTTCGAGACCACAAAACCGAGTCACAAAAATAATTAAATGTTATATTCTGTGTTTATTATATGTGAAAGTGCATGTGTGAAAATTTAATGCTTTGATCTTGTCAATTGTATGTGAAATTATTAAATAGGACTTATGTGAAAATTTTTGAAAATGCTATAGGCTAATTTGTAGTGGCCAAATAACTTATAGTATGAAATAGGTGGATTTGCATGTCAAAATTCCCACAAATAGGTGGATTTGCATGTCAAAATTCCCACCTCAAGGTGTTGTGGCCAGCCATCATGATGGGAATAAATGGAATATGCATTTTAAATTAGTACTATGAGATTTAATGGCTTTATTATCATAAAATAAAGAGAAATAAAATAACAAAATGATGAAAAGGACAAAGCTTGTCCATCCTTGTTCTTCATAGCCGAACTTAAGAAAACAAATAGGGGAAGGGAAGCTCTTGAATGTTCAGTCACTTGGGAAAGAAAAATCCAAGGTAACCTCCTGGTAGTTTGCTTCTATCTTGATGTTTATGAGTTCCTTTCTTGATTCTACCTTAACCCATGAAGTATATTTTGGTTTTTGGTTGTGTTGTGAGCATTCGGTCATGAATTGAAATGAAGGAAATGGTTGCTGTTTCATGTTCTTTTGATGAATAATGGTAGATAGGTGAAGTTGAGCCAAACAAATGAGCATATATGTGCATTAGATGCTAAGTGGAAAAACCGGCTAACATGTTGTGTGTACTATGGCCGAATGTGAACTTGGATAATATTGAGTAATGTTTGTGCTTTAAAATGATGAAATGGAGTGGATGCTTTGGATGAGTTATACATTGTTATAAGTTGAATTTAAGGTTTGTTACATTGTCTTTTTCATTGCCGAATGTGTGTATAGTTGAAGAAAAATTTGTTAAAATGCTTAGTAAATTGATATTAGGTTAGTGTTGTGTATGTAGATTATGTAAAATACAAACTTTGAATGAGTATTAAAGGTTGTATATGAATTCGGCCTTGAGAGAAATGTTAGTATAAAATGGTTGAATGTTAAATAGGTTATTGCTTTAATGACCAAATGTGCCAAAGTATAATGCATGAACTAGTTGACTAATATGTGTTAAGGGAACATGAATAAATATCTTTTTGATGAGCTATACATTCGACTATAGTATGAAATGCAAAGAAATTTTGATGTTGAATATTTTAAATGATTTAGATAGTTATAAATTAAGTTGAAGCTTGGTAAAATTGAATAATTATGGCTTAATTGTTTAATGGCAATTGGCTATTATGGTGAAATGCAATGTTAATATTTAGTTGCTAGTATTTATATGTGTGTTAGATGAATTTGAACTTGAATAATGATTTGAGCACGATGTATTGTATTGAGATTTTGGTTAAGTGAAATTATAGATATGTGATGAAATTGATTGGTGATATACATGTTTAAATAATATGAATGCAAAGAGTTGAGAAAGAGTAAATTGGTAATAAATCTGCTTGGGACAACAGCAGTAACGTGATTTTGGAAAATCACCATAAATTATGGGAGTTGAGTTAGAAGCTGAATAAATTATGTAATTAAATCTTAATGAGTCTAGTTTCAAATGAAATAAACAAGAACATATTTTGAATTCTGTACAATGAGAAATTTGATTCGTAGTGAACAGTATTTAGATTAGTCAAACAGTGAAACAGGGGAAATTTTATTAAAAATCTGGTATTGATTGGCCAACCCAAAAATTCTGAAAATTTTATGGATAATAGATATATGATTCTATTTTCAAGGAAAATTTACGTCAATTGATTTGGAGTTTCGTAGCTCCAGTTATAAATAATTTAGTGACTGTTGCTCAGGAAGACAACTTATAGTGAATTTGTGATTATGTGGTAAACATTGATAAAAATTTGTTACTGAGTTGCTTATTGATTTCTTATAAACTTACTATGATCTGTATGTGTGAAAGTCGAATATATATATTATATTTTGAAAGTAATGCTTGAATAGTCGAATAATGACTAGTTTAAAATTGTTGAATTTAAGCTCAAGAGCATAGAGGGGCAAATTCAGATAAGGGAAAAGAGAAAGTAGTTGAATTGAATAGCCGATCTGAGACTGTTCAAAAATATTCGAGGTAAGTTTTAATTAATCCAATGTAAATAACAATAGATTATAATCTGATATATTATGTGAATGAGGCATTCCTTGTAAGGTAGGGATTTAGCCGAATGTTAAAGATGAAATGATGGTGTGTTGTATCATGCTTATATGGCCTAACGGCAAGTATAACATGTTGGTAAATATGCAATGTGCTTTTATAATCAAATGCTAAGTGTGAATATGAGATGAAAGAAAAGTGTTTGAGATGTACAATTATATATGTTCGAATGATGCTAGTACCTAATTGATATGATTATGTTATAAGGAACTTATTGATTTGATTATCGTACGACACTATTTGGGCCTTTGAGCCTAGCAGGCTATAATGCCGGTGAGACACTATTCGGGCCTTTGAGCCTAGCAGGCTATAATGCCGGTGACATACTATTCGGGCCTTTGAGCCTAGCAGGCTACAATGCCGGTGAGATACTATTCGGGCTTTCGATCCTAGCAGGCTATAATTCCAGTGAAAGGATATCGGGCCTCTAGCCTAGTAGGCAAAATGCCAGTGAATGAATTCGGGTTTTTAAAACCTAGCAGGCTAAATACTGGTGATTTGATGAAAGTCTAAGACTAAGGTACCTCGTGTTAGATTGTCAAATGAATACATTCAATACGTTAAGTGGGCCAGGTACACATTATGTACTCATATGTGAGTTTGATTTGAATTGAATCATAAGTGTACAATGTGATACATATATGAATAAATGTTATAACTATACCTACGGTCATGATACATTCGGTCAAGGTGTGAAAGTATGTGAAAGTATTTGATTTATTTATGTTATATGAATTCACATTAAGTGTTATAAGAATGCTGAATGTGCATTATGTGCTTGTGTATGTTCGGCCAAATGACAATATACCTAGAAAATGACCTCTTGAGAAATTGAATAATCGAAGTATAAAGCCTACTCCGTTTGTTACTTTTCTCTGTTTTGTAGATTGTTGACTCTTGTCACCTGCTCGGAAAGGGATCGTCAGCAACTCGTCACATTATCTATCATTTTTGTACCACTATGTGTTGGAGCTAGTATGGCATGTATAGAATAGACTAAGTGAATGATATTTTGAGATGTTGTTGTATATAAGCCATGTGAATATGGAAATTTTTGAATGTTGGTATAAGTCTGAATTTCGATCTTTGATTATGTTTGGCTATACATATAATTGCTAATGAACTTATGTAAATGTGAAGGTATGAGTGTAGCATTTTGGATTGGTAACCCTTCATAACCCACTCCTGTGACGGATACGGGTTATAGGGGTGTTACAATTTTATTGGTATCAGAGCTATGGTTTAGTTGATTCTAGGACTAACGTAGCGTGTGTGAGTCTAGCTATACATGCCATAAAGTGTTAATATGATAGTGTGATGATTTCTAACAATTAAAACGTGTTGTCATATAGTAATGGATTCCGATCCCGATCGAGCAGTAGCTAATGATGTAGAGAGTGTAGCGCCTGCTCCCACGATAGGGACAGCGCCTTTAGACTCTCAATCGAATGCTAGTAATCAAAATGATGAGCCTAAACAAGCCTTTTATGCTATGATGAGCGATTGGTTTACTCAGTATGTTCGGACTAATCCGGCTGTTTCACATCCTCCACCCCCGACTAATACAACCCTTGCACCTGTGGTACCTCTTGTTGTTGACCTGTTGAGGTTGAGCAAGCCCCCGGTTGATAGAATTCGAAAGCACGGGGCTACTGAGTTCAAGGCTACTGACAGTAATGATGCCGAGCAGGCTGAGTTTTGGCTCGATAATACCATTCGTGTGTTTGATGAATTATCATGCACACCCGATGAATGCTTAAAATGTACTATATCACTGTTACGTGATTCTCCCTACTATTGGTGGAATACTTTGGTTTCAGTGGTGCCGAGAGAACGGGTTACTTGGGAATTCTTTCAAACCGAGTTCCGTAAGAAATATATTAGTCAAAGATTCATCGATCAGAAATGAAAGGAATTTCTTGAGCTCAAACAAGGATCTATGATAGTTACCGACTTTGAGCGAAAGTTTGTCAAACTTAGTAGATATGCTCAGGAATGTGTTTCGTTTGAGGCTATCATGTGTAAATGCTTCGAGGACAGGTTGAATGAGGACATCAAACTATTGGTGGGTATTCTAGAAATCATAGAGCTTGTAGAGCTTGTTGAGCGAGCTTGTAAAGCCGAAGAGCTCGGTAAAGAGAAAAGAAAAGCTAATGATGGAGCTAGAGAGTTCCGTAAAATATCTTCGGGAAAATCCTTTCATCAATCATTAAAGAAATTTAGAGATGACTTAGGCCGATCTAAGAATACTTTAGGTTTTTTTAGAAGGGACAGTTATCGACCCCCTGTGAATACGTGAGCCACCTCTGTTGCCAGTGTCGACAATGATCGGCAGGACAGATCTGAGTGCAAGCATTGTGGTAAATGGCATTCAGGAAGCTGTAGATTTCATGACCGCTCTTGTTTCAAGTGTGGATCAGCTAACCACTTTATCCGAGATTGTCCGAAATTAGCTGAACAGAATGCTGATCCAATTGGGAGACCAAGTGGCACTGTAACACGAGGTAGACCAGCTAGACATACGGGTAGAGGGACCAAAGGTACTACTGTACGTTCTGAGACTCGTGCTCCTTCCAGAGCATATGCTATATGCGTGCGCGAGGATGCTTCTTCGCCAGATGTTATTACCTGTACTTTCATTCTTTCTGATACTGATGTTATTGCTTTGATTGATCTCGGTTCTACTCATTCATATGTGTGTGACACTTTAACATCCAGTAAGTCTCTATCTATTGAGTCTACTGAGTTTGTAATTTGGGTGTCGAATCCTTTGGGCCGTTATGTGCTAGTTGACAAAGTATGTAAGAAATGTCCCTTAATGATCCGAGATTCTTGTTTCCCGGCTGATTAAATGTTATTACAGTTTGACGAGTTTGATGTCATTCTCGGTATGGATTGGTTAACTGTGCATGATGCAGTAGTGAATTGCAAATGAAAGACAATTAATTTGAGGTGTTCAAATAATGAAATAATTCGAGTTGAGCCTACCGATTTGAATGGATTTCCTTGCAGTTATATCTTCGATGTTGGCTCAGAAATATGTGAAAAAGGGGTGTGAAGCATATCTTGCGTACGTACTAGATAGTAAAGAATCAGAAAAGAAACTTGAGACTGTGCCCGCGATTTGTAAAAGGTTTCTTGATGATAGCGACACCGATGACAAAATTTTTTCAAAAAGATATCAAATTTGAGTGGTCAGAAAAGTGCCAGAAAAGTTTTGACTAATTGAAAACTCTTTTGACCGAAGCTCCAGTGTTAGTTCAGCCAGAATCCGGTAAAGAATTTGTAATCTATAGTGATGCACCTTTGAATGGTTTGGGCTGTGCAGTGATGCAAGAGGGTAGAGTAGTAGCGTACGCTTCGAGATAGTTGAAGCCTCATGAGAAAAACTATCCGACTCATAATCTCGAGTTAGCTGCTATTGTTTTCGCTTTGAAAATTTGGCGCCACTACTTGTTCAGGGAAAAATGCCATGTGTATTCCGATCACAAAAGTCTCAAATACTTGATGACTCAGAGAGATTTGAATTTGAGACAAAGACGTTGGCTAGAATTATTGAAAGATTACGAGCTTGCCATTGATTACCATCCGGGAAAGGCTAACATAGTTGCTGATGGTTTAAGCCGTAAATCACTGTTTGTTTTGTGAGCAATGAATGTGCATCTGTCTATGTCTGCTGATGATGTGTTAGTAACGAAATTAAAAGCAAAATCGTTATTGATACAACAAATCCATGAAGCTCAAAAAGTTGATGATGAATTAGTTGCAAAGCGAGCACTATGTGTTTCAAAAGAGGATTCAGAGGTTTTGATTGATAGCAATGGTTGTTTGAGGTTCAGAAATCGATTATGTGTTCCAAGAAATTCAGAGCTTATTCCGATGATTTTGAATGAGGCTCATACCAGCAGAATGTCAGTTCACCCGGGCAGTACGAAAATGTACAATGATCTGAAACGTCAGTATTGGTGGCATGGTATGAAACGAGACATTTCTGACTTTGTCTCAAAGTGTTTGATATGTCAACAAGTGAAAGCGGAACATCAAGTGCCTTTGGGATTACTTCAGCCAATCATGATACCCGAATGGAAATGGGATCTAGTCATGATGGATTTTGTATCTGAGTTGCCATTGTCACCAAGCAAGAAATATGCGATCTGGGTTGTTGTTGATAGATTGACAAAGTCAGCTCATTTTATTCCCGTACATACGGATTATTCACTTGACAGATTAGCCGAACTGTATGTTTCTCAGATTGTAAGGTTACACAGGGTACCTACTTCTATTGTGTCGGATAGAGATCCGAGATTCACATCGCGGTTTTGGAAGAAATTACAAGAAGCATTGGGTACTAAGTTGCATTTTAGCACCGGTTTTCATCCCCAAACCGATGGTCAATCCGAGTGAATTATTCAGACACTCGAGGATATGTTGAGATGTTACATCTTTGAGTTTAGTGCATCATGGGAATGATACGTGCCTTTGGTTGAATTCGCGTATAATGATAGTTTTCAATCGAGCATCAAGATGGCACCCTATGAGCCTTTGTATGGTCGTAAATGTTGTACACCTTTTTTTTGGACCGAACTCAGTGAGAATAAGATTCACGGAGTTGATCTGATTAAAGAGGCCGAACAGAAAATAAAAGTGATCCGTGAAAGTCTCAAAGCAGCATCAGATCGTCAAAAATCGTATGCAGACTTGAAACGGAAGGATATACAGTATCAAGTTGGAGACAAAGTGTTTCTTAAAGTTTCATCGTGGAAAAAAGGTACTCAGATTTGGCCGTAAAGGCAAATTGAGCCCGAGATTTATCGGACCATACAAAATTTCCAAACGGATTGGGCCGGTTGTTTATAGACTTCTTTTGCCACCTGAACTTGAAATGATTCACAACATTTTCATGTTTCGATGTCCCGTCGGTATAGATCCGATCCTTCTCATGTGATTAATCCATCAGAGATTGAAATTCAGTCTGATTTTAGTTATGAAGAGGAACCAGTTCGTATTTTGGCTCGCGAAGTGAAAGAGCTACGAAATAAGAAAATCTCATTAGTGAAAGTACTGTGGCTCAAACACGGGGTTGAAGAAGAAACTTGGGAGCTAGAAGACTCAATGAAAGAACGTTATCCTAACCTTTTCTCTGGTGATATTTTCAGGGACAAAAATTCTTTGAGGGGGGAGAGTTGTGACAGCCCTAATTTGGCCCTAGTCGGAAAGTGGTTTCGAGACCACAAAATCGAGTCAAAAAAATAATTAGATGTTATATTCTGTGTTTATTATATGTGAAAGTGCATGTGTGAAAATTTCATGCTTTGATCTTGTCAATTGTATGTGAAATTATTAAATAGGACTTATGTGAAAATTTTTGAAAATGCTATAGGTTAATTTGTAGTGGCCAAATAACTTATAGTATGAAATAGGTGGATTTGCATGTCAAAATTCCCACAAATAGGTGGATTTGCATGTCAAAATTCCCACCTCAAGGTGTAGTGGCTGGCCATCATGATGGGAATAAATGGAATATGCATTTTAAATTAGCACTATGAGATTTAATGGCTTTATTATCATAAAATAAAGAGAAATAAAATAACAAAATGATGAAAAGGATAAAGCTTGTCCATCTTTGTTCTTCATAGCCGAACTTAAGAAAACAAATAGGGGAAGGAAAGCTCTTGAATGTTCGGTTACTTGGGGAAGAAAAATCCAAGGTAAGCTCATGGTAGTTTGCTTCTATCTTAATGTTTATGAGTTCCTTTCTTGATTCTACCTTAACCCATGAAATATATTTTGGTTTTTGGTTGTGTTGTGAGCATTCGGTCATGAATTGAAATGAAGGAAATGGTTGTTGTTTCATGTTCTTTTGATGAATAATGGTAGATAGCTGAAGTTGAGCCAAACAAATGAGCATACATGTGCATTAGATGCTAAGTGGGAAAATCGGCTAACATGTTGTGTGTACTATGGCCGAATGTGAACTTGGATAATATTGAGTGATGTTTGTGCTTTAAAATGATGAAATGGAGTGGATGCTTTGGATGAGTTATACATTGTTATAAGCTGAATTTAAGGTTTGTTACATTGTCTTTGTCATTGCCGAATGTGTGTATAGTTGAAGAAAAATTTGTTCAAATGCTTAGTAAATTGATATTAGGTTAATGTTATGTATATAGATTATGTAAAATATATACTTTGAATGAGTATTAAAGGTTGTATATGAATTAGGCCTTGGGAGAAATGTTAGTATAAAATGCTTGAATGTTAAATAGGTTATTGCTTTAATGACCAAATGTGCCAAAGTATAATGCATGAACTAGGTGACCAATATGTGTTAAGGGAACATGAATAAATATCTTTTTGATGAGCTATACATTCGACTATAGTATGAAATGCAAAGTAATTTTGATGTTGAATGTTTTAAATGATTTAGATAGTTATAAATTAAGTTGAAGCTTGGTAAAATTGAATAATTATGGCTTAATTGTTTAATGGCAATTGGCTATTATGGTGAAATGCAATGTTAATATTTAGTTGCTAGTATTTATATGTGTGTTCACCGAATTTGAACTTGAATAATGATTTGAGCACGATGTATTGTATTGAGATTTTGGTTAAGTGAAATTATAGATATGTGATGAAATTGATTGGTGATATACATGTTAAATAATATGAATGCAAAGAGTTGAGAAAGAGTAAATTGGTAATAAATCTGCTTGGGACAACAGCAGTAACGTGATTTTGGAAAATCACCATAAATTATGGGAGTTGAGTTAGAAGCTGAATAAATTATGTAATTAAATCTTAATGAGTCTAGTTTCAAATGAAATAAACAAGAACATATTTTGAATTCTGTACAATGAGAAATTTGATTCGTAGTGAACAGTATTTAGATTAGTCAAACAGTGAAACAGGGGAAATTTTATTAAAAATCTGGTATTGATTAGCCAAACCAAAAATTCTGAAAATTTTATGGATAATAGATATATGATTCAGTTTTCAGGGAAAATTTACGGCAATTGATTTGGAGTTTCGTAGCTCTAGTTATAAATAATTTAGTGACTGTTGCTCAGGAAGACAACTTATAGTGAATTTGTGATTATGTGGTAAACATTGATAAAAATTTGTTAATGAGTTGCTTATTGATTTCTTACAAACTTACTATGATCTATATGTATGAAAGTCGAATATATATATTATAGTTTGAAATTAATGCTTGAATAGTCGAATAATGACTAGTTTAAAATTGTTGAATTTAAGCTCAAGAGCATAGAGGGGCAAATTCGGATAAGGGAAAAGAGAAAGTAGTTGAATTGCATAGCCGATCCGAGACTGTTCGAAAATATTCGAGGTAAGTTTTAAGTAATCCAACGTAAATAACAATAGATGATAATCTGATATATTATGTGAATTAGGCATTCCTTGTAAGGTAGGGATTTAGCCGAATGTTAAAGATGAAATGATGGTGTGTTGTATCATGCTTATATAGCCTAACGGAAAGTATAACATGTTAGTAAATATGCAATGTGCTTTTATAATCGAATGATAAGTTTGAAATGAATGTGAGTGAAATGTTATGGATAAGCTATCAAATGCTAAGTGTGAAAATGAGATGAAAGAAAAGTGTTTGAGATGTACAATTATATATGTTCGAATGATGCTAGTACCTAATTGATATGATTATGTTATAAGGAACTTATTGATTTGATTATCGTACGACACTATTTGGGCCTTTGAGCCAAGCAGGCTATAATACCGGTGAGACACTATTCTGGCCTTTGAGCCTTGTAGGCTATAATGCCGGTGAGATACTATTTAGGCCTTTGTGCCTAGCAGGCTACAATGCCAGTGAGATACTATTCGGGCTTTCGAGCCTAGCGGGCTATAATGCCAGTGAAAGGATATCGGGCCTCAAGCTTAGTAGGCAAAATGCTAGTGAATGAATTCGGGTTTTTAAAACCTAGCAGGCTAAATGCCGGTGATTTGATGAAAGTCTAAGACTAAGGTACCTCGTGTTAGATTGTCAAATGAATACATTCAATACGTTAAGTGGGCTAGGTACGCATTATGTACTCATATGTGAGTTTGATTTGAATTGAGTCATAAGTGTACAATGTGATACATATGTGAATAAATGTTATAACTATACCTACGATCATGATACATTCGGTCAAGGTGTGAAAGTATGTGAAAGTATTTGATTTATTTATGTTATATGAATTCAGATTAAGTGTTATAAGAATGCTGAATGTGCATTATGTGCTTGTGTATGTTCGGCCAAATGGCAATATACCTAGAAAATGGCCTCTTAAGAAATTGAATAATCGAAGTATAATTGCGTTTATTTGTTTGCATTGCTTAAAACTTACTAAGCTTATGAAAGCTTACTCCGTTTGTTACGTTTCTCTGTTTTATAGATTGTTGACTCCTATCACCTGCTCGGAAAGGGATCGTCAGCAACTCGTCACACTATCTATCATTTTGGTACCATTATGTGTTGGAGCTAGTATGGCATGTATAGAATAGACTAAGTGAATGATATTTTGAGATGTTGTTGTATATAAGCCATGTGAATATGGCAATTTTTGAATGTGGGTATAAGTCTGAATTTCGATCTTTGATTATGTTTGGCTATGCATATAATTGCTAATGAACTTATGTAAATGTAAAGGTACGAATGTAGTGTTTTGGATTGGTAACTCTTCATAACCCACTCCGGTGACGGATACGAGTTATAGGGGTGTTACAATAACTTTGTAAACTTTTAGAATAGTTAGAAAATTTTCTCAAAAATAGGGGACACACGCCCGTGTGGCCAGGCCTTGTGTCTCACACGGCCAAAGACACGCCCGTGTCATAGACTATGTGGACATTTGAAATGGGAGCACATGACCATGTCCCAACCCATGTCCAACCCCTTGTAACTCTCTGACTCAGGTCGCATGGCCAACACACATGCCCGTGTGCCCGAAAAATGGTCATACACGCCAGTGTGCTAGGCCATGCCAAACTGTAAGGTATACTCACTTATGGCAAGCGGCCAAGTCACACGCCTGTGTGTGAGGCCGTGTGGAGCATACTGACTTGGTTTCTATTTCAGCACCAAGGGACAAACAGCCATGTAATATAACCATGTGTCACACATGGATGGGACACACGCTCATGTCTCCACCCCTGTGGACAAAAACAGGCTATTTACCAAGCCATTATGCCACCCAAACTTGTGCACACCTACACCAAATTCAATGGCAACAAAACTTAGCCTATATGGGCATTTAAACCAACTAAATCAAGCTTAATTTATGTCATTTCAATACCATTATCTACAACACACACAAGTCACAAAATAGGCCATTGCACAATACACAATTCACATATAAATCTCAACTAATTAAACATTTCCAAACATGCATCATTATGCTCAACTTCACAAGCATATATCCTTTTTAATTTCTACCATTTGACAACCACAATATCTACCATCCATAAGCATCACAAAGCCAACCTCAATTACATAACATAAGCCTTATGCACGGATTTAGATACTTAATCAACTAACCAAATAAAGTCAATTCTCATGGCTATATGTACAACCATAAACATAAGCATTTCCAAGCCAATTCAAATGGCACAACTTATTACCAAACTACATATCAAAATTACCATAATCCTATACATGCCATATAACCAAAACATAAACTCAAAAGTACCAAAGTGATAGTTGGATAGTGTGACGAAGTCTCTGACGATCCCCGATTCTGAGCTAGCTTTGAAATCACTATAAAACACAATAAAATAACCAAAGTAAGCTATAAAGCTTAGTAAGCTCGTACGATTAATAAGAATAATTACCAATTCAATAACAATTTAAAGAACATAAGTAATACACTTAATTCAATAATTTGCACATTTTTATAATTATTGATATCATGTATAAGTTCATTAACTTACATACTTTGCAAATAACTTATCGATTATCACTTACTTGCCAAGCTTATCACAAGTACCAGAACTGATCCATATCATTGTTTTCATCCTCGTACCATAATCTTTTCCCGTTGAACCATTCAGAATAATATCGGATACTTGGGAATCTCACACCAAAGTGCCACATACATAGCCAATGTTATCTCAATCACATATCACATATATACTCCCTCTCCAGCTATCAATGGGCCTGTCACACAAGTTGTGGGTCAAGACGTAGCTACACGGTGCTGCTCACACAAGCTTTCAAGTAACCGCAACACATGCCGGTATACTCAATCACCGGTAGGACGTACAGGACCAGAACCTGGATCACATAATCACAATATCCCCCTAATGACATGTCATTAGTATCTTATCAATTCCTAAGGTTCAACTAGGATTTCCAATGCTGAATCATCGTCGAATCATTATGGAACATGTCTGTAGACTCGTATACACAGTTTATGCAATATCAAAGCATTTAAAGTATATTTACAATGAAGCTTATTCATACAAACTTACCTCGGATGTAGAAACAGCTAAATTGGTCGATTAATCGAAAACTTTGTTTTTCCCTCGATCTAGATCCGAGTTTTGATTTTCTTGATCTATATGTAATCAAAATTAACTTATTTAATTATCTTTCTATCCAATTTAGTCCAAAATTCATGTTCAGGCACTTTTACATAGTTGTCCCTAATGTTTCACATTTTTACAATTTAGTCCTTATTTCATAAAAATACAAATTCATGCAATTTAACCACAACTCATGCTAGTCGAATTACAATTAGCTCCCTAGCAACCCAAAATTTTCATTTATTTCACATTTTAACCACAAAGTTTCCACATTTCACAATTTAATCCCTAATTTGTATTTTCACTAAAAATCACTTAACAAAACTTGTATAACTACCATCAAACATTCATAATCTATCATTAAACAAAAAAATACTCATGTATTCAATAATGGAAACATCAAAAATCTTTAATAGTTTTGCAAAATAGTCCTTAGGCTAGCTAGACTAAGCTGCAACGATCTCGAGAACATAGAAATCATTAAAAACAGGATGAAAAATACTCACATACAAGCTAGGTAAGATGACTGAATGCATAAGCTTCTTCCATGGCTTTTTATTATGAAATTTTTGGTGGTATATGATATTAAGAAGATGATAGGAAATTTTTTTTATTTAATTTATCTTAAATAATCAAATTACTAATTTAACCTTAATGTATAACATTTAAAATTCACCTAACCATGTCCATCTTTGTCCACTCATGTTTCAAATGGTCTAATTAGAACATAAGGACCTCTAATTTAATATTCCATAGCTATTAGGTACCTCTAGCTAATAGAACATCGATTTTGCACTTTATGGGATGTAGTCCTTTTTATCAAATTAGCTAATTAAACGATAAAATTTCTAAACGAAACTTTCACACAATCATTCAATCGTACTGTAAATATTAAAATAATAATAAAGTAATTATTTTGACTTTGTATTTGTGGTCCCGAAATCACTATTAAAATTTGACTAAAAATGGGCTGTTACAACTCTCCCCCTTTAGGGATTTTTGTCCCCGAAAATCTTGCCAGCAAAAAGGTTAGGGTACTATTTTTTCATAACTTCCTTGGGTTTCCACGTGGCTTCTTTGACACCATGCCATTTCTAAAGTACTTTCACTAAAGCTATGCTTTTATTTCTCACCTGTTTAACCTTACAAGCTAAAATTCTGATCGGTTTTTTGTTGTAGGTCATGTCGGGTTGAATCCCAAAATCTACTAGAGAAATTACGTGTGATGGATCTGATCTATATCGGTGCAAGATCGATACATAAAACACGTTGTGGATCTTTTCTAATTCTGACGGTAAAGCTAGCTGATATGCCACTGGCCCTATTCTTTCAATGATCTCGTACGGCCTGATGAATCGCGGATCAGCTTGCCTTTACGACCAAATCTAGGAATTTTCTTCTACGAAGATACTTTCAAAAATACTTTATCACCAATCTAAAATTCAATGTCTTTTCATTTCAAATCCGCATATGATTTATGTCAATCTAAAGCTGCTTTCAAACTGTCACGAATTATTTTCACATTTTCTTCAGTCTCTCGATTTAAATCAACCCCGTGCTTCTTTTTCTCACTCAGCTCAATCCAATACAATGGAGTTCAACATTTACGACCATACAAAGCTTCGTACGATGCCATCTTTATGCTTGATTGAAAGCTATTGTTATACGTAAATTCAACTAATGGAAAATATTTCTCTTAGTTGCTTTCGAGCTCTAATACACAGCAACGAAGCATATCTTCAAGAATTTGAATTACTCTCTCAGATTGACCGTCTATTTGTGGATGAAATGCTTTGCTAAAATTCAACCTCGTACCTAGAGTCGTGACGTAAATCTCGAATCTCTAGCAAGGGAATGTGTAGTTCAGCCAATTTATTAAGGGAATAATTAGTACGTACCAGAATGAAATGAGATGATTTCATTAGTTGATCTACAACAACCCAGATAGCATCTTTTCTTTTCGGAGACAGAGGCAAACTCGATACGAAATCCATTGTAACTCTATCCCATTTCCACTCTGGTATCAACACTGGTTGTAGCAATCACGAAGGCACTTGATGTTCAACTTTAAGTTGCTGACAAACCAAACATCTCGATACAATTTTGAAATGTCTCATTTCATACCCGACCACCAATACAATTGTTTCAAGTCATTGTACATTTTGGTAGTTCCTGAGTGAACAGATAAACAACTGCTGTGTGCTTCGTGTAGAATTTTCTGAATAAACTCAGGATTCTTTGGTACACAAATTCTACCTCGGTACATTAAACAATCATCATATCTGATTTGATAGTCAGAATTATTAGTCGACTCACATTGCATTTTGTTGGCTTGCAATTTAGTATCACACTTTTGGGCTTCACAAATTTGCTGGAAAAATACTAGGTTAGCTTTCAACTCTGCTAGAATCGAACCATTATCGGACAAAGTCAGTCTTGTATTCATCACTCTCAAAGCAAACTGAGATTTTCTACTCAAAGCATCTGCAACTACATTTGTTTTCCCCAGATGATAATCAATTACTACCTCGTAATCTTTCAATAGCTCGAGCCATCTCCGTTGTCGCAAATTCAAATCTTTCTGAGTCATTATATATTTCAAACTCTTGTGATCTGTAAAGATGTGGCACTTTTCACTGTACAAATGATGTTGCCAAATTTCATTGCGAAAACAATTGCGACCAACTTTAAATTGTGCATCGGATAATTCTTTTCATGCGGCTTCAACTATCTGAAGGCATAAGCTATCGCTTTGCCCTCTTACATTAAAAGACAACCTAAACCGTTCAATGACGCGTCACTGTAAATAAAAAATTCTTTACCTGACTTAGGTTGAACCAAAACTGGCGCTTTAATTAGGAATGCTTTCAACTGATCAAAACTCTATTGACATTTCTCTGACCACTCGAACTTCACATCTTTTTGTAGCAATCTAGTCATCTGTGTAGCAATCATCGAGAATCCTTTAACAAATCGTCGATAATAACCAGCTAAGCCTAGAAAGCTTCTAACTTCAGATACATTCATTAGTGGTTTCCAATCAACAACAGCTGAAATCTTTCTCGGATCAACTTTTATACCTTCTGCTAAAACAATGTACCCCAAAATCTGACATCTCGAAGCCAGAATTCACATTTGTTGAATTTAGTGAACAACTGCTTATCTCTTAAGATTTGTAGCACAATCCTCAAATACTCGGCATGCTCAGACTCATCTTGAGAATAGCCAGAATACAACAATGAATCTATCTAAATACAGTCTAAAAATTTGATTCATCAAATCCATAAAGACTGCAGGAGCATTAGTCAATCCGAAAGACGTAACAAGAAATTCATAATGTCTGTACCTCATTCTGAACGCAGTTTTTAGGACATCTGAATCTTTAACTCGATACTGATAATAGCCAAACCGCAAATCAATCTTCGAAAACATTGTTGCTCCTTTCAACTGATCAAATAAATCATCTATTCTCGACAACGGATACTTTTTCTTTATTGTAACCTTATTAAACTGACGATAGTCAATATAGATTCTCATTGATCCGTCTTTCTTCTTTACAAACAATATTGATGCACCCTAGGGAGAAAAACTAGGTCGTGCAAAAATCTGTTAATTCTTGTAATTGGGCTTTCAACTCTTTCAGTTCTGTTGGAGCCATTTTGTACAGAGTTATTGATATCGGTGATGTTCCCGGCACTAATTTCAATAGCAAATTTTGTAACACCCCTATCCCGTAACCGTCACCAGAATAGGTAAGGAGCATTATTAGACAAACAGAACATTTTAAACTAATTCAGAATCACAGATATCACACAACATTAATACATAGACCTTCATCAATAATTCATCCCTTATGATGGTCTATGAGACCTAAAACATATTTTCAAAAAAGGTAGGGACCAAACCGAACACATTCAGAATTTTTAGAACTTAGCAAAAATTTTCAATTCTGTTGTGGTCACACGCCCATGTGACCAGGCCGTGTGCCTTACACAGGCACCAAACATGCCCATGTAATCCAGCCGTGCCAAAATAGAGCATACATACTGACTTTTACCCACAGCCAACAAACACGCCCGTGTTCCATAGCCGTGTGATACTTAGATAGCTACTGACTTGAGCCCACGGCCATATGACATGCCCGTGTGTCTTAACCAAGTGGTCTTAAGAGCTTACTACTTTGCTTACACGGCCACAAGGCACACCCGTCTTACCTGATCGTGTGGTACAATGCAGGATTGGTTTAAGCCAACTTGCCACCCCTTTTTGGGTCATTCCTACAAGCAATATATAACCACATTCATGAAACAATTTTCAGCCAATTCCATTCTCAAAACATGCTTCATTTTAACTAAATCATCATCATTCAATCACCTATTCAAATCCATACCAAAGCTAAGCACAAGCATACCATTTGCTAGCCAATTCTCATGGCATAGCATATATACATATCAAAGCTTAAATACATAGACAGTCTAGTCTATACATGCCATACTTAAAATTTTACACTTTCAAAAATACCAAAATGAGTTCGATAGTATGGTGACAATCCTCGACTATCTCCGAGCCTTCAGTGGCTACGATAACTGTAAAACAAACAGAAATCACATAGAGTAAGCTACAAAGAGCTTAGTAAGTCAAATAGAATTGGTCTGACTATTGAAGCATATAAATTAGGAGTAAATAGTAAGAATTCATAACCATTTCACAAAGTAATTCATGAGCCTAACCATGCTCTTTTGCTTATATACATGTCATGTTTCGTTTCCATAATTTCGTACATAACTCGTATTCATTATTTAACAGAAACAGAGTCTTTCGTATTCAAAAATTTAGTACAATACAAACGTACCTGTATAGATTATACATTCCATATATTCATTCTCATATCTCGTACTTTTTCATCAGACAGTTCAGAACGATACAGGTACTCATAAACGGGTACAATGCCTATGTCCCAGACATGGTCTTACATGTAATTCAGTATCGATGCCTCTGTCCCAAACAGGGTCTTACACATAAATCTTAAATCGAGGCCTGTGTCCCAGAAACGGTCTTATACGATACCACAAATCAATATCAACGTTCTTTTAGAAAGATACAGAGTTTTTCAAATACTAGCATATTATCGAAATTTACTTCGAAATTTATTCCTCAGGCTCCACAGCCATCCAATACAGATTATATCTAGTATATACAACATTCAATCAACTTAACACGTAACTGTATCTTAACTTACCTCGTACAGATTTCGGATGGAACGAGTCGACTATTCAACTATTTTAGATTTCCCTCGATCCAAGTCCGATTTTCTTTGTTCTTGATCTAATACAATTCAAATTCAACCATTCAATCAGTCAAAATAATCCATGAACACATATTTAGGGCACTTTGCATTTTAGTCCTTACACTTTCACATTTTGACAATTTAGTCCCTTTTTTTACAAAATCATAAATATGCAAAATTCACCAAGACTATAGCTTGACCAAATATACATAGCTTCCATACAGGCCCAAATAACATATTTAATTTACAATTTAGTCCTTCAAACCTCATTTTCACAAATTAGCCCAAATAGCTCCATTTCATCAAAAATTCAAAGCAAAACTTATAAATCATCTACCAAACCTTCATAATTCATTCAAAAACATCACAAAAATCATGATATCAACAATGGCATTTCATGAAATCATTAATAGAAACAAAAATTTAGACATGGGCTTTGAAGAACACGAAGCAACGATCACAGAAACGTAGAAATTATAAAAAACGGAGCAAAGTACATACCTTAATCAACCAAATCAATGGCTGAACCCTAGGATGGTTTTCTTCTTCTATTTTCTTGATATAATTGGCTAGCCTAAGCATAAATGGCCTTATTTTCATACTTTTATTTCATTTAATTTACATTAATATTTACTTTACCATAATACCCTTACATTAAAACATTGATAAACCATTATATCAAGGCTATTAATGTCCACTCATGCTTTCAATGGTTTAATAACAACATAAGACCCTCTCATTTAACAAGACAAATTAAATAAGCACTTTAACAATTACCATGCAACTTTTTCATTTTATGCGATTAAGTCCTTTTTCATAATTAAGCCCTTTTTCATAATTAAGCACAAAAACAGACAAATTAAATCACAAAAACTTCGCAGATATAAATTCACATAGCACAAACACAAAAAATAATATTAAAATATTTTTCAGACTCAGATTGGTGGTCTCGAAACCACCATTTCGACTAGGGTCTAAACCAGGCTGTTACAATTCTCCCCCTTAGGGATTTTCATCCCTGAATATCTTATCATTAAACAGATTCGGATATTGTTGTCTCATTGAATCTTCAGACTCCCACGTGGTCTCTTAAACACTGTGTCGATGCCATATCTCTTTAACTAATGGAATTTTATTATTTCGCAACTCTTTAACCTCACGGGTTAAAATACGGATGGGCTTTTCTTCAAAAGTGATATCAGACTGGATTTCAATATCAGACGGTGAAATTACATGCGAAGGATCAGATCTGTATCGTCTAAGCATCGATACATGAAATACATTATGTATTTTTTCTAACTCAGATGGTAGCCTCAGTTTATAAGCAACCGGCCCAACTCGCTCGATGATTTCATACGGTTCGATGAACCTCGGACTCAATTTGCCCTTTTTACCAAATCGAAACAGTTTCTTCCACGAAAGTACTTTCAGAAACACTTTATCTCAGATCTCAAATTCGATATCTTTTCTTTTCAATTCTACATAAGATTTCTTACGATCAGAGGTAGCTTTCAGACTATCTCGGATGACTTTCACCTTCTGTTCTGTTTCTTTTATCAGATCAATACCATAAATCTTATTTTCACTGAGCTCAGACCAGTATAACGGAGTTCTACATTTTCTATCGTATAAGGCTTCATATTGTGCCATTTTAATGCTCGATTGAAAACTGTTATTATAAGTGAATTCAATTAAAGGTAGATACTATTCCCACATACTTTCAAATTCAAGAATGCAACATCTCAACATATCCTCGAGTATCTGAACAATTCGTTTAGATTGACCATCTTGTAATTTATTCCAGAATCGCGATGTAAATCTCGGGTCTCTATCTGACACAATCAACAATGGTACACCATGCAGTCTCACAATATCAGAAATATAACTCAGTTAATTTATCGAGTGAGTAATCAAATCAAATTAGAATAAAATGAGCTAATTTCATCAAACGATCAACTACAACCCAAACTGCGTCTTTCTTTCTCGGAGACAGGGGCAAACCCGAAACAAAATTCATAGTCACTCGATCCCATTTCCACTCCGGAATCATAATCGGTTGTAATAACCCAGATGGCACCTAATGTTAAACTTTAACTTGCTGACAGATGAAACATTTTGAAACAAAATTAGAGATATCTCTTTTCATTCCTGCACACCAGTAATGCTGCTTCAGATCATTATACATTTTTGTACTACCCGGATGTACAGATAAAAGACTACTATGAGCTTCACTCAGAATCATTTGAATTAACTCTGGATTTCTCAGAACACAAATTCGATCTCAGAATCTTAAAAAATTATCTTTATCAACTCTAAATTCTAAACCAGTCTCTACATCACACTGAGTTCGTTTAGCCAAAATCTCATTATCAATCTTCTGAGCTTCGATAATCTACTATAAAAACAAGAGTCTTGCTTTTAATTCATCTAAAACTGAATCTTTATCAAACAGATCCAAATGAGCTTTCATTGCACATAAAGAAAATAATGATTTTCGACTTAAGGCATCAGCAACAACATTTGCTTTTCTCGGGTGATAATCAGTCACGAGTTCGTAGTCTTTTAGCAATTCTAACCATCTTTTCTGTCGCAGATTCAAATCTTTTTGCGTCATTAAATACTTTAGTCTTTTATGATCAGAAAACACGTGACATTTCTCACCAAATAGATAGTAACGCTAAATCTTCAAAGCAAACACAAAAGCAGCTATCTCGAGGTCTTGAGTCGGATAGTTCTTTTCACGCGGCTTTAGTTTTCTTGAGGCATAAGCTATAACTTTTCCTTCTTACATTAAAACACAACCGAGTCTGTTCAACGAAGCATCACTGTAAACAAAAATTTCTTTACTTGATTCAGGTTGAACAAGTATGGGAGCTTCAGTTACCAGAGCTTTTAACCGATTAAAACTTTTCTGGCACTTCTCAGACCACTCAAATTTCATGTCTTTTTGAAGCAATTTTGTTAATGGAGTCGCAATCATCGAGAAACCTTTTACTAATCTTCTATAGTAACCAGCAAGTCCTAGAAAGCTACGGACTTTAGATACATTCCTTGGAGGTTTCCAATCCAGAATAGCTGAAATCTTCCTCGGATCAACTCGGATACCGGAGGCTAATATGATATGACCCAGGAAACCAACTTCTCGTAACTAGAATTCACATTTACTGAACTTTGCATACAATTATTTATCTCGTAGAGTTTGTAGCACTATTTTCTGATGCTCGGGATGTTCAAATTCATCACATGAATAAATCAATATGTTATCAATGAATACTAGAGCAAATTGATCTAAATACGGTCTAAAAATTCTATTCATCAAATCCATAAAGATAGCAGGTACATTCGTTAATCCAAAAGGCATAACTAAAAATTCATAATGCCTGTACCTCGTTCTAAAAGCAGTTTTCGGAATGTCTGAGTCCTTTACTCTCAACTGGTAGTAGCCCGATCTAAGATCTATCTTTGAAAACACAGTAGCACCTTTCAACTGATCAAATAAGTCATCAATTCTGGGCAGAGGATACTTGTTCTTTATAGTCACTTTGTTAAGCTGGGGGTAATCAATACACATTCTCATTATGCCATCTTTCTTTTTAACAAACAGAACAGGAGCACCTCAAGGTGAAAAGCTCGGTCTAGCAAATCCTCGATCATTCAATTTTTGCAACTGAGACTTTAATTCCTTTAGCTCGGTCGGAGCCATTCTATACGAAGCTATCGAAATTAGAGTAGTACCAGGTACTAATTCAATACCAAACTCGACTTCTCAAATCAAAGGCAAACCAGGTAGTTCTTTAAGAAACACATCAGAGAATTAATAGGCTACAAGCACAAATTCAACTTTCTTATCATACACTTTTAAGTCTAACACATAAGCTAAGTAGGCTTCATAGCCTTTCTTCACATATTTCCATGCTTTCATTGCAAATTTTACCGCTGGTAGTCCATTCAGATCATTAGACTCAATTCAGATTATCACATCATTCTTACATAAATCAATGACTTTTCGTTTGCAATTCATAATGGCATCGTGCAAAGTTAACCAGTCCAGTCCCAGAATTATATAAAATTCATTGAAAGGCAAAATAATCAGATCAGTAGGAAAATAGATATCTCAAAAAATCAATAACGGGCAATTCTTGCAGACTCTATCAACCAAGAAACTTCTGCCTAAGGGGTTTGATACTCTAATTATGAATTCAGTAGACTCTACAGGAAAAGTCTTACTGTGCACTAAATTCATATAAGAATGCGTTGATCCAAGGTCTATTAATGCAATCATAGAAGTATCATAAACGGAAAAAGTACTAGTAATCACGTTTAGAGATGAGGCTTCCTCACGAGCTTGGATAGCATAGGCTCTGGCAGGTGCTTTGGCCTCAGATCTAACAGTAGTATCCCTAGTAGCTTTTTGACCACCACTTGCATTTCCTGTATTTCTGGAAGGTCTACTTCTAGCTGAGGTGTTGCTCAGTCTCGGATTCTGTACCTTCTCTTGCTCAGCAAGCTTAGAACAATCTCTTACAAATGGTTTAGAGATCTACATCAGAAATAGGCTCAGTCTTTCAATCTACAATTTCCCGGATGTCTTTTACCACAGTGTTTACATTCAGGTTTCTCAGATCTGACATTCCCGACACTTACAATAGAAGTAGCAGGAGTTTTGAAGTTCGAATGCGATCTAACTCGATCTCGATTCGAATGTCCTACATCAGCCTTTGAATAGCTATGATCACTACAGAAGTTCTTTGACATAGACTGAAATGATCTAATCGAAGATCTCTTTCTAACATCTCTAGCTTCAGAATCAACTTTTCTTTTCTCTTTACTTAATTCTTCAGCTTTACAAGCTTGCTCAACTAGCACTACCATTTCTTTAATCTCCAAAATCCCAACTAACAGATGGATATCTTCGTTTAGTCCATCTTCAAACCTTTTGCACAATATTGCTTCGTTTGATACATATTTCCGAGCATACTGGCTCAATCTCACAAATTCAAGTTCGTATTCAGTAACAGACATACAGTCTTGTTTAAGCTCGAGAAACTCTTTACGTTTCTGATCGATGAATCTTTGACAATGTATTTCTTCTGAAATTCAGCTTGGAAGAAATCCCAAGTAACCCGTTTACTCGGAACCACAGATATTAAAGTTTTACACCAATGGCACGCCGTATCTCTCAGAAGTGAAACGGCACATTTTACACATTCCTCAGGATTCAGAGACATTTCATCAAACACTCGTATTGTATTCTCTAACCAGAATTTGGCTATTTCAGCATCATCATTCGTTGTAGCTCAGAACTCTTCAGCCCCATACTTTCTAATCTTATCAACTGGTGGTCTACTAACTGAACCGGATTCACGGAGGGCATAACAGGAATTTGAGAAGGATTAACTGGGGGTGGAGGTTGTTGTACAGTCGGATTGGTTCTAATATACTGAGTGAACCAATCATTCATCATCTGATAGAAGGCTTGTTTAACCTCGCTATCACGACTACTCGTAGCCGATCGAGAACCAGCTTGCGCTATCCCTTGCGCGGGAGCAGGTGCATTGCATTCTATATCATCAGCTATAGCTCCACCGGGATCCATTTGCTACATAAATGCACATTTAAATGTCAGGATTCATCACACTATCGTAGTTTCAGATATATGGCATGTATAGCTAGACTCACATATGCTATGGTAATCTTAGAACCAACTAAACCATAGCTCTGATACTAATAAAATGTAACACCCCTATCCCATAACCGTTGCCGGAATAGGTAAGGGGCATTACCAGACAGACAGAATATTTCAGACTAATTCAGAATCACAGATATCACATAACATTAATACACAGACCTTCATCAACAGTTCATCCCTTATGATGGTCTACGGGACCTAAAACATATTTTCAGAAAAGGTCGGGACCAAACCGAACACATTCAAAAATTTCAAAACTTAGCAAAAATTTTCAATTCTGTTGTGGTCACATGGGCAGTCGGAACCAAACCAAACACATTTAGAATTTTTAGAACTTAGCAAAAATTTTCAATTCTTTTGTGGTCACACATCCATGTGACCACAAAGAATTGAAAAATTTTGCTAAATTCTAAAAATTTTGAATGTGTTCGGTTTGGTCCCGACCTTTTCTAAAAATATGTTTTAGGTCTCGTAGACCATCATAAGGGATGAATTGTTGATGAAGGTCTGTGTATTAATGTTATGTGATATCTGTGATTCTGAACTAGTCTAAAATGTTCTGTCTGTGTGCTAATGCCCCTTACCTATTCCGGTGACGGTTACGGGATAGGGGTGTTACAAATTTGATCTTTCTAACTGGTGGTAACCCCGATAATTCTACTGGAAACACACCTGAAAACTCACAGACTATCAGCACTAATTCAATCTTCGATTCAGACGCTTTTGTACCTAGGACATAAGTTAGATAAGCATCACAACCTTTTCTCAGATATCTCTGAGCTGACATAGACGAAATTACAACAAGCAACCCACTTAACTCATCTGATTCAAATTTAAGAATTTCATTATTCTGACATCTCAATTCGATAGTCTTTCTTCTACAATTCATAATGGCATCATGCAAAGTCAACCAATCTATACCCAAAATTACATCAAACTCATCAAACGGTAATAGCATCAAATCAGCCGAAAAGCAGTAACCCCGAGTCATTAAAAGACAGCTTTTGGAAACTTTATCAACTAGAACATACTTGCCTAGGGGATTTGATACTTTAATCACAAACTCAGTAGACTCGACAGGTAAATTCTTACTAGACACTAAATTTACACAGATATATGAATGAGTCGATCCAGGATCAATCAAAGCAATCACATTAGTGTCGTAAAGAGAAAATGTACCAGTGATAACATTGGGTGACGACACCTCTTCGCGAGCACGAATAGCGTAAGCTCTAGCAGGTGCTCTCGCTTCAAATCTCATAGTCAAATCTTTTGTTGCGCCTCTACTACTGGTCACATTTCTCGCATTTCTCAATGGCTTTCCTCAAGTAACTGTGTTACTTGATCTTGCATTCTGAAACTTATCTTTCTCAACTAATCCATGGCAATCCCGTATAGAATGATCGTGTGAACCACATTTAAAACAAGCCCAGTCTTTCATTTTATATTCACCAGGATGTCTTCTTCCACATCATTAACATTCAGGTCTATAGTTTCTCACACTGCCAACACTCGATATTGATGTAGCTTGAGCTTTAGGACCTGAGTATTGTTTTCGACGATCTCTATTCGAATAACGGACCTGAGTGCACAATCTCTGGATTACTTTGACGGAGATTGATATGGCTTATTCATCGATCTTTTTCTTGAGTTTCTAGCCTCTAAATCTGTTTTTCTCTTTTCTTCGCTAAGCTTCTCGGCTTTGCAAGCTCTATCAACTAGGATAACACATTCTTTCAATTCTAGAACTCCAACTAGAAGTTTAATATCCTCGTTCAATCAATCAACGAACCGTTTTCACATTATTTCTTCAGTAGAAACATACTCCCGAGTATACTTAATCTTATGAATTCTCTTTCGTATTCGGTCACAGTCATACAGCCCTATTTCAGTTCTACAAACTTTTTGCACTTTTGATCAAGAAACCATTGACTTATGTATTTCTTTCGAAACTCAGTCTGAAAGAATTCCCAGGTAACTTTTTCTCTCGGTACCATTGGAAACTAAAAAATATATAGGATTTTTCCTATGTAACTTATCACCATTTTATTTAAATTCGTTGTTAAAACTAAGTAATTATTTAATAAATTAATAAATATGTGAAAATATGAAATTAGGACATAGAAATTATTAAAATGTGATTTTATGCTTTATTATGTTGTTTTCATGCATAAAATGGCTTATTTTGTATTGATTTAAGCATATTATATTTTTAAGACATAAAATGGGTCATGCATGATTAAATTAAATAATAAAATATAAAATTATATTTAATAATTCATTTTAAAATATTTCTTTAATAATTTGGGTTTTATTAATTATTTAATTGGTTAAATTTTATTCTTTAGTCCTTAAATTTATTAATTTATTTTGGATAGGTTTAACAGCTTTGTTGGATTACAAAACCGTCCAAATTGAAGACCAAGTCAACCCAAATTTGGCTACACATGGTTGTTCCTTTATACCACTTTTTGCTTTAATTGCACAAGATCCTTGCATTGTTGAAGAAATTAGAGATTTGTCTGAAGATTTACGATTGACCGAATCTCAGTCCTGAGTTATTATGGCATTTAATTTTCTTAAAAATCAAGCAAAAATCAGCTCAAATTCCACTAATTGTGGCCGGCCATCCAAGGAAGGGATTTGAAGAGACTAAACCTAGCTATTTTTAGCAAACTACCCACCTTTCTTCACTTATAAATATGACTTCTTCATTCCCTCATTCATCATCCCTCATCATTCATCATTCTCTCTTCTCTCCAAATTCTCTTAGCCTTTTCCATTCCCTACGCCTAGCATCATCTCTTCATAGAGATTTTAGCAATTAAGCCTCTTAAAGAGCCCTTGGTCGGCCACCTTGTAGAGCCATCAGCAAAGGAGCAAAGCAAAGAAGCGAAGGAGCCTAGTCAGTCAAAGTCTTGGGTGATAGCCACTTTGATTTGGGTTTAATATTTCCTTTCTTTAATTTACTCTAAAAATGTTTGCTATGTGTTCTTTGTTCTTGTTTACAACAATGTTAGCTTAATTTTATTTAAGCTAGTATGATTGCTTTGATTAAATAATATTTATTTGATTCATGCTTATAATGTTTGTGCCTCAATCAATCATGTTTTCAATTGAAATCAAGTCTGTATTTCGTTCATACGTGATTGAAATGCACCAAAATTATCTTAGCGATCCAAACCAAACGACAGCTAATGGACACATAATTAAAATGTGCATGCTCAATTTAGATCCTAACCCAATTAAATTGTAGGTTGCATAACAACTCTAACCAAGCTCTATTATCTGCATAGTTTTTAGATTTGTGTGATTAAACTGTTTCAAACCTAACATGTCCCTGTTACCTCACACGAATGTTAAGAAACCCATAGTAAATAAGGATTAGTAAAATGTGTATTTACTAAGTGAAGGATTCTGAAAGGACCTAATGTGGTTTCCAAACTCATGAAAGATCGAGTTGTCATGAAATGTTTTTCTGAATGTTATTAAGAATGTTGATAATAAATTGAGTTTAATTAAAGTAATTGTCCTAGTTTATTTATGTTATAATTGTTACAAATTGTGTTTAATTTTGCTAAAATCTATTTCATTCATATAGTTTGCATACTTAGGATAATTTTCATTAGGGATCAATGCATTTAGTTTAATATATTTTAATCATCACTTCTCAACTATATTGTTTTTTTCTTTACCAAATTATTAATATAATTTTACAAATTAGGTGACTTAGCACAAATACAATCCTTGTGGAGACGATAACTCGATAGTTACTTATTACTTGATAATGACTATGTTCACTTGTACAAACCTACGCGCTAGAAGTTTTTGGCGCCGTTGCTGGGGATTGTTAATTGTTGTCAAAGTCTTTGCTTTCGTGAAATTATTTACTTTCAATTTGATTTATTTCTAACATTACTAACTTATTCTTTTTACTTTTGTGATTTTCTTTTCAGGTGTTTATGAGCATAGATCAGATTATCGATTTACTCCCTGTAGACCTTGAAATTGAGCAAAATTTCAGACAAAGAAGACGTGAACGAATAACTCAAAGACAAGTTGAGATGGACCTTGGAAATCAGAATCAAGACCAAGCTAATGAAGCTGATCGTATACGAAATCCTATCCTCATTGCCGATGATAGGGATCAATGCATCAGAAAATATGCTACGCCACTTTTCAGTAAGTTAAATCGAGGAATTAAAAGGCCAGATATTGAGGAAACTCAATTTGAATTGAAACCAGTAATGTTTCAAATGCTCTAAATGGTGGGCCAATTCAACGGTATGCCCACGAAGATCCACATCTTCACCTTCAATTATTTATGGAGGTGAGTGATTCATTCAAGATAACCGATGTGACTGAAGACGTATTGAGGTTGAAGTTGTTTCCGTACTCGTTACGAGATCGAGCACGAGCATGGCTCAATTCATTGCCACCAAGTTCCATATCTACATGGCAAGAATTAGTAGAGAGATTTTTGGTTAAGTGTTTCCCACCTAGAAAAAATGCTAAGTTGAGGAACGAGATAACAACTTTCCAACAATTGGATGACGAGTCTTTGTATGAGGCTTGGGAGAGATTCAATGAGTTACTTTGTAAGTTTTCTAATAATAGGATTCCTCATTGTATCTAGTTGGAGACATTCTATAATGGTCTCAATGCATATACAAGATTAATGGTAGATGCTTCTACGAATGGTGCAATTTTTTTTAAGTCTTATAATGAGGCTTATGAGATCATTGAGAGGATCGTGAGTAATAACTATCAATGGCCAACAAATCGAACAGCTTCAGGAAGACGGGTAGCTGGAGTTCATGAAGTTGATGCCCTCACTTCGTTATTAGCTCAGGTATCATCTATTTCTTCTATGTTAAAACAATTTACCGCTAATAGTGCTAATCATTTTGCAACTCAGCCACCAAGTCCATTTGAAGTAGTTTCCTGTATGCACTGTGAGAAAGGTCATTCGTTTGAGAATTTTCCATCAAATCCCGAGTCAGTGTACTATGTGAGGAACCGAAATCAAAATAGGAGTGGACAAGGACCCCAGTCACACTTCTACAATCTTTTATAGCATAATCATCCTAACTTTTCTTGGAGCAACCAAGGAAATGGATCGAACAACAACTTCTTGCAGCATAGACCCAACCAATCTTAAGGGTGTAATCAACAAGCTCCAAAACCACCTCAAGGTGAGGTATCAAACAATTTAAAGAACTTGTTGAAAGCGTACATGGAAAAGAATGACGCTTTGATCCAAAGCCAAGCAGCAACATTGAAAAATTTTGAAGACCAAATAGGTCAGCTAGCTATAAAGCTTTGTAATAGACCGCAAGGAACCTTACTGAGCGATACTGAGAATCTAAGAAATTTGGGTAAAGAACATATCAAGGTAGTGGCATTGTAAAGTGAAAATTCTAGAACCCTGATTGATTGATTGCGAAGATAAGCCCATTGAGAAGAATCAACCAGTTGTTGAAATTCCTATACCAAAGGAATCAGAATCTGCAAAGAGTGACAAGGTAAATCCTAACTTAGTGAATTCAGATACTTTAACATCTTCTTTGGATGCAGATTTACCTATTCAGAAGAGTTATCCTGTTCAACTGAAAGTTCCATCACCTCCATATCCGTAAAGATTCAGCAATACAAGCAGAAATATGAGGTGTAATTCAAGATGTTTTTGGATGTTCTGAAGTAGTTACACATCAATATTCCGTTGGTGGAGGCTTTAGAAAAATACCAAATTATGTGAAGTTTATGAAGGATATATTGTCTAAGAAGAAATGACTGAGTGGGTATGAGACTGTTGCCTTGACAAAGGAGTGCAGTGCATTTTTGCAGAACAAACTGCCACCGAAATTGAAAGACCCAGGAAGCTTTACTATACCCTGTAACATTGGTGAATCTTATTGTGGTAAAGCTTTGTGTAACTTAGGAGCTAGTATCAACTTGATTTCTAAGTCTATTTTCAAGATGCTAGGGATAGGTGAAGTAAGACTAACAACTGTGACGCTTCAGCTAGCGGATCGATCTTTAGCATATCCCGAGGGAAAGATCGAGGATGTTTTGGTAAGGTTAATAAATTTATTTTTCTGCTGATTTTATTGTCTTAGATTTTGAAGAAGATAAGGAGGTGCCGATCATCCTTGGGAAACCTTTGTTAGCCACGAAAAGAATGTTAATTGATGTGCAGAAAGGTAAACTCACCATGGGAGTTCAAGACGATTAGGTAACCTTTAACATTCTTAAAGCTATGAAATTTCCTGATTCGGCAGAAGAGTGTTTAGTTATGGAAGAGATAGAAACCTTGGTTTCTATGGAAAGCAATTTTGAATAAGATCCATTGGAGAAATCCTTATATCTTAACCCTTTGGAGGATGAAGAAGGTGAAGAAAACATGGCTTTGATGGAAGCCAACTGGAGAAATTTTATTCAATCCACACAGTTTGTACTGTTGGAGTTAGAAGTTAGAGAATTTGTGAAACCAAGTTTTCAATTGAAGAACCACCTAAACTCGAACTAAAGGTACTCTCTTCCCATTTGAAATACGTTTATTTAGGTGAGTGTTCCACTTTGCCTATGATTATTTCAGCAGAACTGACGAAAGATCAAGAGGACAACTAATTATTGTTCTAAAGAAATTTAAGAAAGCAATTTGTTGGACCATAGCTGATATTCGAGGTATAAGCCCTTCCTTTTACATGCATAAAATTATTTTAAAAGAAGGTGAAAGAGCTCGAATTGATAGGCAAATGAGGCTCAATCCTATTATGAAAGAAGTTGTGAGAAAGGAAGTAATCAAATGGTTAGATGCATGAATCATCAATCCTATTTCAGATACTTCGTGGGTAAGTCTGGTGCAGTGTGTGCTGAAGAAAGATGGAATCACGATTGTTGAAAATGAGCGTAACGAGTTGATTCCAACAAGAACTGTTACTGGTTGGAGAATCTGTATTGATTACAGAAAATTGAATAAAGCCACTTGGAAGGACCATTTTTCGTTGCCTTTTATGGATCATATGTTAGATCGACTAGCAGATAATGAATTCTATTATTTTTTAGATGGCTATTCGGGATATAACCAAATAGTTGCAGCTCTGGTGGACCAACATAAAACAACCTTTACTTTTCCATAGGGTACGTTTTCTTTTAGGTGAATGCCTTTTGGTTTATACAATGCACCTGAAACATTTTAACGATGCATGATGGCAATATGCACTAATATGGTTGAAAATTTTGTTGAGGTTTTCATAGATGATTTTTCTATTTTTGGTAACACTTATGATATTTGTTTGAGTAATTTGGCTAATTTGGCTAAGGTACTGAAGAGATGCGAAGAGATGAATCATGTCTTGAACTGGGAAAAATGTCATTTTATGGTTAAGGAAGGGATTGTCTTAGGGCATAAATCTCAAAGAGAGGAATTGAAGTCGATAAAGCAAAGGTGGATGTAATTGAAAGATTACCGGCCCTAATTAATGTGAAAAGAGTCAGAAGTTTATTAGGCCATGTCAGTTTTTACCAAAGGTTTATCAAAGATTCTCGAAAATTTCTAAACTGTTGTGTTTGTTGTTAGAGAAAGATACAATGTTTGATTTCAACAAAGCATGTTTGGAAGCTTTTGAAGCTCTGAAAAAATAGTTAATCTTAGCCCCAATAATCATTACACCTTATTGGAGCTCACCTTTTCAGTTGATGTGAGATGCAAGTGATTATGCCATTGGAGCTGTGATGGGTCAAAGAAGAAACAAAGTGTTTCACCCTATTTATTATGCAAGTAGAACTTTGACGGGAGCCCAACTCAATTATACGGTAACTAAAAAGGAACTCTTTGCGATAGTTTTGCTTTTGACAAATTCCACTCATATCTTATAGGTACCAAAATTACAGTATTTACTCACCATGCAGCCATTAAATACTTGCTCATGAAGAAAGATGCAAAACCGAGGCTAATTCGTTGGATACTGTTACTCCAAGAATTTGACCTTGAGATCCAAGACAAAAAATTTGTCAAAAATCAAATAGTTGATCATCTTTTGAGGTTGGAACAAGATGAGGTAACTCGATCATGTGTGCCTATCAACGAAAATTTCCCAAATGAGCACTTATCTGAGGTAAGTCGAATTCATGAAACACATTGGTTTCCTGATTTTTCCAATTATCTTGCATGTGGAATAATTCCTCGAGAAATGACATACCAACAAAGGAAAAAAATTCCTTCATGATAGTCAGTATTATTTTTGGGAGGATCCGCTTTTGTTTAAATAGTGTGCAGATAAAATAATCCGAAAGTGTGTAGCTGAAAGTGAGATTGCTGAGATCTTGTATCATTGTCATTCATCTCCAAGTGGTGGACACTTTGGTGGTTCACGTACTACAGCAAAGATTTTGCAACTAGATTTCTTTTGGCCTACGCCATTTAAAGATGCTTATGCTTATGTGAAGAACTGTGATAAATGCCAAAGGACCGTAAATATATCAAGGAGGAACGAGATGCCCTTGACGAACATTTTTTAGATTGAATTATTTGACGTATGGGGCATTGACTTTTTAGGCCTGTTTCCTTCTTCATATGGGAATAAATACATTTTAGTTGCTGTGGACTATGTATCCATGAGGGTTAAAGCTGAAGCATACCCTACAAATGATGCCAAGGTAGTCATGCAATTTCTACATAAGCAAGTGTTTACATGATTTGGGACACCAAGACCTATTATTAGTGATGAAGGTTTTCACTTTGTGAACAATTGGCTTAAGTGGTTGCTTGAAAAATATGATGTGAAGCACAAGATTGCTACCGCCTATCATCCCCAGTCTAATGGGCAAGTTAAAATAGTGAACCGTGAAATCAAAGGTATCCTTGAAAGGGTAGTACATCCTAGCAGAAAATATTGGTCTCGAAGGCTCGACGATGCATTAAGGGCCTATCGAACATCATTTAAGACAACGTTAGGAATGACTCCTTATTTGTTAGTCTTTGGAAAGGCATGTCATTTGCCATTAGAGTTGGAGAATAAAGCTTACTGGGCTTTGAATCAGTTGAGCTTTGATCTTAAGCAAGCCAGTGAAGAAGAATGTTACAACTTCGTGAGTTAGAAGAGATGAGATTGTTTTCCTATGAGAATGCCAAAATGTGTAAAGAAAGATCAAAGAGATGGCATGATAATCATATACAACCTCACGAGTTTAAAGAAGGTCAGAAGAGTTTGTTGTTTAATTCAAGGTTGAAGTTATTTCCTGGGAAGCTTAAATCCTAATGGAAAGGACCCTATACCATCTATCGAGTTTATCCTTATGGAGCTATTGAATTATACGACAAGTACAGAGGTACGTTTAAAGTTAATGGTCAACATCTCAAACGCTACTGGGAAGGTGAAGTTGAGCGAGTTGAATCCTCGTTCAAATTAACAGATCCTTGATTTTTCATGAACTCCTTTTGTAAATAAATAAATAATTAGAACTTATTTTCTTAACTTATTACATTTAATTAATTCTGTCTAAGGAGATTGGAACTTAAGTGGGACCGCTGTAATTTTTTAAGAAGAAATTTTCTAATTAAGATTTAAAATTTTTAAGTTTCATTTGTTTTATTTAAATTTCAAATTTTTATGTCAATAAAAGGGGTCAAATTTGGCCCAAGTACTAATCAGATTTTTTTCTTAAGTAAGTTTATAAATACAGTCTGAGTTTGAGGCCCAAGATAGCAAAAATCAGGGGAAAATCCATACTTTGCCGCCACTCCAATTACTTGTCGCCCAAGTAACCCTAATGTAGCTAAATTTTCGCTACATGTTTCCTAGTTCTTCCCTATATAAACTCCTCTTAATTCTACTATTTTTTCATATCCCTTTAAGCAATTTGCTTAACCCTAAAAATCGCTAAATCTCTATTTTGTGCTGCTAGCCTCAAATCCCGAAAGAAACCCCAGTCTCTCTTCCCTTTTTTCCGAAGTCACCTATTGCCGCCGCAAAAAGAATGCCAAAGCACCAACGTTGTCGCCGCACACCGCCGTTGCTATCGCATGCTGTCGTTGCTACACTATTCTTGCCGTCGTAGGATTTTCATCGTAGCAAGTCCTTACCCACCTTGCCGATTTCTCTTTTCCCCTTATGTAGAAACTTCGCCAAATTCTCAAGTAAAGATACCATGTATCACAAAAGAACCAGATCTTCAAAGACTACTCCTGAAAACCTAATTTTGATCGGTGAAGAAGTGAAAGAGAGATTTGATTCAATCTTCAAGCATCAGCCTATGATGCGGGAAAAAGGTTTTACTTGAAGAGTAATGAATTGATGGTAGTTCCTATACCGATTAGAAATAAAATCAATGCTTTCAAGTGAGAACGATTTTGTGATGCTCGTTCAATTCCCGATGATTAACTAGTTCGAGATTTCTATGCTAGTTTGACTATGCAAGATGCTACTGAAGTCATCGATCGAAAGAAAAAGGTACCTCTTACTTCTAAGTCCATCAATGATTTGTTTAACTTACCTGATGTTGAAGAAGATGAGTACTACCCTATGATGAACAACATCAATTGGGATTTTCTTCAACAAGTGCTTGATGTTGTGACAAATCTGGGATACCAATGGATTATAACAAAGTATGGGAGCCATTCTTGTTGAATGGGACACTTAAAACCAGTAGCAAAGGTATGGTTTTATTCTGTTCACTACAATTTTATGCCTATCTCACATAGTTCACAGTCGGCACCGCCCCTTCAGTAGGAGCTGGCGCATTGCTCTCTACATCATCATCCACAGCTGGATCGGGATCCATTTACTATAAAAAAATCATTTTAAAGGTCAGAAGTCATCACACTATTACAATATATATATGGCATGTATAGCAAAACCCGTACATACGCCATGTTAGTCCAAGAACCAACTAAATCAGAGCTCTGATACCACCAAATGTAACGCCCCCTTACCCGAGACCGTCGTCGGAGTCGAGCATGAGACATTACTAAAATTATTTTAGCATTTAAACAAGTTCAAACAATTTTCCTAGTAAACTGTCCATCTGCATCACAGTCGCTAAAAAAATCAAATCTCGAGTTACAAAACTCGAAATCAAATTCTATAAATTTTCCCTGAAACTAGGTTCATATATCTACTGACTAATGTTTTTCTAGAATTTTTGGTAGGGCCAATTAGTATAGTTTATTAGTTAAACTCTCCCCTGTTTCAGGGTTCAGCTACTCTAACCCATATGCACTACGAATCAAATTTCTTTCTATACAGTGATCCAATGACCATGTCATTTGCTTCTCTTAAAAACAGACTTAATAAAGAATCCATACATATAAAGTTTGAGTCCTAATTACTTTTACACAATTTATGATGAATTTCTAAAGTCAGAACAAGGAATCTAGAAATAGCTCTGACCCTATTTCACCAGAACATAAATATCTCATAAAATACAACTCTTTTACCTATTTTGTTTCTTCCAAATGAAAATAAATTCATTAAGATTCAATTCCATATTTTATTCATCATCTAATTCTATCACTACTATTTTTAGTGATTTTTCAAACTCACGTCACTGCTGCTATGTGATTCTGTTTTATAGCCAATTTCATCATTTTATGGATTTCCATAGATTAGTTAGCACATAAAGCATACGTGTTATCAAATATAATCTTGATTAGCCACTCTAATAGCTAATCATTCTCAAACATTTCCATGCCATCCATGAGCCACATCATAAGATTATACACACAAAATGATTATAATGCTATACATGCCATATTCTCAAAATATACAAGTCATTATACCGAAATAGTTTGTTGATAGTGTGAGTGCGCGTCCGACCGTTCCCGATCTCCTAGCCGGCTTGAAAAAACTACAAAGAATAGAGAGGAGGGAGTAGGCATAATTGCTTAGTAAGTTCACATGTAAGTAGCAAGTAACATAACCATGCAGTAATACGAATTCCACATTTGCATAATATCACCAAAGCATTCATACCATATTTCTCATTCATGATCCTACCATATTATTATTATATTGAAGTCTCAACTCGAGGGTTAAGTACATACCTGTACAAATTTTCTCATTCACCACACTTACCAACATGTCACCTTCGTTTTAGGTACTCACCCTATCCACTTACGATTTACCCGTTGAACACATCGGAATATGATTCGAATACACGGATTTCATGCACATAAGTGTCATACCCGCAGCTAGACAAACTCAATAGCCTGCGCAAATTATGTAGCCAAGCTACCATGTAACCCGCCCATAAGTGAACTCGGACTCAACTCAACGAGCTCAGGCGTTCGCATCCAAAAGTGAACTCAGACTCAACTCAAAGAGCTTGGACGCCTAGTTACATCTCACGAACTCAGACTCAACTCAACGAGCTCGGAACTCAAATATCTTAATGACATGTCACTTGTATTCTAATCTATTCCCAAGGTCCAAACAGGTTTTTTCCTCGATCACACATCTTTGCCGTCTTCCACAGAATATCAAAACCTATACTTGGTAGCAATTCATATTTAACAAGTAGCACACATAATTTGCATATTACTCAATAATAACCGCAAAGCATAATATTTCATGATATTAATTATCATATCATATAAATAACATTAAATTACTTAAAATGACAATTATGTTACTACATTTACACCTGAACTTACCTCGGTACAAAATAAAGAAATTTTGCAATTTAGTCCACAATCTTTTCTTTTCCCCGATCAAGGTCGATTCCACGTCTTTCTTGGTCTAAAATAACACATTTACTTGATTTAATACTCACATTTATCAAAATAGTCCTTAACTCTAACTTTGGAAAATTTACGATTTTGCCTCTAAACTTTTGCATATTTACACTTTTGCCCCAAAGCTCAAAAATTAATTTTTTTCCCAAAATTATTATGTTTTATGACATGCTGATCATTTTCCCCTTCAATGGAAACATTAAACTCTCACTCTAACATCTAGTTATAAACATTATGTATTTTCACCGATTATGTCATTTTACTTAAAATCGTTTAGCAAAAGTTGTTTAACACAATTGAAAGCTTCATATTCTACCATAAAATATCAAAATAAACATATTTCACCTATGGGTATTTTTCCAAATATAAACCCTAGGTTAAATTATTGCTAGAATAAGCTAAATCAAGTTATCGGGACTCCAATAATGTAAAAAACATTAAAAACGGGGCTTGGAATCACTTACTATGGAGATTGGAAGCGTGAAACAAACCCTAGCTATGGAGAACCCTTGAAATTTCGTCCTAATGAAGAAGATAGACATATTTTTCCATCTTTTTCCTTTTTTAATCTTTTAATTACCAAATGACTAAAATACCCTTCATTAAAAACTTTGGTTATTTCTACCTATGTATGTCCACTTTTGTCCATGAAAACCTAATGGTATAATCCATTTAAGGACCTCTACTTCAATTATGCTCTTCAACTAAATCTTTAACAGCTAAAACTCATATTTATCAACTTTTGCAATTAAGTCCTAATAGGCAAATTAGACATGCAATTCATGAAATTTTCTATCAAAATTTTAACACATGCATCTAATCACTCAATAAATTATAAAAATTAATAGGAATAAATTTTTCTACTTCAAAATTGTGGTTTCAAAACCACTATTCCGTTTAGGACCTAATTAGGGAGATCACAACTCTCCCTCTTTTAAGGATTTTCGTCCCCAAAAATCTTACCGGCAAACAGGTGTGGGTATTGATTTCTCATAGTTTCCTTGGGCTCCTATGTATCCTCTTCTACTCTCATAAGGATGATACTTTTATTTCTTAGTTGCTTGACTTCCCGAGCTAAAATACTAATCGATTCTTCATTGTAAGTCATATCCGGTTGTAGCTCAATTTTTGTCAGTGAAATTACATGTGAAGGATCCAAACGATACTGATGTAACATAGATGCATGGAACACATCATAAATCTTCTCTAATTCAGGTGGTAATGCTAACCGATGTGCTACCGGTCCAACTCTTTCAATTATCTCATACGGTCCGATAAAATGCAAACTCAATTTGTCTTTCTGACCAAATTTAAGAACTTTCTTCCATGGAGACACTTTTAAAAATACCTTATCACAGACTTGAAACTCAATTTCTTTTCTTTTCAAATCCGCATAGGATTTCTATCTATCTGAAGCAGCTTTCAAACAATCTAAAAATCACTTTCACTTTTTCTTTGGTTTCTTTAATTAGATCAACTCCGTAAATCTAATTTTCTTTGAGTTCAGTCCAATACAATGGCGTCCGACACTTACGACTGTACAATGCTTCATAAGGTGCCATCTTCAAACTCGTTATTGTAGGCAAATTCTACCAATGGTAAGTATCTTTCCCAACTACCTTGGAATTCCAATACACAACATCTGAGCATGTCTTCAAGAATTTTAATTACTCTTTCTGATTGTCCATCAGTCTGCGGATGGAAGACAGTGCTGAAATTTAACTTCGTACCTAATGCCTCTTACAAATTTTGCCAAAACCGCGAGGTATACCTCTGATCTCAATCTGAAATTATCGACAAAGGTACTCCGCGAAGTCTAACAATCTCACTGATATATAATTTAGCCAACTTATCAAGAGAATAATCAGTACGTATCGGAATAAAATGAGCTGATTTAGTCAATCTATCAACTATTACCCAGATGGCATCTTTCTTCCTTGGAGTTAACAGCAACCCTAACACAAAGTCCATGGTAACTTGATCTCACTTCCACTCGGGAATCATGATAGGCTGAAGTAGACCCGAAGGCACCTGGTGTTCAGCTTTTACTTACTGACAAATCAAGCATCGCGATACAAACTCGGAAATATCTCTTTTCATTCCGTTCCACCAATACATTTTTTTCAAATCATTATACATTTTTGTACTGCCCGGATGCATTGACAAACAACCACTGTGTGCTTCGTGCAAGATCTTCAGAATCAACTTATCATACTTCGGTACACAAATCCGATCTTTAAACATCAAGCAACCATCAGAACCGATTCTAAAATCTGATCCCATATCGGCCTCATATTGCTTTCTCTTAGCTTGCAAATCTTGGTCACTCTTCTGAGCTTCGCAAATCTCTTGTAAAAACATTGGTCTTGCTCTCAACTCTGCTAAAATCAAACCATAGTCAGACACCGTTAACTGAGTATTTAAAGCTCTCAAAGCAAACAACGACTTTCTACTCAAAGCATCGGTAACCACATTCACTTTCCCCGAATGGTAGTCAATCCCAAACTCATAATCTTTTAATAATTCTAACCATCTCCGCTGTCTTAAATTCAAGTCTTTTTCTGACATCAAGTACTTGAGACTCTTGTGGTCGGTATATACTCGGCACTTTTCACCATACAGATAATGTCGTCAAATATTCAATGCAAACACTATAGCAGCCAATTCCAAATCATGAGTCGGATAATTCCTTTCATGATGGTTTCAACTGCCTCGAAGCATAAGCACAACTTTTCCTTCTTGCATAAGTACACATCCCAAGCCATTTAGAGAAGCATCACTATACACCATAAATTCTTTGCCTGACTCGGGTTCTACCAACACTGGTGCCTCAGTCAGTAACTTTTTCCAATTTCTCAAAGCTCTGTTAACAGTCTTCTGTGCACTCAAATTTAACATCCTTATGGAGTAGTCTAGTCATAGGAGTAGCAATTATAGAAAATCTGTTTACAAACCATCGATAATAACTAGCTAGACCCAAGAAACTTCTAACCTCAGTTACATTCTTCGGTGGTTTCCAATCAACAATAACTGAAATTTTATTGGAATCAACTCGTATACCATTACCCAAAACTATATGACCCAAGAATCCGACTTCTCGAAGCCAAAACTCACTTTTACTTAACTTAGCATACAACTGCTTATCTCTCAAAGTTTGTAAAACTATCCTCAAGTGCTCAGCATGCTTTGTCTCATCTTTTGAATAAATTAAGATATCATCAATAAAAACCACAACAAACTTGTCCAAGTATGGCCAAAATATGCGATTCACTAAATCCATAAACACGGCAGGAGCATTTGTCAAACCGAATGGCATAACTAAAATTTCATAATGGTCGTACCTTATTCTAAAAGCAGTTTTAGGCACATTTGACTCTTTTACTCGCAACTGGTAGTACCCAGACCTCAAGTCAATCTTTGAGAACCATGTTGCTCCTTTCAACTGATCGAATAAATCATCAATTCTCAACAACAGATACCTGTTCTTGATTGTCACCTTATTTAACTGCTAACAGTCTACACACAATCTCATTGAACCATCCTTCTTTTTCACAAATAATACAGGAGCACCCCAAGGCGAAAAACTCGGTCTCACAAAACCTTTGTTAGTCAACTCTTGCAACTGTGACTATAATTCTTTCAACTCTATTGGTGTCATTCTATAAGGAGCAATCGAGATCGGAGTTGTTCCCGGTATCAACTCAATACCAAATTCTACTTCTCTAATAGGAGGCAAACCTAGTAACTCTTCTAGAAATACATCCGCAAATTCACATACAATCGGCACTGATTCAATTTTCTTCTCAAATTCTTTTGTATTCAACACATACGCCAAATAAGCTTCATAACCCTTTCTCAAATATCTCTGAGCTGACATCGAAGAAATCATATTAGGCAATGCCTCTGATTCGGCTGATTCAACCCGCAGAATTTTACCATTTTCACATTTTAATTCAATAACCTTTTGTTTACATTTTACTATAGCATCATGCAATGTCAACCAATCCATACCCAAAATAACATCAAATTTGTCAAACGGCAACAACATCAAGTCAACCGGAAAATAATGACCTCTAATCATCAAAGGGTATTTCTTGCATACTTTATCAACTATGACATATTTCCCTAACAAGTTTGAGACTTTAATCATAAATTTCGTAGACTCAACAGGTATACTCATATTAGACACCAATTTCATGCACACATATGAATGAATAGAACTGGGGTCAATCAAAGCAATAACATTAACATCATAAAGAAAGAAAATACCAGTCATCACATCGGGAGATGAAGCATCTTCACGCACCCTTATGGCATAAGTTCTAGCTGGAGCTCTAGCTTCAATTTTAAATGCTGAATCTCTGACTACATTCTTGCTGCTTGCCTCATTCCCAGCATTTCTCGAAGATCTTCCTCTCGAAACTGCACCACTAGGTTTTGCATTCTGAAATTTTTCTTTCTCAATTCTCTCGGGACAGTCTGTAATAAAATGATCTGGAGAACCACACTGATAACATTCATTAGTTCTACATGGACCAAGGTGACTTCTACCACATCGTTGGCACTCGGGTTTAACAAATCTCGAATTTCCCACACTAGCCACAGAAGTAGTTTGGGATTTAAAACTTGCATTTTGCTTCTTACGATTCCCATACTAATGTCCTGTTGAAACATGAGAATGAGAATACATATCTCTAGATTTTCTAGATTGCGGTGGAAATGCACGGCTCGATCAACAAGTACTATGAACTCTTTCAACTCTAGAATTCCTACAAATACTTTAATGTCTTCATTGAGTCCGTCTTCAAATCGTCTGCACATTTTAGCCTCTGAAGGAGTATATTCTCTAGCATACTTACTCAATCGAACGAACTCCCTTTCATACTCAGTAACTGTCATGTTGCCTTGTTTCAACTTGAGAAACTCTTTACGCTTCTGATCAAAAAATCTTTCACTGATGTATTTCTTTCAAAATTCTTCTTGAAAGAACTCCCAAGTCACTTTCTCTTTCGGTACCACTGAAATCAATGTCTTCCACCAATAATAGGCTGAATCTCTCAACAAGGATATAGCACAATTCAAACACTCTTTAGGTGTACAAGACAATTCATAAAATACCCAAATAGAATTCTCAGGCCAAAATTATGCTTTCTCGGCATCATCATCAACATTTGCCCTGAATTCTTCAGCCCCTTGCTTGCGAATTCTATCAACTGGGGTTCTATGAAATTTCATCAGATCCATACCTTGAGGCATCGGGGGTAATGGTTGAGGAATCAGGGGAGGTGGGGGAGGTTGTTGAGCATTCAGGTTCGTACGAACAAACTCAATGTACCATGCATTCATCATCTGGAGAAAGGCTTCCCGAGCCCTTTCTCCTCCTCCTTGACCAACAGTAGGAGGTCGACTTTCAGTTGGCACTATCCCTTCAGCAGGAGTTGGCACATTGCTCTCTACATCATCAGCCACAGCTAGATCGGGATCCATTTACTATAAAAAAAATCATTTTAAAGGTCAGGAGTCGTCACACTATCACAATATATATATGGCATGTATAGCAAAACCCGTACATATGCCATGTTAGTCCGAGAATCGACTAAACCGTAGCTCTGATACCACCAAATGTAATGCCCCCTTACTCGATACCGTCGCCGGAGTCGAGTATGAGACATTACTAAACTTATTTTAGCATTTAAACAAGTTCAAACAATTCTCCTAGTAAATTGTCCATCTGTGTCACAATTGCTAAAAAAATCATATCTTGAGTTAAAAAACTTGAAATAAAATTCCATAAATTTTCCCTGAAACTAGACTCATATATCTATTAAATTATTTTTTTATAGAATTTTGGTAGGGTCAATTAGTACAAATTATTAGTTAAACTCTCCCCTGTTTCAGGGTTCAGCTACTCTGACCCCTGTGCACTATGAATCAAATTTATTCCTGTAAAGAGATCCAATGACCATGTCATTTTTTTCTCTTCAAAATATACTGAATAAGAAATCCATACATAAAAAGTGTGAGTCCTAATTAGTTTTACACAATTTATGATGAATTTCTAAATTCAGAATAGGGAATCTAGAAATTGCTCTGACCCTATTTCACCAAAACGTAAATATCTCATAAAATACAACTCTTTTACCAATTTTGTTTCTTCCACATGAAAATAGATTCATTAAGATTCAATTCCATATTTTATTCATCATATAATTATATCGCTACTATTTTTAGTGACTTTTCAAACTCACGTTACTACTGCTGTGTGATTCTGTTTTATAGCCAATTTCATCATTTTATGGATTTCCATAAATTAGTTAGCACATAAAGCATACGTGTTATCAAATATAATTTTGATTAGCCACTCCAATAACTACTCATTCTCAAACATTTTCATGCCATCCATGAGCCATATCATAAGATTATATACACAAAATGATTATAATGTTATACACGTCATATTGCCAAAATATACAAGTCATTATACCGAAATAGTTTGTTGATAGTGTGAGCGCGCCTCCGACCGTTCCTGATCTCCTAGCCGGCTTGAAAAAACTACAAAGAATAGGGAGGAGGGAGTAAGCATAATTGCTTAGTAAGTTCACATGTAAATAGCAAGTAACATAACCATGCAATAATACTAATTCCACATTTGCATAATATTGCCAAAGCATTCATATCATATTTCTCATTCATGATCCTACCATATTATTAGTATATTGAAGTCTCAACCCAAGGGTTAAGTACATACCGGTACAAATTTTCTCATTCACCACACTTACCAACATGTCATCTTTGTTTTAGGTACTCACCTTATCCACTTAAGATTTACCCGTTGAACACATCAGAATATGATTCGAATACACGGATTTCATGCACATAAGTGCCATACCCGCCCATAAGTGAACTCGGACTCAACTCAACGAGCTCGGGCGTATGCATCCATAAGTGAACTTGGACTCAACTCATTGAGCTTGGATGCCTAGTTACATCTCACGAACTCAGACTCAACTTAACGAGCTCGAAACTCAAATATCTTAGTGTCATGTCACTTGTATTCTAATCTATTCCCAAGGTTCAAACAGGCATTTTCCTCGATCACACATCTTTGCCGTCTTCAACGGAATATCAAAACTGGTACTCGGTAGCAATTCATATTTAACAAGTAGCACACATAATTTGCATATTACTCAATAATAACAGCAAAGCATAATATTTCATGATATTAATCATCATATCATATAAATAACATTAAATTACTTAAAATGACAATTATGTTACTACATTTACACCTGAACTTACCTCGGTACAAAATAAAGAAATTTTGCAATTTAGTCCATAATCTTTTCCTTTCCCCAATCAAGGTCAATTCCACGTCTTTCTTGGTCTAGAATAACACATTTAGCTGCTTTAATACTCACATTTATCAAAATAGTCCTTAACTCTAACTTTGGAAAAATTACTATTTTGCCCCTAAACTTTTGCATATTTACACTTTTTCCCCAAAGCTCAAAAATTATTTTTTTCCAAAATTATTATGTTTTATGACATGCTGATTATTTTTCCCTTCTATGGCAACATAAAATTCTCACTCTAACATGTAGTTATAAACATTACATATTTTTACCGATTATGTTATTTTACTCATTTTCACATAAAATCGTTTAGCAAAAGTTGTTTAACACAATTTAAAGCTTCATATTCTATCATAAAACATCAAAATAAACATATTTCACCTATGGGTATTTTTCCAAATATAAACCCTAGGTTAAATTATTGCTAGAATAAGCTAAATCAAGTTAACGGGACTCTAAAAACATAAAGAGCATTAAAAACGGGACTTGGAATAACTTACTATGGAGCTTGGAAGCTTGAAACAAACCCTAGCTTTGGAGAACCCTTGAAATTTCATCTTAATGAAGAAGATGGACATATTTTGCCATCTTTTTCCTTTTTTTAACCTTTTAATTACCAAATGACTAAAATACCCTTCATTAAAAACTTTGGTTATTTCTATCATGTATGTCCATTTTTGTCCATGAAAACCTAATGGTATAATTACCATTTAAGGACCTCTACTTCAATTATGCTCTTCAATTAAATCCTTTAACATCTAAAAGTCATATTTATCAACTTTTGCAATTAAGTCCTAATAGGCAAATTAGACATGCAATTCATGAAATTTTCTATCGATATTTTAACACATGCATCTAATCACTCAATAAATTATAAAAATTAATCAGAATAAATTTTTCTACTTTAGAATTGTGGTTTCGAAACCATTATTCTGTTTAGGCCCTAATTCGGGATATCACAAGACCAATATCGGGAAACACGATAGCTCCTTTCAACTATTCAAATAGGTCTTCAATTTGCGGAAACATGTATTTTTTCTTTATAGTCGCCTTAATTAGTTGTTTGTAGTCAATAAATAATCTCAAAGTCCCATCTTTCTTTTTCATGAACAAATCCTGAACACCCTAAGGCGACATTCTAGGTTGAATAAACTTGCGATCTATCAAATCTTAGAATTGTGATTTTAACTCTTTCAATTCTGTTGGTGTCATTCTATACGGTGTGATAGATATCGAAGTAGTCCCTGGTACTAAATTAATCACAAATTCTATCTCTCTTTCTGGCGGTAACCTAAGCAACTCTTTTGGAAAAACATCAGTGAATTCTCACATGATTGGAACTTGTTCTATCTTTGATTCTGGCACTCTGGTATCTAAAATGTATGCAAGATAAGCTTCAGCACCTTTTCATAGTAATCTATGAGTAGTAAAGGCCGATATAATACTAGTGACACAATCATTTCTATTAGACTCAACATTAATCAATTCACTGTTCTGAAGTCTCAAAACAATCCACTTCTGCTTGCAATTGAAAACTGCATCATGTAATGTTAACCAATCCATACCCAGAATAACATCAAATTCATCAAATGACAGTAAAACCAAGTCAGCAGAAAATTTATAACCTCCTATTTTCAGTGGACAATTTTTAGATATCTTATTAACTTAGAGACACTGTCTCAATGGATTTGTTACTTTGACAACAAATTCTGTTAATTCTACCGGTATGTTCTTTTTTGTTACCAATGTGGTCCATATATATAAATGTGTTGACCCAAGGTTCATCAATGCATATATAGTAACATCAAAGAGAGAAAAAGTATCAATGATGATGTTGGGTGTTATGGGTTCCTCCCTAACTCGTATTGCCATAGCTCTGGCTAAAGCACAACCTTCAAATCTCATAGTCACATCACGTGTTCCACTGTGACTCACTCCAACATTATTTCCAGGTCTTGATTTCCTACTCCTCTGTGAAGTTGTCACTAGTCTAGTAGCATGTTTTGAACTTGTCTCAGCTTTATTTGTGCAATGTATCAAAATATGCTTCATCGAGCCATATCGAAAACAGAACCCCCTCTTCAATCTACATTCTCCAAAATAATTCTTGTCGCAATGCTCACAACTAGGTGTATTCATCTTCCGGACACTGGTAGCACTAGCTACTAACATAGCTTGTAACTTCAGGTAATTTTGTCTGGACACATCTTTTTTCAGATCCCATGCAGAAATGAAAGATTGACTTCTGAAATCTCTGGTTCTTTTAGACGAAGGAGTTAGGAAAGATCTGAACATGCTACGCTTCCCAGTATCTCTACTTTTATTCTTAGCCTATTTTTTTTCATTTCATATGCCTTCCATTTTCTAGGTGCGTTCGGACAGTACTATAAACTCTTTTATTTTTAGGGCACCCATCATCATCTGAATATCTTCATCAAAACTCCATTTGGATCGAGTACACATTTCGGCCTCAGAGGATATGAGTTCTCGAGTATACTTACTCAAATGAATAAATTCATGTTCATATTCTACTACTGTCATATTCCCTTATTTCAAATGTATAAACTCTCATTTCTTCTTTTCTAGATACAGTTGACTGACTTATTTCTTTTTGAACTCAATTTGGAAGAAATCTCAAGTTACTCTGTCTCTCGAGACAATTGATGTCAAAGTAATCCACCATAAGTAGGCTTACTCTTTTGACAAGGATACATCACATTTTAGACAGTTTCAAAAGAACAAATTAACTCATGAAGAACTCTATGTATTTTCCAGCTAGTACTCGACTCTTGTTGGATCATCATCTTTCTTTCCTCGAAACTCTTCCACACCACATTTGCGAATTTTATCGATTGGGGCTCAATTAACAGTTATTAGATTTGAACTTTGAGAACGAGGGGATGCCAGAGGAGGCACGGTGATGGTTAGAGGTTGCGGAGCCGAAGGGTTAGCCGGAATTAACTAAGTAAACCATTCATTCATCATGTGAAAGAAGGTACTATAGTCCTCATTTCCAAGAAATTGTGAAATAGGTACACGATGACTTGCTCCCTATTTGGAAGTCGGAACATTATTGTGTACCTTGTTAGGTACAACACGATTAGACTCGACAGACATTGTATATATTTATGAAAAACAAAGTTCCATTGGATAAAAAAGCATCACGCTGTCACTGGTTATTTTGACATGTATTTCTAGACTCGATACATGCTACTTTTGGTCCTAGATTTGACTAAACCATAGCTTTGATACCATTTAATGTAACATCCTAGCTTGTCTTGATTGCCGAGACTGGGCTACTAAATGGTACAATACAAAATGAAACAGTTACAAACCTTTAACGGATAATTCGAGTCAAAAATAATCATCTATCATTATATAAGTCATTTAGAAAAATTTAAAACTTTCTCAATTTTAATACTAACTTACGTAAACTCTAAAGTTAACCCGAGATCAGATAAGGACGAAATTGCAAAGTTTGAAAAGGACAAGGTCTGTGTCGTGACGAGATTTTCTCCATGTTGTGACATTTCTAAATAGCACATCACGGTGTTGGACCACTTGACGTCAAGATGTCACAAACTGTTGGCCGACGTTGTGAGAAGGGAAGATTGATGCCGAGATGAGGAACCTATTTTTGGTAAATTTTGGCCATTTGGTACTTTCCTGAAACCAACCTTTCAAATAGGTCATAAGAATGCACTTAACATCATTTAAACCTATTCAAAACATACCAATCCCATGCCAAAAGATAACATAAAATCATCTAATCAATCCACAAATTTAATGTCACATTTCGCACCAACGCATAACAAGGACACATAAGTCGGTACAAGCCATTCAATCTATTTTTACCATTACATATCACTTATCCATTCCATACACAAGTTGATTCATGCATACTGAACTAATTATAATTGCCGATCCATATATGCATAGCAAAATACCAAAAACTATGACCATGAGCAAATTAACATTACCATAAGTATTCATAATCAACTATGTCTCAAAACATGGTTAACATTACAAACAACTTGACACTCCTAAGCACATGCCACATATAACCAAGTTTGTGTGATAAAAAATCTACTAAACCAGGAGATGGATAGTGTGAGCTCATCGAGGATCCAATTGACACGTTCCAGAAATCAAAATCTACAAGAAAAGACAAAAGAATGGGGTAAGCATTACAAAATGTTTAGTAAGTTCATATGTATACGAATAGTTAACTTACCTTATATTAGAAGTACATATATCAAATTAATGCGTATAACTCAATTTACCTAACATATTAAAACACAATCACAATAAGGTGAGCTTGATTTATACTTAATCATATAACATTTCAAATGCAAACATAATATTTCATATCTTCTATATTCACCTTAACCACAATTCAATTGTATGTCAATATATTCAAAACTTGTCTTTAAATCCTCTATTTCACTACCTTTGATCAATAGGCACATTACAAGTTGTTCAATTTCCATATTTTGTATCTTGTAAATTACCCAATGAAACATCATAAAAGAACTCAAATACACTGATACCAATCACATATGATGCTCGTCTAAGCTTAACATATCCACTTGTGTCAGGTACTTGTCCAGGCTAAACCTTTTATTGACACATCAAATAGCCTGGCTAGGGCTGTATATACATGTATGGTTACTCGTCTAGGCTAAATCTATAAAATGACATTAGCTTATTCATCCGAGCTAAGCTTGTGTCACATGTATCTTCGACGCTATAACAAATACTAGATCTTGGAATAATAAAAAATCAACATGTAACCACATGTACGATGCATTTACAAAGTTTCATCAGGTTAACTCCCATCATGTAAGTTCATGTTATTCCATTTCAATTTAATCCATTCTCACCATTTAGTACTAAATTGTAAACAATCCAAATATCACTAAAACTTATATACATTCACAAAATCTAGGACACATAAGAATTAAAGCATTATTACACCATATGAACTTACTTGGCAAAAACAAAAATCAATAAGGTGTTAGGGACAAATCCATAACTTTCCCTTTTCCCTGAATATCCTCCGATTGATTTAAGTCCCGATCTAACTAATAATTATTTAACAACATACTATAACTATATGTCAGTTTAATTTCATTTATCTAATATTCTTTCAAATTTTATATTTTATTCAATTTAGTCCCTAAAACTGAAATTGTCATAACTTTCAAATTTGATATTTGATTTCAAAATTGATCTCAATTTCATCCTTATACAACCTTATAATATCAATGATTACTTAAATTTCATGTGAATTTTGAAATATTTATACTTTAGTCCCTATGCTTAAAACTAACAATTTTCACTTTACAAACTTGTCATTTTTCACATCTAAGTTCAAAATATATTAATTTAGTAACAAAAGCTTTAAGATTCAACAATAAAAACTTTTATAAACTTTAATATTTTTGCAAAATAGTCCCTAGCCTAGCTAAATCAAGCTCCTAAGATCTCAAAAATATTAAAATTACAAGAAAATGACTAAATTAAGCTTACCAAACAAGGACCAAAAGTTTTTGAAGCCAAACCTTATCTCCCCTTTTGTTATCGTGAGAAAGAAGATGATGAATGAAGAAGAATAAAATTTTAACTTTTGTTTCTCTTATTTTTATCCATTATCCATTATAATAATATAATTATAATTTAACATATTTTTAATTAAAAGAATCATCACCTACCATCCACCGCCACTAATAATGGCCTAATTGCCACTTTGATCCTTGGCTTAATACTATTTAGCCTTTTTAACAAATAAAAATCAATAGTGATTAACTTTCACAATTTTTACGATTTAGTCATTGTACCATAATTAACTATCTGGTCAAAAAATTCTTGAGCCAAAATTCAATATAATACTAAAATAGACTCGTAAATATTAAATAATAATATTTAGTGAATCGATCATCAGAAAACGAGGTTTCAAAATCACCGTTTTTGACATCACTGAAAAACGGACTATTGCATAAAGTTTTATATAAAAACATATAGTGAAATATTCTAGTTTTATTCAAAACTTGGCAGGCATGATCTATATAAATAAAACAAAAAAGTGACGATTGAATTATTAAAATATTGATGATATAAAATTTATTTTAATACAATAAAGATACAAATTTATACACGTGGAATGCTTTGTTCTGAAAGCTGAAAGCTTTGTTAAGAAGTGTGAAGATTAAAATGATAGAATTTGTGAATGTGAAGGGTTAAATTTATTGAATTATTAGAATTAATTTATTGAATTATTAGAATTAGAATCAAATTGATAGAATAGGTAAGTATTGAAGAATAAATGTGTTATCCTATTTAAAAAATGGCTTTGCGTTATCAATTTAATAATAAGTGACTAAAACAAGAATGAATTCAAACCTTAATACCTAAATTAAAAACTTTTAAAATTAGGTCAGAGTAACGCGTGCATAATTGTTTGTTTACTTATTTGGTTTTTTAAGCATTTGGCGACATGAGCAAGTTTACTGAAAATATCACCTAATTTAATTGAACGAGATTTGTTGCGGAAAGGATCGATTCGAGAACTCCGATATGACTACAAGTAAATTGACCGGAACGAAAAATAAAGTGAACACAAGGATTTACGTGGTTCGGCTTTAATGCCTACGTCCACGGGCAGAGGCGAAAAGAAATTTCACTATAACAAGATGAAGATTACAAGTGTTTTACACTCAAGACACAACCCGAGAACCTCACAACTCTCAACCCCTATAGAAAACCCGAAAGCTAAAATCCTAGCTTTCAAAGAACAAGCTTTGCTCTCTCTTGGTTTGGGATGATCAATATGGCTAATGAACCTCTCTATTTATAAGAGAGTTCAAGGACATAATTGTCCAAAACTTTGGCAAAGATTTGTGGTTGAAAATGGACACCAACAACCATCCACTAATCCACTACCACCAACAACCCACTACCAACAACAACAATCCACTACCAATTTTAAGCCATTTCTTAACAAATCTCCACCTTGGCTTGAAATTTACCAAGCTGAACATCATAGTGAATTCCTCGAACTGGATCACCTCTTCCAAACGCCTCTCTGGCGCTAATCAATCCCGAATACCTATCAAGTCCAAGCAATGCTTGAACTTATATGCAGGGATCACCTTAGTTAACATATCTGCAGGATTCTTCTCGGTAGCAACCTTGCTGATAACAATGTCACCTTGCGTAACATGTTCCCGAACAAAATGATATCTGACATCAATGTGTTTGGTCCGTTCATGAAACATCTGATTTTTAGTCAGATGTATGGCACTCTGGCTATCGCAAAATACAACAGTGAAATCCTGTTGTAAACCCAAACTGCTTACTAGACCTTTCATCCACAATGCTTCTTTCACTGCTTCTGCTAACGCCATATATTCCGCCTCAGTCGTAGATAAGGCTACGGTAGACTGTAACACAGCTTTCCAACTAATGGCTCCTCCAGAATAAGTGAAAACATAACCCGTCAGAGATCTTCTTTTGTCCAGATCTCCAGCATAATCAGAGTCCACATAGCCCGTGACACTGCTAGTGCAGTCACTCTGATCATATACCAAGCATAAATCTGCAGAACCTCTCAAGTACCTGAGAATCCATTTCACGGCCTGCCAGTGTTCCTTGCCAGGACAACTCATGTATCTGCTGACCACACTAACTGCATGTGAAATGTCTGGACGAGTGCAAACCATTGCATACATCACGCTTCCAACTGCACTCGAGTAAGGAATGTGAGACATTTGCTGCTTTTCTTCATCAGATTGTGGTGACAACTCTGCAGAGAGTTTGAAATGTGGTGCCAACGGAGTACTCACAGTTTTCGCTTTATCCATGCCGAAGCGTTGAAGAACCTTTTCAATGTAGTTCTTCTGCGACACACGAAGCTTGCCCGCCTTGCGATCTCTGTGAATATCCATGCCCAAAATTTTCTTGGCAGCACCCAGATCCTTCATCTCGAACTCACCACTCAACTGCGACTTTAACTTGTTGATTTCCGACATGTTTTTGGAAGCAATTAACATGTCATCAACATACAGCAACAAATAAATGTGCGAACCATCTGAGAGCTTCCGATGATAGACACAAGCATCATAGTCACATCTTGTGTAACCATGCTGAATCATGAAGCTATCAAACCGCTTGTACCACTGCCTTGGGGATTGTTTCAATCCATATAAAGACTTCTTTAATAGACAGACATGGTCTTCTTTACCAGGAACTGTAAAACCCTCTGGTTGACGCATGTAGATTGTTTCCTCGAGCTCACCATGCAAGAACGCCGTTTTTACGTCAAGCTGCTCAAGTTCTAGATCAGACTTGGCCACCATGGCAAGTAATACACGAATGGAAGAATGCTTTACGACTGGGGAGAAAACTTCATTGTAGTCAATCCCCTCTTTCTGAGTGAAGCCTTTAGCAACCAATCGTGCCTTGAATCTAGTTGTTTCAACCCCTAGGATGCCTTCCTTTTTCTTGAAGACCCATTTGCAACCAACTATCTTCTGGTTACTTGGCGGCTTAACCAACTCCCAAGTATGGTTCTTGTGAAGAGATTCTATCTCCTCACTCATAGCAATTGCCCACTGTGCCGACTCATCACACGTGACAGCCTCATTATAACTGGAAGGTTCTATACCAATGGACTCCGCCACACTGAGCGCGAAAGACACCAGATTAGCGTAACGCGGATTTGGTTTGATTTGTCTCTTCGTTCTTCCAGTGGCAATGCTATATGGTTTTTCTTGAGGTGACTCATCTTCATCGGAATCTTGCACCTCAACTTGATCATCCTGGACTGAAGTACCTTCCGTAGGAATTGGAGCGTCCACCTGACACTCCACCTGCTTCTCAACACCGTGATCTCCCATTCTATCTGACTCCTCCTTTTCCCGGGAATTTGTGGTGGATCGAAGCATGGATGACTCATCAAAAGTCACATCTCTGCTGATGATGAACTTGGACGAAACCGGATCAGGACACCACAACCTGTATCCTTTCACCCCTTGGCCGTATCCAAGAAATATGCATTTCTTCGCCCTCGGTTTGAGTTTTCCCTCATTTACATGAGCATACGCAGGGCAGCCAAACACTCTTAAACCAGAGTAATCAGCAGGAGAACCAGACCATACTTCCTCAGGAGTCTTCAGCTCAATAGCTGTTGACGGAGATCTGTTAACCAAATAACAAGCAGTATTAACAGCTTCAGCCCAAAATTCTTCACCGAGCCCAGCATTTGATCACATGCAACGAGCTCGCTCCAAGAGAGTTCTATTCATGCGTTCTGCAACTCCATTTTGTTGTGGTGTTCGACGAACAGTGCGGTGTCTCACTATTCCTTCATTTTTGCAGAACTCATTGAATTCACCTGAGCAAAACTCCAAGCCATTATCCGTCCGGAATCGCTTGATCTTCTTTCCTGTTTGATTTTCGATCAAAGCTTTAAATTGCTTGAAGTTGATGAGAACCTCATACTTGCTCTTCAGAAAATACACCCAAACCTTTCTCGAGTAATCATCGATAAAGGTAAGCAGATATCTGTAACCACCTTTAGAAATTGTCGGAGAAGGCCCCCAAAGGTCAGAATGAAAGTAATCCACTGTGCCTTTTGTCTTGTGAATCCCAGTGCTGAACTTTACCCGAGTCTGCTTACCGAAGACGCAGTGCTCACAGAAATTCAACTTTCCTGTACACTGCCCAGACAATAATCCTCGTTTGCTTAGCACCGATAAGCCTCTCTCGCTCATATGCCCGAGCCGCATATGCCATAACTTCGTGGTGTCAGAATCTAGATCATCTGATGATGACACTCCCGCAACACCTGTAACCGAGGAACCATCGAGGAAGTAAAGGCCCCGCTCCAAATTACCACGTATCACAGTCAAAGCACCCGAGAATACCTTGAGAACTCCACCTTCAGCAGAGTACCGAAAGCCTTTCTTGTCCAACGTACTCAAAGAGATCAAATTTTTCTTCATTTCTGGAATGTGCCGAACATCAGTTAGAGTTCTAACAATACCGTCAAACATCTTTATACGAACTGTGCCAATCCCCATGACTTGACATGCGTGGTCATTTCCCATTAGTACTGAACCAGAATGCTTCTCGTATGTTGAGAATGCATCTTTCGAAGTACTTATATGAAATGTAGCTCCCGTATCAAGAATCCATCTCCCACCAGCGTAAGAGTCGGATACTGCAAGAACGATCTCGGCATCACTTGAAGAATCTGCATCAGCTACATTCGCACGATCATTTTGTTGCTCCTGTGATTCTGATTTCTCCTTCCTTTTCGGACAATCTACCTTCATGTGCCCGTACTTCTTACAGTAGTAGCACTGTATTCTCTTCTTGGACTGCGATCTAGGATGGCTTTTACTTGAACTTCCACCCTTTGCCTTGGATCTTCCTCGAGCAACCAAGCCTTCGCCTTCATTGTTTTCGACCACCTTACCAGTGATTTTCTTCCTCAACTCACTGGAACTTAAGGCATTTTTCACCTCCTCTAGAGTCAGGTCATCACGACCGTACATCATTGTATCAACAAAATTCTCATACGAGGGAGGCAAAGAACACAAAACAATTATTGCTTGGTCCTCATCATCGATTTTGTTATCGATATTATTCAAATCCATGATAATGGAATTGAATTTATCCAGGTGCTGGGAAACAGGTGTACCTTCCTCCATCTTCAGGGCATAGAGTCTTTGCTTGAGGTAGAGCCGGTTCGTCAATGACTTCGTCATGTACTTGCTCTCTAACCGGAGCCACAAACCGGACGCGGTTTTCTCATCCGCTACTTCTCGTAGCACTTCATCTCCTAGACATAGCAGAATAGCACTATGTGCTCTTTCTAGCATGTCATCCTTTTGCTCTTCCGAAAGCGTGCTTGGTAATTTATCTTTACCAGACAATGCTTTTAGCAATCCTTGTTGAACCAGCACTGCCCGCATCTTGATGCGCCATAAACTGAAACTATTTTTCCCGGTAAATTTCTCGACATCATACTTAGTCGATGAAACACTTGTAGCCATAATTTGGAACCTTTGAATGAATGATAATATTTTCTTCCTGATGTGAAAGATCAGACAAAGCTGCAGTCACAGGGCAATTCAGAAAATATTATCACTCCTTCAACTACGCTCTGATACCAATTTGTTGCGGAAAGGATCGATTCGAGAACTCCGATATGACTACAAGTAAATTGACCGGAACGAAAAATAAAGTGAACACAAGGATTTACGTGGTTCGGCTTTAATGCCTACGTCCACGGGCAGAGGCGAAAAGAAATTTCACTATAACAAGATGAAGATTACAAGTGTTTTACACTCAAGACACAACCCGAGAACCTCACAACTCTCAACCCCTATAGAAAACCCGAAAGCTAAATCCTAGCTTTCAAAGAACAAGCTTTGCTCTCTCTTGGTTTGGGATGATCAATATGGCTAATGAACCTCTCTATTTATAAGAGAGTTCAAGGACATAATTGTCCAAAACTTTGGCAAAGATTTGTGGTTGAAAATGGACACCAACAACCATCCACTAATCCACTACCACCAACAACCCACTACCAACAACAACAATCCACTACCAATTTTAAGCCATTTCTTAACAAGATTCATTTGATGCTGTTATAAAAATAGGTAACCTATTTTGGCCTGATAGCTGTGTATATGAAATGTTGATTATGAGATGAAGGTCATTGAAAATATTTTAATTTTTTAAATAAATTTTGGTACAATATTCGTGAAGACGAAATTCGCCAAAGAGGGAACAACTGAGAACATTTATCTTCATATTTTTTTAAGGACACAATTTTAGAGTAATGATTGGGAACCATTTAAATCATAAAACTAATTCATCAACCTCCAAATTTTGTTTATTTTCTTTTATTGATTTATTTCTGATTTCATCCTTCTTGATTCGCATTATTAAAATATGAAACCATCAACATCGTATAAGTAAGCAAATTGACAGAAAATAATACAAGTAAATATAAAATAACCTTAATGGTCCCTAGAATCAAACTTTATTATTAATATCATTATCATCATCCGATTTCTAGTTACACACAAAAAAAAAAAAACAAAACAGAGCTTAATTAAAGGTCTATATTTATATTAGATTATCACATATCTGATGAAAAAATTATATGAAAAATATATTTATAAAAAAATAAATAAAATTTCAATTGAAATGATAAAGTTAAAAACTCTCGTACAATTAGATTTCTATGAAATTTTATTAATTTTATATAAAAATATAAAAGATCAAAATACTCTCTTACTAATATAATTTATTTTATATAAAAAAATAAATTTTTTAATTATTTCCTAATTCAATCTGCTGTCAATTAACTTGTAACAGTTAACTTAATCAAAGATTTTAAATGTATTATATGCGATATTCAATTATAAATTATTTATATAATAGTAAACTTTTAATTGCGTACAAGCAGGATAAAGGAAGAAAAATAAGAAGCTAAGATCGGATTATAATTTTTTTTTAAGGATGAAATTACAAATTTTATTGTAATATTAAACTATAATTTCTGAATAAAAAATTTCAATTGTAGAAATTCAAGGCGCAGTTCCGACCTACCACCGCAGCTGTATGGAAAGACAAAATTATAATAATTATATTAATCATTGACAAAATTATAATAATTATATTAATCATTCATTTTGATTTGCAAGTTGGTAATAATAAGAAAAAAGACAGATATGAGCTCAAGAACTGGGGATAAGTGCCGGTCATAGATTTCTCAAACTAGAACCTGAAACCGAGCAGCCCTGAATGGGATTTGTTGAAGTTCCAAGTCCGGGAAGCATTGGAGGAGTACGGTTGTTTTGAGGCCTCGTTTGACCAACTCCTGGAGCTTCGGCAGCCAGTTTTAGAGGCCTTGGAACAGCTATTTGACTTGCCTTTACAAACAAAACAGCTTTGTGTTTCCGATAAACCCTCTAGTGCCTATCATGGGTCTCCATCAAGATTGTATGAGAGCATCTCCACTGATGATGCACATATTGCTGAAAACATTGAACAATGCGTCACAACCACTTTGTGGCCTCAAGGAAACATAAGCTTCAGGTACATCCATTCACTTACAAAAAACCCTTTAGCAAAACTACTACACCTTTATTGATCATCTGCTCTGTATTTGGCAGTAAAACTCTGGCATCTTTCACTCAACTGGCATCAGGATTAGAGAAGACAATTTTGAGGATGATTTTGGAGAGTTTTGGGCTTGAGAAATACATGGATGAACTTCTGGACTCAACAAATAATCACCTGAGGGCCATGAAATACGGAAGGCCAAACACCAGCGAGCCAACCCTTGGGATACCTGTGCACTGTGATTATACTACAATGACTCTTTTGTGTCAATTAAATGAGGTTCAAGGATTGGAGATCCTAAACAAAAATGGCGAATGGATGAATATAAACCCTTCACCCAACTCTTTCGTAGTCATGCTTGGAGAATCCTTCAGCGTAAGTCACTTGTTTATTAATAGCTTGACTTAAACAAAAGCTCAAGGTAGATAGAACGTAAATTTTGTACTGTTGCAGATATGGTTGAATGGTCGATTGTCTTCTGCTTATCATCGCGTGATGATGAAAGGAAACGAGGATAGGTATAGCATCGGATTGTTTGCATGGCCAAGAGGAGGGTACCTAGTAAAGGTTCCCAAAGAGCTTGTTGATGACAAAAATCCGATGCTCTTCAAACCCTTTGTTCTGGAAGAATTTTTGAAATTTCACTCCCCCCAAATCGTTCAAGGTGCTACTAAATCTTCTCTTAAAGCTTATTGCAGTGTCTAAGATTTGGGCATAAACAATTTCATATAAAATAAATAATTCGGGGTCTCTCTATGTAATATATATATATATAGAACAATGTAATTAAGGTTATATATATATATAGAACAATGTAATTAAGGTTATCCCAACTCAACATTGAAGTTGGCCAAAGCAACTGTCCTAAAAGGGTTGTAAAAGGGGTAATGATGGTAAAGACAAATTACATATTTCGAGTGTTTTTTCCCCAATTTGTTGGAAACAAAATGAAGTAAGTAATACTTTTTTGGTTTATTTTTTATATTTCAAATATTATAAATTATGTAAGTTTGACATGTTAATCAAATATTTTTGTGTATTGGTGTGTTATTTTTATATTATGGTGTTGGTATTATGTTTTTGTACTTATAGTATTATAAATTTGTTATTCATTTACATGTTGGTAATTATTTTACAAATATTTTTGCGTGTTTATAAAAGTATCATGTTGATATATTTTTCATATTTTGTCAATAATGATTGATTAAGAATGAATTTTCTTTTTATGTTGTGTTTGATTGATTAAGAATGAATTTTCTTTTCATGTTGTGTTTGAGTTATATCTTATTTCAGATGATAATTTACACACTTTCTTATGATGATTCAATTTAAAGAAAATTATATGTTTATATTGTATTTCATATTATGTTTTTCTAGGACTCAATTATTATGATTTTTTATCCTTAGTAAATCTTTTCATGTAGGTTGTTTTTATGCTATCGTCATGTATCTTTTGTGTTATTTATATTTTAACTATTTTTCATATTATTTTAAAGCCATGCCTTTGTTTTTTCCATGTTTTGTATAATTTGTTATAATAATTCAATTTTAAGCTAAGATTTATTTGTTTGAGGATTTCATCATTTCAATATATATTAGTATAAATATTATATATAAAATAATAACTTTTGGATGTAGTGATAAGGTTTATTGTATTCTTAATAAGAGAATTTAAGTTCTAATCTTAGAACCAATATTCTAGGGATGAGCAAGCATAAATATAAAAAAGATTAGTCTTTCTGGACTGTAAACAAACATTGAAGATACAATGATTTCACGTAAAAATTACAATTAATATGATTAATATTTTAACATTATTTCATGCTTTAGTTATTTGAATCATGCATATCAAGTTTGGCGTAAATTAAAATTTTTTATTTTTTTTACCAATTTAATAGAGATATTGGATTGGTTTAAAAATTTGCATGAATGACAAGTATAATTATTTGATAAATTAAACAATTGGATCATTAAAATATTAATTGTATAAAAAGTTATACTAATGTATAATTAAATTTATAAATTTTTATAACTGGATCCCTACCCATAAATATATTATGGATAAAAATAATTGTTACTTGACAAAAAAATTTAGAATCAAACCGTTGATCGAATTAATTAGACCACCAATTATAAATTCAACCAATTGAATTAGTATAAAGTTGATTCAACCATATATGTAAAATAAAATATTATTTTTAAATAGATGGACTCATTTCAATGAAACATCTAATATTGGACTTTTTTTCTGTCTCTCTAAAGTTGGGAAATGGAGAATAAATAAAATATAATTTAAAGGTAATTATTTGATAAAAAGGAAATGGAAATCTTTAATTCCACAATCATAGTTAAGATTTTGTCACAACTTTTTTATTTTTAATTATAAATTAAGGACATGGAAAATCTTATCTATACTTGTGGAGTTAAAAATTTTGAAAATCAATGTATTAAACAATTATTTATAATTGTATGAGAAAATATTTCGTTATAATTTTATAAGAAAATATTTAGTACACTAATAGTGGAAGTTTTTTTTTTACTCCAGAAGTAGTTAAGATGTTGATAAGTATCCTATAACAATATATTATAATATTAAAAAAGAAATATTTAAAAAAATACATAACAATCTTTTAAAACTACTTATAAAAAACATATACTACTAATATACCAAATACTAACCCTAATTTTATATATAATTTTTCTCAAGTTTCCAATACCTCTCTATTGGAAAAACCAAATAAGTTATATTTTATTACTTGTAATCTATCCAGTTCTCCTTTGTGTAATATCCATATTTTATTACCAAAAAATAAAATCTTATTATCGTCTCTCTCTCCCTCTCCCATATCCCAACGTAAATCAAATTTGTTTTCGATTTAAAAATACGTTTCCATATCTCTTTGGGCCATATGCAAATCAATCTATTCCATCTCTTTCTTTCTTACAACTATTTTTTTTTATCATTTCATCTATTTTTCGATTAGCACCTTACCAATTTGTAAATCAATTTATTCTTTCTCTCGCTTTAGACTGATATACAAACTGGTTGTTGATATAATCGGTTGATTCTATCCGATTTCAAGCACCATGGTCAAACTTTTGTATTATGTATTTGACATAATGAAATGCTACTCTTTAATCCATGGATTTATTCATTTATTGTTTCTTGCTTTGACTATTTGTTTAATACAACAAGATGGAAAATAACTTCTTATTTTATATATACTATTTAAAACTGAAACCTCTAAAAAACAATTTTTTTATGTGGATGGACAGCCTAATATTATGACATGTATATAATTCTAAAAATTCATCATGTATCATACAATTTAATATATTTTTTAATTGGTAAATGTTATATTGTTTTATATTTTATATTTAATTTCATTCTATAATATATATTGAGACTAGCTACAATAAATAAGCGGGTTTTTTTTTTAAATAAAAAATTTCTTTTTACTCTAATATAACATACTTGTAATATAAATTCTTTTGAGGAATAAATATAAAATTTATTTTTATACAATAAATTTGTATTACAAGTATGTTATATTTGAAGAATTTGATAAGTTTTTTTTTTGGGTTTTACAAATTTATACACGTGGAATGCCTCTATTTTAAAACTCGAAAGTTTTGATTAGGAAGTTTGAGGATTAAATTGATAGAATTTGTAAATATGAATGGTTAAATATATTTAATTATTTAGAATTAGGATAAACTTGATAGAATATGTAAGTATTGAGGACTAAATGTATTATTATCAACTTAGAAAAAAAGTTTTTCATTATCAATATAACACGGTGACC